>NW_020456198.1:4085499-4176511 GCF_003342845.1 Nothoprocta perdicaria
CGCGCAGCCCGCCCGGGCCCGGGGCGCCGCCGCCCGCCTCGCCCCGCCGCTTCTCAGCTGCTTCCTTAAAACTATTCCTATTTTTAAACTATTCCTATTTTTTAAACTATTCCTATTTTTTAAACTATTCCTATTTTTTAAACTATTTCTATTTTTAAAACTATTTCTATTTTTAAACTATTTCTATGCTTTAAAAACTATTTTTATTTTAAACTATTTCTATGTTTTAAAAATTATTTTTCTGTTTCTATTTTTTAAAACTATTTCTATTTTTTTAGACTATTTCTATTTTTTAGACTATTTCTATTTTTTAGACTATTTCTTTTTTTAAACTATTTCTATTTTTTATCTATTTCTATTTTTTAAACTATTTCTATTTTTTTAACTATTTCTATTTTTAAACTATTTCTATTTTTTAAACTATTTCTATTTTTTAAACTATTTCTATTTTTCAAACTATTTCTATTTTTCAAACTATTTTAACTAGCTTTTAACTATTAAGCTATTTTTATTTTTGAACTATTTTTAACTCCTTAAAACTATTTAAAAACTATTTTGCTATCTTTTAGCTATTTTAAAAACTGCTTTTAAAACTATTTTAACTGCTTTTAACTAGTTTTAAAATTGTTTTAAGAATATTTCGACCATTTTTAAATTATTTTAACTTTTTCATCATTTTACAACTATTTGTATCTATTTTTATTTTTTATTTTTTAAAACTTTTTTTTAAAACTTTTTTTTTAACTTTTTTTTTGTTTCAGGGACACTAGCAAAAAAAAGGAGACAATAAGGAAAAAAAATACAGGGGTCACTCTGTCTCCAGCACCTTCAAAAATCAACTCTTGGTGACGTTAATATTATATTAATCTGACTTCCTGCAGCCCTGATTGAGCCTGGGTGCTCCCTCTCTCCTGCCTCATCTCGCTGCCGGCTCCTCCAGACACGGCCCAGCCCCAGGACGGAGGCTGCTGCTGCGGACAGAGGCTGCCAGTTGCCCCCCACGAGCCCTTGGCCGCAGTGGCAGCAGCTCCAAGGCCGTCCCACCGCTGCCCTAAGCAGCCACACGTGTTTCTTGTAGCATTTCCTTGACAACACAGCAGAATTTTCGTTCCCGCCTTGACCTCATTTCCCAACGCATCCTTAATAACGGATCGACACAGCCTGCTGCGGAGAGCGCTGCTTCTTGCCTTTCTGCACACACATCGTCCTCATGTGCTGGCAATCACCCATTCCTCCCCATGTTGGACCACAACACGGAGAACTTCACGATGGAGCCGTGTCCCACTGTGGCAAAGGCTCAGGAAAGGGCTGGGGCTTCAGTTTCCTACCAACAGCTTTTGCACCAGAGTTAGAAACTGGCCAAGCGCCCAATGCAGCTGGACCACCACATCCCTTTCCACAGATGGGCAGGCTGGATGGCTCACATACCACCTGCAGCTCATTTGCACAAGCAAATGCTTAAATTGCAGAACCTCGCTGCAGAAAGTTTCATTTTCAAGCAATTTCCCTGCTTGCTATTTACCACAATGCTCTCCCATGCTCTTTCCTTTAATAGTCTGGTCATATTAGACCAGACTTTCAGCCAGGGATATATTGAAATAGCTCAGGAAGGACTCTTGAAATATTCAAAATTAAAGTCTGAAACATTTTTTAGAGGAATAACCCAGCAGTAGACTAAACAGCAGGGAAAAGTGGAGAATCATTTTCCCCCCTCTTCTCAATTTTATTAATAGTACATTTGGAAAGGAGCAAATGCCCAGTGCCCATTGGCCACTGTGGAGACCTAATCTTCATCTCCTAGCATACGCTGGAGACATTTAGCAGCACCAGCATTCCAGTTTTTCAGAAATTATCAAAAAACCCCAAATAATAGTACTTAGTAGTAATATTTTGACTACTATGAAAGCTCCACACTTGCAGGTTGGACTTTCTGGTAGCCTGGCATGGTTTTCCCTGCTCCTGGCTCACTTCACATGCCTGAACTCCGCAGAAGTTCCTCCGATGCAGTTCGCACTCCCTTCCTGCTGTCCCAGGTGGGTTTTTGGTAGCCAGCCATCCCCGTCACAGCTCTCCATCGATTTGAAATCCTTGCAGAACTGTGGCATCAACCTGATTTTACAGTCAGCACTTGGTGCCTCTTCGAGCCTTCATTAAGTCTCCCAGATGGCTATTAGCATTTGTACTTCAATATGGCAGAATGTGTCTTTTTGGCTTTCACAGCTGCTCTCTTTACACAATCCCGGTTAGCTGAGAAGTCAGAACATCTCCTGGCTACTTCTTGAGCCTCCCTGAGGTGGCACAAACCTTTGCTTGACAAATGACAAGCATTTCTGAAGCTATGCAATAAGAAAACACCCCTAAACATATGTTCAACCTAGCAGGCATGATAGATCAGCAATTACTGAAGAGATAGCAAGAAGCTCCACGCTAAAATTCATTTTTATTCTGAAGTAGTCATTGTTTTCACACCTGAAAGGCGTCTTTGTTTGGCATGCATTAATCAAAAGATGCCACAGAGGTGAACAATGGTTTAGCTTGGCTCACATGAGGTGGAAAACCTTGTAATTAATGCTAGTATTGAATAATTACATATATTCGAGGTCGTATTGGTAGAAGTATCACAAAGTGCCTGACTTGCACTCTTGGAGGGGTTTTCTCCCAGTCCTCTGAATTCCTTCCAACCAACCTGCTCAAAGACATAGTCTGGAAAACCTTTTCCAATGGTGTCCCAAGCACCAGGCCAGCTGAGTCAGGCATTTTGCCCCATACACACGTAGACCAGAGGGCACAGCTGGACTGAAAGGTGTTCCTCTGTATCGACACTAGCACATCCGGACCAGGCATTAAATGTAAACTAGATAACATGTATGTGCACCCACCACCCACCATAAGAGCACTAAATACTTGAAAATGTGTTTGTTTAAAGAGCGCAAAGTCTGTGGCCCATAGGCTCCATCCAGGCTGCGGCAGCCAAGGCCAGACGGCGGGGTAGCCTGCTTGGGAGCGCCTTTAAAGCAACTTTTGCTAACACCAGTGCTGTTTTTTCCCCCCGTGAGCAGTTGGGTGTGGAAAGGAGGTCTCGCACGCGCGCTAGGAGGACCATATGGTGCTTCGCACACCAGATTTCCCAACTACAGCCAGGCCTCAGTCTCACACCCTACCTGTCACTCTCGGAGCCGCGCGCTGCCGAGGGGCGCTTCAGCCGCGCGCCGCTCCGTCAAATTTGTTCGCGGTGCCTATCTCCAGGGCGGCACCTCGCGGAGCTTCCCGCTGTTTTTAAAGCCACCAGTCCTCCCGAGGAGGCTGTGGTATTTTCCCCCTGTGGTCGCGGTCTGCACCAAGCGTCTTTGAACCTTCCCCTGGCACTGAGTTAGCTCTCCATGCTAGTGCCAATTGCTGGTCACCGCGTGGCTCTGCTTTGTCTGCTTGATGTCTCCACTCTCAAGTTTTAATAACAAATAAGCAAGAAAATATAAGGTCATTGGACAGGCAAGAATTTCACCTCAAGTAACCAAAAAGCACACAGGAAGGATCCGTGGGAGCTCCAGAAGCCTCAGCCAGCTCCCTGCATGCCATTTTCCACAGGCCTCCCTCCTTGTTCTGTTGAAGCTTTAGGCCCACACCTCTTCATATAAATAATTCTCAATTAAAAACCTTGTTTTGCAGCAGATTGCTTTCTGTCCACAGCACAGGGCCAGCTGGGACCATCCTCCCCCTCCGCCTCTGCACATTAAAGCCAGTGAACTCAAAGATCACAGTATTATAGAATATTCCACATATTCCACCCTCAGAAGCTGAAAAAAAGTTTGAATACAGAAAATCTTGTATGTGCTCTTTTCAGAGCAGAATAATTTGGAGAAAAAAAAAAAAAAGCAGGCCTTAGTATGCCTTAGATAAGTTTTTAGAATTTAGAGTAGAATTACACTTGTTTCAGAAGTCAGAAGAAAGTGTTTTCATCTGTATTTATAGTGCTGGAATGCCTTGCACATTATAGACTTTTATTTTCCTATCTGCACTGAGTATAGCTTTTTTTCCCCCCCTGGCTGTTTTGCAGCACAATTAGCTTTTATCCTATGTCATTAGTCTGCTTCAAGATATAAATTCAAAGAAATGTGAATATTCACAAATATTGAGGGATGCTCAAAGCTTTTTAAGTTTGGATAGAGGCCATTGCTCACCATTAAGCTAAAAGTACAAGAGTAATTTTTTTTTAAAGGGAGCTTTGTAGATTCAGTAATTGTTTTTTGAGTAACATGCAATTTTTTTAAAGAGGTAGCAGGATCATTTCAGTGTTGGGCATGAAATTTATGGAGCACTTTCTAAAAGCTCAGTGATTATAGCAAGCAACCCAAGGTCTGGCAGTGTGGCTGATGACCAAAATATGTGGTGTGAAGAAGCCAATCTACCTTAATGAAATTTCTAGTTCTCACACAAGACTTTCACCATTATTTCTCTCCCAGTTTTTAATAGCTGCAGAAATCCTCTTTCGGGGCCTTTTAGAACTCAACCATGTGCAAGTGCAGTGAAATTGAAAGTCATATTACTGAAAGTCAAGTTTTTCCAAGTCCAAAAGGCCTGCCTGCCTTCACAGGAACCTTTGTGCCGTGTACAAAGAACAAAACTGGTTTGATTTAAAAAATTAATCAGTCAGTTTTCTTTCCCTTCTTAATCCTTCCCTGACATCAAATCTTGTCGGTTTTGATCCTAGCTTCCAGAGCGTATTGTCTGACTTTAATCAAAAGCTTTCTGTAATTAGGTTCCAGCTAATTGAGCTTAGACTACATAAAAGAAAAAAAAAAAAAGACTGCTTCTAGCAAAACTCACTCAGCTAAAGTTGCAGAAGAGTTGTACAGGGCCAGTTTCATTTCATAAATAAAATAAATATTGCTAGTGACGAAATCCCTGCCTTTAAAGCCTGGGAATGCGCTCTGGTCTAGGCATACCCCAGGTACCTTTGCATAGGAGAGCAAAAAACACCAGTGCCGCCTCTCTCCAAAAACCTGGTGCTCTATCAGGGATGCTGTCAGGGCTGGGATCCTTCAAATACGACCTACTTTCCCATTTCACCCTTTACACAATCAGATGTTTAAATGCTATGTATTTTTTCCTCCCTTAGCGAGGCAAATGTCAGTGCACAGGCTCCTAGGAACAACTCCAGAAACTGGAGCTGCTTTGCTACAGAGGCTGTCACTTCTGTGTGGCCACAGGGAGATGCCCAGGGCTGTGTCACAGCTGGGACCCTGCCAGCCACCCACCATCTCCAGCTGACAAGCCTTAGTCAGAACCAAAGAGCCCGCTTTGCAGCATTTTTGGTATTTTTTTGGTATTTGGTAACTCTCCTCTCCCAACTGTGCCCAGGAGTTGGGCATGGCCAGAAAGGACATTTCACATTTTGCTTAAGCAGCTAATCCAGAATTCAAAGCTTAGAAAACATGGAGGACAAGAGGAGGAACGAGGCATGGATTGCAGTGGGAGCAGCCAAGCTACACAGCTCCAGCAAGGTGGACACTCCCAGAAGAGCCTCAACTACCTGGAAAGCTTCACTGGTGACACCTTGGCCGTGTCAGACCAATTCCCTCAAATTTTCAAAAAGCTCCTAGGAAATAAATTCTCAACCCAGAAAAATGGAGTAAAGAAGGAAGAGCATGAATTTTGGGAACACAAGAACTTCGAAGCAACCAGAGTGTTAGCAACACCCATTCCCCTCGTCACCCTTGCAGGAAGCAGCACACACATCATCTCTGCCTTTCTCATGCTGATGGATTTTCCAGCAGCCTTCCCCAGCTTTGGTGTTTCCCCAAGTAGCACAGTGCTATAAACCTTTGTGTTTTAGTAAACAATTTAGCTGGATTTCATCTGAAATGTTGCTAACAATATCAGTAATTTGTTAGCACAGCCTAAGGGGCCAGATTATCAGTAGCACCTCAGAAGAGAAGATTTAATGCCTGCCATAAGAATTATTTAAAACAAGAGATAACCATTAAAAATACTTTAGGAGTTGGTCCTTTCTATATGAACATCTACTTCTCCTATAAAGTTTTACCAGAATTTCTTTTGATCTACAAAGGCTAAAGTTGTTATAGCAGTCTTGCTCAGATGCTGAAATGCCACTTAAAGAGCTGTCAAGAGCGTTGAAGCCCATTTCTTCCTCCCAAGATTTTTTTCCCCTACCAAATTAGAATAAATCGAAAAACAAAGCCAAGATTTTCTGAGGACTCATGGAAATATCAAGATGAAAAGAAAACCACAGGAAAAAACAAAAAAGCAACTTCTACCACCCATTTGAAGAGCACATTTTGCACCCATGCAGGTATTACGCCTACTTACCAAACAATAGCCAGTTTTCATTTGCTAGATTAACTAGGTAATTATTGGGTAGTTAGTTCCAGCCTATAAAATACTATTTGCCACTGGATGAAGAACAGCTAGTTTTCTGAATTGCTTAACAGCATCCTCTTGGAGGTGCCTGAGCACTTTAAAGCCCATGAAACTTCAGAAAAAAAGGGTTACCCTTCTTTCTGGGGAACCAAGAATGCTCCACATGCCACACTCAAAGCAAAAAATACTAGAGGATGCTGCAAGACAAAGACCAACAGCCACAGCAAACAGCTATGACAGAAAGAAGATGAAGGATAAAACAAAAGATATATTGACCTGGAATAGAAAAGATAGAGCTCAGAACAAAGAACACCACATAGCTGCAATTAAGAAACGTGGAGGGTTTTGCTGAAGGGTTTTATATTGAATTAGCTCCTCCCAAGAGGCCTCCTTAAGTCAATTAGCAGTGGCTGGGGAAGACTATGTATAGCCCTTGGTAACAGCCCTCTGGCTCTTGTTGTTGAGGATTTGGAGGAAGAGGAGAAGGGAGGTATGTAAGGCTCTTCCCTAAGGTAGAATAAAGTAAAGAATAGTGTTCTGGGTAGATCTGCATAAGTTTATTTATTTATTTGAAGATCTACTGCTCCTTAAGCATCTTATTTTTCTTTTTTTTTTTTTAAGCAATATGAGAGCTGTTGGGTTTTTTATTCCTTAAACAAGGACAAGAACACAGCTAGCTCTAATATTGCAGTATTATCCTTTTTTCTTCCTTCTTCAACTTTATTATCTTTGTTTTTCTGACTTTGGCTCTTAGCTCTCCTTCCTGCCCCAGTGCTTAGAAGCTCTTGTAGTCCTTGTAGCAAGGATGTCTACTCAGCTGCAGAAGGAATTTCTATGGCTATTGCCACTTTTACAGGTTAGGAGATAGGAAATGGATTTGAGTCTCTGAAATACCTTTCTGGGGAGAAACGATAGGAGAAATAGGACTGTCTCAAGCCTGAGGAAGGAGAAAAGGATGGCGAAAAATGTAATGAGGGTTCCTTTCCCCAGGCTCTTGTCAGCAGAAGGCACCAGAGGAACATGGCATGGCTCGGCTCAAAATTTGCCATGACAGAAGCAACTTCTATAGTAGCTGGATTTTATGAAGTCCATATAGTTTATTTTAGTTACCACTATATATTAAAGCTTCCTATGAACATGGAGGTCTATTGAGAATCTCAGTGTATGTAAACCTCATTGGTTGGCTCCCTTAGCATTTTCAGGAGAAGTAACTTCATTGATGCAATGTCCCTGCAGGAACATAAGATATAGGAACATGCATGCAACCAAAAGATCAAAATCAGCTGTTTTGGCCTTAAACAAGTAGTTCAGTAAGTATAAACAGAAAGAAAGAATTTAGCTACTTGGGGATACCTATGTGTCACTTGTGGTGTAGCTATGGTAAAAGCAAACACAGTTGTAGACTGTACCAGGAGCAGTATTTCCAATAGAGATGGAGCAATGCGTATTATCACAATTTGGGATATTGCATGGCTTTCCCTTTGAAAAGAAAGGTGAAATGACAGGGATGGGTGCAAAGAAGACCCTGAAGGAGCTTAGCTTCTTATTCCGGCAAACTGATAGTGAGAGGGAACAGCACTGTTTTCTGAATGTCTTGAGCAAACACTGCTGAAGGCCCAAGTCTCAGAGTTACTTTCTCTTGCGGGGAAAAGTTGTTTCCAAGTTATTGACTTGGAGTGGTAAGTTCAGAATTCCTTGGTCACATGGGCTAGTACCAGGTATGATAGTCTAGTATTAACACGCGGGAACTTCTGTTCTGGGAAGAAATGGTGTTTTCAGCAAGCAAACTTTGGTGCTGTCCATATCATGAGAACATGCCCTGGGGTTTCAGTGCATGCCTCTTGCATGAACAGGAAAGAAGCCCATCCGAAAAGCTGGCTTGCCCAGGCTGTCGTCTAAGTGGTACTTAAGCTAGATTATAATGCTGGGTAAATAAAACAAGAGGCTCTGTTGATCAGCCTTCCTCCTCGTCTCCTGATTCTAGCACAGGTACCTGAAAAGCTGGTCTCCCACATTTACTATTCACCACATAAATTCTAAGGAGGTCTAAGTTCAAAGGGGTTGCTTCTCCTCAGGAACATAAAGAGAAATCATTGCAAATGATGTGAAAAGGTTGGTATTAAAACCTTCTTATCAGAATTTATTGTTTTAAAAGTAAGGTGATGCCTAAGAGCAGAACAGAGCCTTTACAGTATCTGCATGAAATGTTCAATCGATTTAAATAATTGGATTCATTTAGAAAGATACAGTTCAGGCAATTAAAATGCTTTTGGGAAAAAAAAAAGATTTCAAAACATGTTCATTTCCTTTGATGTGAAAAACAAGAACAGCTTGTTTTGTTTTAAAACAAAGTCTCTATTGCCACGGACAACCATGCCACTAAAAGAAGAAAGCAATCAAGTCACTGACTGAACAAAAATAGAATAATGTTCTTTGTGTAGTTAAGAGACATTATTTCTTTGACACCACTCTGACCATTAATGAAAATAGTGTGCACATAAGTAAATTCTGGAACATTTCCCCAGCTCTCGGACAGGATATCTTGTGCAAATCCTGCTCCATGCTACTCAGAGTTGATATTAATGTTGCGGGATTTGGGGTGTTTAATTGTCTTTCCTCTAATTCTTTTAGAGCACCTAAGTTAATTACGAGGAAATCTATTGTCTTGTCTTCCTTATGGAAGAAAAGCATATGGATCATACAAGAAGGCATGAATTGGGAATACTGATAATCTATAAACATTTTAGTATAGAGTTTAATAGTAGAGATCATGGGATTTGTATTTTTGTGTGTCACTTTCAGTATTTTAGCTACTTTTTTAGTCTTTTGTAATCTAGATGAAGTGTAATCCCATTTTGCCAACAAACAGTTCATTCCCAACACTCATTCGCACAAAAGGCTATACACACACCTCTCTGGTGAAACAAAAAGGGCCTAAAAACAGGAGTAATTTGCCTGCACAGCATGGAGACTTCAGCTTGAATAAGAACCAGACCCCTTTCCTCAAACCTGGCAGAAGAAACGGGATTCTGTGATTACAGGAATAATTTTTGCAAATAATTGCCTGATTATATGCATATTTACATGTTAATCTGAGCTTGTAAAAAAATAAAAAATCAAAAATCTGATGTTCAAAGTGAAAATCAGAGAAGCCTAAATATTTTATAAATATTAATTTGTTTTTTGAAATGCTACAATTTGTCATGGTGGGTATTTTTAGTCAGGCTTCCTCTACATTGACATCATACTGCCTTGACGTGCCTGGCAACACAGAGTAATTATCCGCTCTTCTCTGCAGCATGGTGATACCCTGCAGGGCAGAAGGGGTAGATTTTTCACCTCTAATTTCAAAACTCTAAATGAGTTTGGGATGGCAAAATAAGCAAGTAAAAAAGGCAAATGAAGAGTCCATTTTTCAGCTGGCACTGAAGGAATTGGGGCAAGGAAGACACTGCAGCAATGATGGGAGCTCCTGAAGTGATTTTCAAACTGCTAGTTTTAAACTGAGTGCTGGGATGGAGCGATTAACTCATCCTCTTTCCTGCAGGCTATTTCCAGGGCTAGTCACTGCCGGAGGGCTGGGACATGTGTCAAGAAGTTGGAAGCAACCAAATTTCTGCCCCGGGATGGGGATGGTTTATTTAACCAACAAAGGCCTTTCCTGGCCCCATCCATTAAAGGCAGGGCAGCCAAGTCCATCACACTCCATGGTGCCTCAGGGGGATCTTCAGGCCGGTCTGTTTTGCTGCATATCTGCTAAACGTGACCCCTTCTACATGTTCCTGCCATGCTGAAGCGTACGCTGCTTTGGTTTGGTACTTCTAAGGATGCAGCCTTGCTCTGCTCCTGTGCGATGCTAAATCTGGAGCAAGTCCGCAGAGATCCACTTTGAAGCCCTTGTATGCACAGCCGGATTATTGCAGGCCAGATGTCGTTCCACGTGGCTGCGGATGGCTCCTGCGTGGCGGGCTGTGACTGCATGCACCTTTGTGCTGGATTTTACTGGGCTCTGGCTCTTAGCTTTGGAGGGAGGACCTGGGATGTTTTGTTGCCTTTTCTGTCTTATTTTCCAGGATCTACATTGAACCATGCTCAAACACATAGATCAGCCACCTTGAAACATGATTTGCTGAAGTGAAGTTGGCAATATTTCCAGAGATGCAGAGATCAGTACTAGCTTTAGTTGCATCCAACAAAAGCCTGAATTTGTTCAGAGTGTTACTGCAGGTCTACGAAAATCCTCCAGCATTGCAAGACTAATAAAACTGTATCTGTCAGCATGCAAATCTCACCTTCCTGTCTGAGACAAACATAGGTTTTGTGGCTAAGAATAATTTGACTACCAAAGCTGGCTCCGCTATGGACCACTACCCAACTGCAGCAGCACACTGTGGTTTTTCTCCTGTTGAACAGCCCCTACAGTTGCAGCAACCCCTTTATGAGGTTGGGGTCCTTCCCCAAGTTGGAGGAGAGGCCATGCTGGAAAGTTTCTCTCTCCTCTAATTAGTACTCTTTTTAACCCGGGTATTGCTAGCAAGAAATAGCAGTGGCAATAACACATGGAAAATTCATCTTTTTCAAAAAAAGCAAAACTTTGTGCTTCTGCAGGGGAGTGTGAGATTCAAAGCTGGCTGTTTAACTCTGAGTGAAGCAGTGGTGAAACATTACTTGTGTTGGAGCAGTAACTTGTGCCATTGGTCCTAGGCTGAGTGTAGAAATATAGAACAAGAATGCTGCGCTTTGCCATGAAAATCAAGGAGGTACTAGATGTTTAGCAGACCTGGGTTTTGATTTTCTGTAGTTTGCTGTATGTAACTGTGTAGTCGCTGAGATGCTTCTGCAGGGACTTCTGGCACAAATAAGTTCATTTGTAAAGAGGGTCTTGATTTTGCACAGAGAAAAACTTCTTGCTAAACATCTGTGCAGTCAAATGCTGTTAACGCTTTGGGTAAAAGAGAGGGTGATCCAAACTTGACTAGATATCATCAAGACTTAAACATTGCAAATATATTTGCATGTCATTTCTATATCCATGGTACCCCTCTGATGAATAATGTAACCTCTGGATTTGTAATCTTTGGAGGCTCTGAAGAGCAAAGAACTTGTATGTCAGAGGAGCATCCCTTTTGGTTCTGTTTCTGGGCACAGTGGGATTAGGGATTCTACAAAAGGAAAAATAATCTATGCTTTAGCCTTGTATTAACATGTTGTTGTTGTCTCTATCTGAAACAGAACAAAAAGCTGCTATTATATATGAATTCCTGAAGCAGAAGGCGGTGCTGTGTGGTTGATGCTGATGGTCCAGAGTCAACGGGGCAGTTTTCCTTGCTGAGTTTTGCTGCAGTGCACCCGCATGTGCAGGTAGGCAGCTCTGTTATAGCCTGAATGTCAGGCAGTGACAGACGTGGCTTTCCTGACAAGTCATTTTGCAAGCCAGGGTACGGGTATGTGAACAACAACCAAATTACCAGCTAGCAAAAATAAATGTCATGATTGTAGTGATTATGGGCCATGCTAAGGAGCTATTAAAGGGCTCCATGAAACATGGCAAACGTAGTGGGTTCTCTGGCTTAATGACGTGGATTCTTGTTGGGATGGGGAGTTATCCACTTGTAGGCATGCATGGAGCATGACTTCAAGTGCATTGGAAAAAATATTTTACATGGGCTGATATCTTTGTACATGGGAGTTAGGAAGGAGGACTAATACGGGACTAATGGGAGATGTCAGACCCAAGAAAAGCTCCTTGTGCCAATGTGTAGGCCATGAATAGTTGAGAATGTCCTTGATGCAGTGTGAGTATGACACCTGGCACAGTGGGTTCACAAGAGACTTCAGTGAAGGCTCCAGCATGGGGTGTCTGAGGAGGGAGAGAAGGGGAGCTGCAACCCACATACTTCATCTTTCCAAGTGTGCAAGACCCAAAGACTTATGTTTTAGTCTGAATCGTAAAGAAATCAAAATACCATTGGGGGGAAAAAAAGCTAGATAGCTGAAATGGAACTAATACCTGGAATACCACCCATAACCTCCTCTGTATGAGCAATATTGATTTTTCAGGAGCTTCAGGAGATCTTTACATGAGTAACCATCTGAGGCCCAAGAGTTCACATCTATTCCACTGCAGGCTGATCTGTGCTTGTAACTTCCTACTAGGGAGAGCTGTAGCCCTGTGTTGAATATGTGGGATGCTCCTCGCCACAAGTTTGTGGGTGGAAGCATCTTTTAAGAAGCAAAATCTGTATTCTCTTGCAACAATATTCATCAATCAGGAGTTTGACTGTAGTTCTTGGTGTTTGCAAAAGGGATGGTATAATTAAATGATTTAAAACCTGCTGTAATCAGGAGCGCACAGTCAATGAATATTCAAGCTGTTCTCAGTGTTAGGGGTGATAAAGAAACATCTTTTCTTCAGGCAGGTTATTTTTTATTGTCTGAAGAGTCATCCAGAAGATGGTGCCACTGTTCTGCCTGAAAAATGAATAACAGACCATAAGAGAGTGCTTGCACAAAAAAAAAATTGATAGAAATTTAAGAGCAAGCTTACAATTAAGGGCAGCTGAGAACTCAAAGTGACGTTTAGCCTGTGTTAAGGCTCTTACTGAAAACTAATGTATCTTTATTGCTTTTGCCCTCTGTCACTCCAGGCAAGGTCAGGCAGCATGACAAGGTAGAAAAAAAAATCCCATCCTGCCTCTCCATTCTGCTTCTGAAAAGCAGACAAATGCTTGGGTATTTGTTATACTACTCTTCCTGCGTAGCAGAAAGCCATCAAAAACAATAAGGAAGATGAGTGCAAAATAAACCTCCCTCTCGATGCTTTGCTGGGCTGCAGTGGAAGGAGGAGGTGCTGGCTAGAGAATGTAGCTGCTTCCTCTGGTTAAGGGAGGAAGGCGTCCTTAAGGTTTTGTGTCACCAAAGAAAGCGACAGCGCCCTGCCTGCAGATCCTCATAATCAGATTAAATAATCTGCTTCCCTTCTCTCCAATCTCTGCACTAACGCAGAGGGAAAACATCAAAATTGAGATTGCAACAAAGCAAAAGCTTTTCTCCTACCAAAACCATGTATTTAATTTTTACTTCCATTACAATTTTCTGTTGTCTGAGGTCTCTTCTCTGTAGCTCAAGCAATTTGTCATCCGATTAGTCTGATGAAGCATAGAGAAGTCATTTGAACTGTAAATTTTCTGGAGGCAAAATAAAATGCAAACAAGAAGAGCTTCCTGTGCCTGCCAAAGTGATGATACTCAGAATACAAATAAGAAAAAGCCATGCTGACAGCATAAGCTATTTTTATATTCTGTCATTGGCTCCCGGGCATGACAGTTTGAACAGGACTGCATCTGTATTCCCAAACCCAAATAAACCATGTAGTCTTAAGTGAAGTTCATGTCTTACAGAATAGCTGTTTAATCACAGTGAAAGGATACATTTCAGGAAAGATGATTCATGATGTCGATTCACACTCCAGCTATACGTTTCCTGCTCGGATCAACCCGGACAGGGAAGCTGGAGAGCGGAGGATTTCCAGACGTTGTGCAGGGCCAGGCAGGAGCAGCCACAGGGACCTTCTCTGCAGCTGCAGAGCTCATGGTCCCTTGGGCATCTTGGCCCTGGGGCTGTGGGAAACTCAAGCCCAGCCCCTCTGTGCTGTGGTGGTTGGGCGCTGTTGCTTCGCCCTGCTTGGGGTGCAACCTTCAATGTCCTAACTGCCCCAGGACCACTGATATCATGGCCCAAAATCCAAGTATCCTGCAGGGCAAAAGCTGTTTTATTTTCCTCCTGGTCTCCACTGTACGGCAGCCCTTGCTTTGATGGTCTGAATGTGCAGCGTGTTAAATGGCTTCAGATGAGCAAGGATACTGAGCTAACAGCTCTGTCTGGTATTGCAGCTTCAGCATCTCTGAACTCCTCATATGACTCCTTAGCAGGAGGGCAGCTGAGCTTAATGTGCTTCGAAGGCCTTAGAACATGGAAAATCTTTTTCAATGCTCTTAAACTGCTGGATTATTTTATGGACAGTGTTGCTCTGCACTTGCTACCTGTCAGGATGTGCCTGGCAAGCCTGGTTAATCTCCATAGTGTTGCTTTTCCATGCGGTTGCCTGGGGCTGGGCCTCAAAGCCTTGCAGATGTCAGCAGCACCAGCCATGGGCAGGATCCCTGCAAAATGGAGCTGTGAGCACCATTCGTAGGGCTGCACCTAGCAAATAGACCATGCAATCGCACAAGCCTTGATCCTGCAAGATGCTGCATCTATTATTCATCTATATGTAACACTTGTTATGGGGCTGATAAGAGACTTTCATGATGCAAAGGGGCTGCTGCTAGGGAGTAATTATTCCCACAGATGAATGCAGAGAGGGGAGTTGTGGCAAGTCAGGAAGCATTTTACTATCCAGGCACTCTTAGTTTACTGACATTATTTAATTAATGCCATTAATTCTCACCTTCTGAATTAGAGGAAGAGTCTAATCTCTAGGACTAATTCATCTGAAAAGGGATTAGCAGACCTTGTCTGCTTTTGCATATTGAATCATATTAGGAGCATGTCAAGAAATGTTTCTCATTTCCTCTTTTGCTTTTTGCAGCAGCTCCCAGCTGCTGGGGGAGCTTCAGGTTGGTCTGGATCCACTTTACCCCTTTCTTTTATGGGCTGATACTCCAGTCCAAGGGTATGGCTCACTGGGTATGGCACAAGCTTGGTGTGGACCCCACAAGGACCATGGGCAACCTGGGAAGCATCTCCCAGGATGAATGACCCCTCAACAGGAATCCAACCAGGTTGAATACCATTAGTCAGCTAAACCAGAGACAACAACTGAGTCTAAATCAAATTAAAATACAGCGCTTACCTCTTTTCATTGCTCTGTGGAAGGGAGATGAAGGCTTTTGCCTCCCACCTCGCTGTCCCCATGACTGCTTGGCCGTGTGATGGAGTCCTGGCAAGCGTGGCACATTCAGTCAAGCGGTGCCTGAAGTGGCACCACCAGCCTCATTGCAGAGAGATGGTTGATAACCGAACCAGACGCTGCCACTTTGTTCCCACCCACATTCGCTGCCAGGCCCTTTCAAGGGCAAGATGCTCTGCTTTGCTTTTGAGCAACTACAGCAAAGCATGCAGCAAAATAAGTCCTTCAGGCTGCTTATGGCTTTGGACAGCCCTATTTTTGCTTCTGGAGAGTGTAGATGCACTTAGCTCCTCGCAGAGCCACAGGTTGTTCCCTGTGAGACCTGGAAGCACCTCAGACACGGTTTACACTGTGCTTTGATTGCTTCCAAGGTCTTGCAGCCACTGCTGGCCTTTCCATCCCATCTTCTAGGCACAGGGAAGGGAGATGCAGGCTTGACACCCAGGGCTATCTATTAAAACAGAGAAGACAGACTTTCAAATCTTGGCTCTGCCAGGATGGAAAATTTGTGAGCAGTAACCAAAGTGATCCCATACAATCCTTCCATTTTGAGCACGTGGAACTTCTTGGTAGAAAAGATTAATCTTAGTATTATTATTATTATCATCTTCATCAGCCATTTCTCTGTGTGAGGAAGTGAGAAGTTGGGAGTTAGGCAGAACCTTGCTGGATTTGGGAGCTGGGAAGACCTTGAGGTTTGAAGTTGCCAATGTCTTCATGATTTAGCCAGCAGCCTTAAATAACAAGTGCAGGATAGCACTGAACTATAAATTCATTCTTGCCAAAATCCACCTCTCTCAGGTTTGAAAGAAAGGAGGCAAAAAATAATACCCAGATTATTAGCAGTGACTTTTGCCTTTTTCATTAGGACGTTACCCTGCAGGAGAAAAGAGAGAAGGCAGAACTAACGTCATGGATAAAATTGAAGCCCAATCCTGATTTTCATGCTCTATTTATTACAGTAGATCAGAGGTCTTGTCTGAGATCCTTGGGAATGTAAAGAATAACAGGGAATATGTCAGAACAGAGAAGCAGTTGCATGTTTTCTCTTGCCTTAACACAAAACACGGCATTTTTTTTCTGAACTGAGGTGGTTACTTGTTTAAGGGCTGACCTCAGGTGTAAAGGCTCTTGGTGATGGCTGATAATCAGACACAACACAGTTTGTGCACATAGTGTCTGCTCCAGCATGCTGGGAGAGCATCTCCTTCCTCCATCTGGAGGATGCAGCACCCGTGGGTGCTGCAAGAGAGACGCAGGTGCTGGATGGTGCTGGTGCCAGTGCTGCTTGTGTGTTTTTGGCTAATGTTTCAGATGTGGGGCTACTGAGTGGCCCGGCAATGATGCCAACCATCCATTAGCTTTCTCTTTCCGGGATCCAACTGGGCAGCCTTGAGAGAGACAGAAACCCTCTTGTAGGAAATTAAACCCCAGGTCACAGCAAGAGGGCTGCATCTAGTCTGAACTTTGTTTTGGGGAGAAAATGACCTCGCTTAGCAAGACATCTGTGAGAGTGCACAGGCTGCCTGCCAGTTACACTATCATCTCACTATCAGCTGCATGGTGAATTACTCACTCTTCCGTGACCTTCTGACAATTTGGGGAGATTATACTGAATTTCACTGGGGGGGTTGTTGCTCTTCCTGCCTTCCTGTCCTCTTTGAGTGAGAGGAGCCAACTGTTGGGCTAAGATGTCCTGAAATTGCTGGGCTACTTGCATCGTGGCCACGTTTGGTGGATTCCCTTGTATGTGGCCCATCATTAAAGCTGTGCCCTGAATCCAAAAACTCCAGGATCCTCGCTGTCAAAATTCAACAAAGGCGAGATTTTTACTTTTGCTCGCCAAGCTGTGTTTTCTGCCTTAGAGGACACCTGATGCTGAGGTGCAAGCAAATCATCTAATCTTCTCTTTAGGTGTTTGTATTCATTTGCATAGAAGAAGTAGTTTTTAGATTGGTATTTCCTTAAATGAGCATAACAGAAGGTGAGGAGGAGAGAAAATAATTAACAGATTCAATCACAGAATTGCTTTCAGAGCTCTTCACAGGTGCTTGACAAGGAAAGCACCTAACTGATGGCAAGAGTTTGATTGTGCTGGTATTAATCACAAATAGTCTCAGCCTGGCTCAGCCTAAACACCTCTCATGATGTCATTCTTCTTTTCAATATGTTAAATTGCGTCATGCCAAATAGCATCACCAAGAACCAGGGTATCCCTTCTCATGGAAGACAGAAGTCCTCGCAACCAAGGAAGTGCCACTAAAACCTACGGTGGTTTTGGTTTGTGAAGGGGCAGATGTGGAGGCTTGGCCTGTGGAAAGCCAAGCTCCTCAAATGATGGTTTCCTTCATCCAAGCTGCAGCTCCGAGTGGGCTCCTGCTCTCAGAAACGGGAAGAGTGGGGTATTTCTTCTCCTTTTGCAGCAGAAAAAAAACAGGACTTTGGTGACCCACCACTGCAGGTCTCATGAAGGTTCAGGAGAAGATCAGTGACCTCCCTGGGTTGTACTGGGATGGACATCTGCTGACAGCAGCCGTGAGGTCTGGTGAAAGCAGAGATTTGCATCCTCAGCTGGAGCTAAAACCACCATGTATGGTATGTTGTTTTACAAAAAGTGTATAATTCATAACCCACTTATGCTGCAAGCGCCAGTGTGCGAGGCGCAGCCACATACTCTGATCTTAGCCAAATTTCTGGGCATTGCACTAAATAATTGCACATATATTATACTGGAGTCTTACAAGCCTGACAGCAGCGCTTACACTTCTGGTGCAGAAACAGTTGTTATGAATAGTGCTACTCAGACAAGCCAATTTAGTCCTTTTTAAATTAATTGAATTTAATGTTGCGAAGAAAATAAGCATTTCTGAGCTCCATCCTTAGCAAGCCATGCATTTAAATCTGTGCTGCTAAAAATGGCCAGCATGCTTTTTGCTTGCAAAAAAAAGTGTGATGCTCGTAACTCTGATTTTTTTTTCAATGCCATAGGCTTAGGAAAATGAAATGCATAAATATATTTAAAATTGTTCCTGAAGTGCAGTTTTGCTTGTCTGCAATTCACAGAGGAGCCACTTGATGGGGCCGAATGTCTCCTTTTGCAAGAGCGTTTTTTGCTGTTTGCCCACGCTGGGGTGCCAGGGAGGCAAAGCAAGGCAGGGACAGGCAGGTTTTCAGTGCAAGATTTCATCCACCTCTCCTCCTTTGAATCCCTCACTGTATTCCGAGTTTTTGGTTTCTTTCTGATTCTTGCTGTAATTTCTTTGTTTCTTCTCATGCTAGTTCATGTTTGCGTGCAAAAGTGCTCCCCAAACCCCTTTGCTTTGCCCAGGGAAAGGCAGTGTCACCACCGATATGGTGAGTGATAAAGAGCTGCTTCCAACATCTAAGCTCCCTTGGATGGGTCACAGGGCCTCCCAAAATGTGCACACATGGAGCTGACCTCCCCAAAGAACCCAAGGGATCTTGTTTTCCTAACTTTGCTGATGTCTCATCGTGCAGGCCTTATGCTTGCTAGACCTATTGCAGAAAAAGCAAGAGTAGCAGAGCAACAGGGCAGTGCAACTCCAGGCTTTGTAGCTTAGGAGACTCAAGAAAGATGCATTTTTGGGGAATGTTGCTCCCATTCTGCTCTGGTCACCCTCAGAGGTGCTGCAGCTTCCTCATCTTCCTTCAGTATTTGAAATCCTCCCCTTGGAGGCTGAATTCCTGCCCCTGAACGTTGATGTTCTGCAACATTTCTGGTCTGGTTGAGGCCTTGAAACTCCCTGTTTTTTCTCACTCTTGGAACACGCCACCCAACCAGGCCGACTCTGCAATCTTAATAGTTTGCTGTCTGTAAAGAAACTCCCTTAAATTGTGCAAACATGCCTTATGCTGGCAGGCAAAGGAGTGGTGCTAAATAGCATCAGTTCTGAATATGAGCTTAAACATATAGATCTTTTTATAACATCAGAACCGTCTTCAGCTAGGGGGAACAGAGCTGATTGCCAGTCGATGAGCAGAACGAGGCAGGAAGGCCCCAGAGCATGAGCACTCTTGGGCTGGAGAATGGGGCTAAATATAAGTTTTTTATTCCCTTCTGAGATCGCTACTACTTGCAGAAAACCACTTCTAACTGCTTTCACCCAAATTTATCACCTTGAACTGCTCAGCTGTGAATTGCACTGAAATCTCTGAGGAACAGGGGAAAAAGAGGTATTATTGAGGCTGTCGTTTTTGTCAGTCATCATGTGAGCTGATTTGTGAACAAGAAGTGTGGCAGGTTTGACAGGCATGGACACGAGCAAATCACTTGCTGTGCTGTCCCAAAGAAAAATCACTAGTTATGACCAACAAGAAAAGAATTACATGAAAACTGGGAGGCAATTAAAAAAATAATAATAAAAAAAGACATATCGGCATGTTTTCAGTATAGTATCAGGCTCAAGTTATCTTAAAGGGAGAGTTCCTCAAGGGCTGGTTGAGGACTGAGGTATGAGAAATTGTCTGATCATGAGTGAGACCTCTGGGCCAAGATGGTCAGGAGAAGTTGAAAAGAGCAAAATGAAAGGAGGAAGATGCGAGGAGTGCAACCGAACTGAAGGGAGAATCCAAGGATAAAGAAAATAATGGAAAAGGGAAGAGAAAATGCATAGTGCAGGCTGGAAGGAGTGATGTCTCTTCTGTTGTTACAGAACATCCACCCCATACAGCCCTGGTTGGTTCCAGCACTCCTAAACCTAACCTGTATCTGCAGTAGAGATGGCTGCTTTGTTCTGGTGGTCCCTGTCTGCACCCTGGTCCTGGCTCGGGAGTTTTGAGCTGAAACTGAGGGGATCCTCTCAGCTCCCTCAAACCGTTGGGCTTGAGAGGGAAGTCTCCATGAAGCACAGCTGTGATGACATTGTATATTTGCATCTGCCCTGTAGATGTATTGCATGACACTGCTGGATGTGCTCCTTCTTCCTCACCCGCTAGTGAAGGGTTCCTCTTCATAAAAAAAGATAGAAAAAGCATCTTTTTCTTTTCTATTTCTCTATTTGAAATTGATGTAGAAACAAGGGATTTTCTTAGATATTTTTGTATCCATATAGATTTTCTTGGCACCATTTTTTTCCAGTCTGGCATGGCAATTAAGCTATTTTGAAAGGTAAATGTTCTTAACAACATTATTCTGGGGAATGGTAGCTGGGTGCCTGGTAATTGGATGGGCCTTAGGTCTCTGAATATGCTTTGGGGACAGCACAGCCAGCTAGGGGTGTCTGTAGGGGAAGACTTAAAAAAGAACAAATCTCAGCCGCCTCTGTAATGTTTTCCATCAGAAGAACTCATGGGAATTGAAAGTGTTCAACAAAAGAGGTCAGTATTAATACCTCTATGTTAATTATATATTATATATAGAGAGAAAAATCCTGTTTCTCTAAAGCTTCTGCGAGTCTTCCCATCAGCAACTCCTGCTCTGTTGACTGGCTGTCTTTGTTACCTGCAAACACTTCTCCTCCAAAACATGCTTAAAATGCCCATTGGTCACAGAAAGATGAAGAAATTTCAGATCAGATCAATGTATAGCAAGATTGGAAAGCCAGAGGGAAAGCACCAAGCTTTGCTGTTTCTCCCCAAGTTTCAGTAGAGCTCAGCTCTTGGGATGGGCTGTGTCCAGTGTTCTGCAGACCAGTGTTCAGCTGGAGAAGACCACTCTTTCAGATGGAAGGATGTACCATTTTGCTGGGCACCTTGTAAGGGCAGGAATGATGGCACAAGATCCATAATTCCCAAGTTCCTGGCATGGTAAGTAGCTTGACTTTGAAAGACTTGGTGCTGTGCTCATGGAGATGTTTATGATGGTCAGTGTTATTAGAGCATCACTTGTGCCAAGTGATGGGCAGGATGCCACAACACACATTGCAAAGCCACACTGATGATGATTTTGTCACTGAAAATTTTGTCAATGAAAATTTTGGGCTGATTCACAGCTTGACTTGGCTTTTCAGACATTCCTGTGCTAATTATTTGACTACTGAAGCCTGTATTTTAGGGTATGTTTATCACAATGCAGCTTTTTGGTTAAGTACCCATGAGAGGTTTCCCCAGGTTATGCATCCAGAGAAGTCCCTTCTCTACTCCTGAGCATTTTGTAAGATATCGTTGCCTTTAGGAGAGTCCTGTAGACAGACAGATTCTCTTTGCTCCAAAATCACCTTAAATCGCCCTCTCAGTTACAGAGAATTGGGGAACTGGACTTCTGAGAGCACTGTAATGCTTCTCTCTCTGAAGTTGAGCAAAGCATGAAATGAAGGGTAATTTTTTTGACTGCAAAAAAACTGTGTTCAATTTAAACACACTTCCCTGTTAGTGAGAAATAAAAAGTCTGAAGCTGGGAGGTGAGAGAGTTTCTCTGTCTTTTTTTGGGAACTAACTATTTTTTCTTCTACCTTATCAAAAAGAGGATGCAAAAGGAAGGCAATAGGAAATATGGATTTGGTTCAGCTATGCCCTCTGCTGCTACAGGCCTGAAACAGAGTCCAGGATAATTTCGTGCAACAGCATGTGGTATGTGATTTGAAAGCCCTCCTTTGGCTCAGAGGCTTGGAGAGCTAATTAAAACCCTTTTTTGCTCAGAAGACTTTTCTGGCTCTCTTCCTCTCTCTACCCACCATGTAATAAGTAATGATCCTTCGTTAGACCAACATTATGCAAGAGGTATCATTTGACTACCTAGCCAAGCCCGAGAGTGAGTGCTGCTGCCATCAGTATTGGCAGAGAGACTAATCCAAGCCGTGATGTATTAGTGAGGGGCCATCTGAGAAATCCTTGAATAATTGATTTGAAAAAGCTCAGGAGAGCAGTTGGGAAAAGAAGAAAAGAGGAGAGGAAGAGAAAAAAAGGCCGGGCAACCAAGATCTGATCATGGAGGTGCCTTTGTTTGAAAAGTTTGAGTTTTCTCCACATGCCAAAGACTCACAGTCATGCTTTGCTGTTGCTATATATCCTAAAAGATCTTCATGCGTGTGTCCACTTTTGTGTGTGCTTCAAAGGAGATGTCTTTACATTCTGGAGTACCACACTGTCAGACTCTTGGGTCTTCACTCCAGCATCAATTGGCTGCTCAAACAGCACTTAAGAACTTCCAGCCAAGCAAGAAACACATTTTTTCTCAGAGCCTAATCTTTTCATGAAATATCAATTTTATTTTTCAAATATTGAGTGATGTATACTGGTGTTCAACAAGCATCGCTAGGGAGCTACCTAGGGCCATGGTTGTCACTCAATGTCCACATTCAGGTGTATTTAGGCTCTAGACACCGCAGAAAGACACTTAATGCCGCAAAAGGCAAGTAAAGGGGTGACTTCCCTTTGACCTGGGATTTCTGTGGTTCTTTCTTTGACTTGTCACATTCTACAGGCTCTCCAGATGTTTGGTTCTTCATCTGCCATCATTGCTCTCTTGACTGCTTGAAGTTGTTTCACACATTTCTCTCCCATTGTGGATCTCCAACCAGCACCTTTCCTGAAGAAATTTGCTGTACAAAGGGGAGGTAAGTCAGCTGTGGCTAAATACCTGCCCAAAAACCTGCAGGGATTCAGGAAGAGGAATATTTAGGGACTACACACAACCATAGGAAGGACTCCAGCAAGATGAGGGTGACACATGAAAGAGAACCGATGGGAAAACCAGAGAGATGCATTAAAAACACACCAAAAACGAGTACTTCCAAGACAGTGAGCATCTCTTGGGACGGGAATGATGGTACCTAAGGTAAATTCAGTAGCGCAGAGCGGAGGAGAGCGGGCAGAAGCTGCCCGCAGCTGTCAGCGCCGCGGCGCCAGGCACCGCGCTGCGCCGGGGAGCACGTCAGGGCAGCGCGTTACGCAACGCGGGCACGCACAGCCCGGATAACCCAGCCTAAGGGGGTCGGCTTGTGCTTGGCATTAGAGACGCTCCCCCTTCCCAATCCCAGCGGATTGCATCTGCCGTGACGGGGATGCGGCAGCGTCGTGTGTGAAATAGCAGGGGCTTAGCTTAACGCTCCTGGAAGCTCCAGTGGGGGCAGATGCTTTTTGGTGAATAGGCAGCTTTGCTGGATTAGTTAAAAAGAAAAAAATTACAACGCTTAGGTTCATGGCATTTGGAGAATTCAGCTGTTACATCAGGCATTTTAAAGCCTACGGGTCTCTCTCCAGACTCACTTTGTGATTTGTTTTCTCATAGTCTACGAAAGTATCTCCAGAAAGGTGCTGCAGCCCCTTTGAAAGCCAGGTGAAAAGCAAGCAGGTTAGGGTTGCGAGTTCGGCAGCCGCCACGGCCCTGGCAGCTGGGCCCTGCTGCCTGCTGCCTTACCTTCACTTGCAAGCAAAGATATCCAATATTAGTGTGCTGGAAAACCAGAATACTGCAGGCGAACCCTCCTCCGGGCACTGATTTTTCTCCCTTCCAAGTCTGCATTTTCCCAGGAATCTGCATCTCCCCAGCTGCTGCCACCAAGAGCTCTCCTCCCGACTGCTTATCAGCTCTGCCTTAATCACTTGGTGACGTAAGAGCCATTACTAGTATCCATGTGCCCAGAGGTTTCCCAGAGGCTATCCCTGCTCTCAAGGCCTTGCTGTACCAGTATGAGGTTATGGAGATGCGGAACAGGCCATTAGAGCAGCAGTGACCAGGCTGGGGGCAACTGGAGCCCAGGCTGGTCTGACTGGCAGGAATGTAGGGCTGTAGGTGCGGAAATTCCTGAAAAAGGGGGATTCAAGCCCAGACCCACCATTCATGTAATCCAGCCTTCTTCTGAACCAGTTCCTATTGAACTTATTTGTCCCAAAGAGGAAAGCTGTGGAAGGAGAGCTGGCGAGCGTGGGTGGCAGGAGGTGGCGGGGCGCTGCCGGAGCCGCTTCCCGAAAGCCGGGATGCGCTGCGGCCCTGCTCCCAGACACTGTGTCTGTCTAATTCCTGTCTGTGCGGAGAAATGCAGCAAGTCTCGCAGAAGGGCAAATATGAGCAGATGGGGAAGCTTCTCTCATCTGAGGAGCAGGAGAGATAGAAGGTTAGCGATGCCTTACACCATGCAAACTCTCCAGGCTTGCAGATAGCACTTGTGAGCGAAAGACACTTTGGCAGCAAGCTGGATTCAACTGAAAAGTTCTTGGTTGTCACACTCTGCTTTGGGAAGCGCCTGGCTTTGATTCCTGTTTAGATGTACAGTTTGCAAACTCTTTTATCAAAGAACTGACATACTCTGGAGAAGTGGTATCACTAGATAGGTTTATTTTGCCAGTGCAAATCCTTGAGCATCTGCAACTGTGAAGCAGGGCTCTGCCCTCTGAAGATGTGACCTGCTTGATAGGGCTTCCCTGGTAGGCATCTCTTCTGCAGGAATGCCCTTAGGTTGCAGGAGAGTCTTTACATTTAATTTATGGATTATAAAAGCTTGTAGTTGTTCCCGGTTTCACTGATGACCTTTCATTTCTATCAACACGCTTGTCAGAGGAGCAGATTTCCGAAAATCCTGTTCTGCATCTTGCTTAAGACTTTCTTTTCATTTCATCAGTTTGCTTTGATTGAAGTGTCTGACCTCACGATTTCTATAGCTCATTACTGTATGAGTGTTCCTGATTAATGAGGTCCTGGTTCTGGCAGGTTTCTTGGCTTCCTGCGCTGGTGGATCTGCTGCTCTCCCAGAGCAGAACCAAGTGCACCAGGCCTAAACCCAGCTTGCTCCGTACTCTAGAGGAATGGGGTGATTTTGGAGGAAAGAGAAAGACACCACTGCAGCAGGAGGTGACATGACTGGAAATAGTAGCATGATTTAAAAATTAGATTTTTTTTTTTTTAAGGTCATTTTTGCTTTTAGAATATATTCTGGGAGGAGGGACCATCTTTTCTTGAAATAGCCATCATTTACAGCCCCCAAAGTACCACACATGTGAAGAACATCAAGAAGACATAGGAAAGCACCCAACATACCCAAAACTTTCAGTTAAAAAAAAATAGACATTATACTTTTCTAAATGGTCTGTATAAAGTTTTCTGTTTTTTTTTTTCCCCTCTGACCTGTTCAAAAATGCACAAAAGATTGATGGAGAAGAAGAAAAAGGACTGTGGAGACTTTACATGGAGGTTCTTCAGACTTTATTTCCAGCCATTCAAATCTCTCCAGTGTGAAGCTGTTCATCCAGTATCAGAAATGCACCATCAAGGAGCTTTCTGTCCCGTTAGTGACCAGCAAATGCTTGGAGACCATCAATGTGGGCACCCTGCCTCTCCTGGTCCCTGCTTGCCCTCGATCCAGCCATTCAGGAATCTTCTCATAGAGCTGGGAAGCAGACAGAATACTTCCCGGAGCTGCCTAGCTCTGCACGCAAATAACACAATTGCAAGCATTTGTTTCCCAGACTTTATTAACCAGTTTCTTACAATTTGTCTGTAGCATCCCATCATTAAATGTAATTAATGAGCAGGCTGTGGACAGGGGTAACCTCTCTGCTCAAAGCTGCAGCAATTTATTTTTTTCTGCTGCTGATGTTCTGGTGCAAACAGCGACAATATCCAGGGCACCCTTGAGTCCTTCTGTCTTTATTAAAGAGGCAGGGCCTTGGCTGCTAGGGTTTGATAAATCAAGGGGCAACATGCAGGGCACAGGGCAGTCTGTATCTGCAAACATTCAATCAAGCACAGATATCATAAATGTAGAGTTGATAATTATAGAAATCTAGCATATTAACTGGCTGAATATTAATGGCAAATAACAACCTTAAAGCTTATATTCCTTCTGGCTGAGAAGGAAAATTGCATTTTCAAGTTATGACAAACCTGACATTTATTATCACCTATTATTATATTATTTATCTCCTTTCAGGTATCATTTAGAAACCTTAGCTGTGGTCAGGGTCTGTCTGTGCTATGAAAAGGTTATATTTTAAGTCCTTGGCATTAAGGATAATATTTCCTGCTGTCTTGGTTCTTCTGGCTTTGGCAGAAGTGATGCTAATTGGGAATGCATCCACCTGCACGAAGGGAAGAATGCGAAAGGGGAAGGAGAAGGATGACTGATCCCAAGTCCTGAAGCTGTAGCCTAGTGGCCCCTAATGAGTGGGATAAGAGATATTCCTGTCTTTGGACTGATGTTTTGGGTTTTATGTCATGTTAGATTAGCCACTGGAGAAGCAGGGTGGTTCTTCCCAGCAGCAGCTCAAACGGCTGCAGAAATGGCACATTCCCACATTTCTCCCAGTGAGCCAGCCGCCAAAGGAGCTTGCACTTCATCACTATGGCAGCATTTCCCTTTCTCACTTGATGTTGCGAGGTAATAATTAAAGCTTTATATTTTTAGCAACTTTGTGTAATTTAGGGCCAATTTGTTGTGACATTCCCTAGCGCTCACTTCTCATGGTACCTAACCCAGGCTGCCGCTGCACCAATCAGTTGTGATTTTGTTCTTAATTGCTGCATCTTAAAATGACAATTAAGTTAAAATTATATTTGCTAAAAACAAATTTATTTATATTGCACGTATGTTTCAGGCTCTTAGGGGGGTATGAACTATAAGTCTGTCTTAGTCACCGTGGGTTTTATGAGTTTCGGGAATCAGTTAGCTTAAATATTTCAGCCCAATTTATTTGTGTGCAGGTACCTTTGTGGACAAGAGTATTGGAAGGTCAGAGGAAAGCTAGTGTGGAAGCCTTCCAAACTCCATAAATCATCTTTCCCACTTGCAAGGAAGTTGTATCTGCACTCACACATGTCCCTGCTGCTAAGGGAGGTATCCTGCAGTCTTAGGTCTGGATAGAGGACTAGGAAAACTGTTCCCTTCTCCTGCAAGCATGGCCCATTTAAAATCCTCAATGAACTGGAATGCTCTGTTTTACCCAGTTTAAAATCATACCATCAGCATCTGGCTCATTTCATGAAGGGGCAAAGGGTAATGGCACCATCCGGATTAGGGAAAGCCTCCGTTTATTATCATTACATAAGTAATTTACCTCATCTTAACCCTGCTAAGAGCTCCAGTGATAATCTCATGATGAGCTACTTGCATGGCACAAAATTCATGAACCTTTTTGGGTCTTCTGTGGCACTTGGAGGGGCTGCAGCATGAGCAGTAGAGAGAGGTCACCAATCTAATAGTGGCTTGTTCACATGCAAGCAACTTGTGTATTGCCATGTACAACACAATGGATTAAAATACTGTATGCATTTGGGCATTGGGATAGCTGCACCCACACTGGAAATTTAGGTGCTGACATGAAGGAGAGTGGTTTGGGTTTGGTTGTTCCTATTCTGCATGTACAGGCTAAGAAGCACGCATGAATAAGCTGAGAACATCCTGTGTGGATTGACAGTGTTACTAGAGCATTTAATAGACAGGATTTTAGACCAAAGCAAGATTGTTTAACATGCAGGCTTGTTTATTAGAATTTCAATTCTTTTATGTAAAAAAGTAATAATATAAGGCATAATGAAATGCATTTGCAAAGCTACAGCTTCTCTGAACTAGGAGTTGTCTCTTGGTCCTGCAATACCCTGCCAGCCTCTGATTTACATGCACTAGCTTATGTCTGAAATACTCACTCTGTGAATGTGTCACCAATGTTCCTCTAAGCAGGAGGGACAGAGGAGAGGGGAGAAACAGATGGAGGAGGGAAAAAAACAATTTCTCATGTCTACATCTGAGATTTCTAGACTAGTCAGCCGGAAATCCAGTCCTGATGAGAAACCAAGCCGCTCTTCTCAGCTGACAGCCGCGAAGACAGGAGAGGGAAACTGGGGTTGAATGAGGCCCTGGAGCCTCCTGGCTCTCCTGCTGCAGGAGCTGGGGCCCACCAGCCCATGGGTACCTACACATCTCTCCCTAAGAAGCTGTGGCCACTGATGACACCTTCTAAGGGTCTTTATGTCAGCAGCTGTGTCTGAGCATCAGCAAACATTCGATACAAGCCATCTTCCAAAGGAAGGAAGCAAATCCAAGCATTGGCAAGGTCTGATGGCCCCACTCAGCCAGGCCAGCTAAAGGAGCCATCGTTCAGTCTGAAGTCCCTGCAATGCAGCTGAACCCTTCATCCCAGCCCACCAGAAATCATCCAGAAAGTACATCAGCATGGGCTTCAGGGCTTTCTTCTCCTCCCTAGAAGGCCACAGCACCAAAAAACAAACAAAAAAACCCCAATGAAATCCATGATGGCCCTTGCAGAGTGCTAGGAGAAGAGATGCTTGGGATTCATCAGGTAGTTGGAGCAAGGCAATGCCCTAATCACAGCTGAACCTCGTTCTGCAGGCTGGCTCCTACAGCGCTGCCAGGTGATGCAGGGTTACAGCAGTGATTGCACCATACATGTTAAAAAAAGGTCTAATTCTCAGTCTGCTTCTATCTTTTGAGACTGCTAGTGTTTTATTCTCAGCTAACGTTGTTCTAAGAACTGCATTTTGCAGGGGTGTTTGGTGGAACTCCTTCATGACCTACTTTGAGTTTAAAATAACCTTATTAGTAACACAGTAATGATGCTTGGCCTTCCTACATACGATTTGTCTTCAAGGCATTGCACCAGCTTTAAGTAATCTTCACAGTGAATCTGAGAGGCAGGTACTTAATACAGTTAACAACAATTCTGTTAAAAAGGGAGGAGATACAGCAAATAGCTGTATCTTAGCTATGGTTTCCACTAGGTTTTTAAAGACTAGTACTAATTTCCTAATCTGTTGAAGAAATTAAGTCATTAGGAGATAGGGAGATAGTGGCTGCCCCACTTTTATCCAAGACAAACTTTCACATATGTGTGGATAGAGTTAGGATAACAGTGTATGTTTTCTTTTCGCTGAAACCAAGATGATTTCTGGTGTTTCAATCCATTAGGGGCTCTTCCAGGTAATGTGACATAATGAAGCAGGCAAGGATCACGGCTAGAAGCCCAGGAGAGCATCTCCAAGTTCTTACGGGTGCCAAAATACTTGTGAATCTGGACTAAGTCTTGAACAGGTAAGAAAAATCTGAATATTGTATTTTGGCCCTTTGTTCCTCATCATGTTTCTGATTTTGTCCTAAACTAAGCCAAGTCCCTTGCTTACAAGGCATATTAGATCCATTGCATGTTAATGGTCCCAGCCCACATCTGAGCTGAATGCTGGCTCCAACCACCTCCAAGTTCTTTTGAAAAAAGGCTAGAAAGCATCCAGAGAAAAGCAACTGCTGTATTATACTGATGTGCTATCACCTGTAATTAGATCTGAGTAATCCCCCGAGCAATCAAAAAGGCCTTTATCTGTTGGGAATTTTTGCATTCATTTTTGGGAAATACTAAAGCACTTGGTACACTACCATATGTTCTGGCACAGTCACTTCATTGAATGTCAAGTAGAAGAGGATTTTATATGTAATTCAATGATTCCTGTGAATAGGCATTGTATGGGTGTATTTTAAACAACTGCAGAACCTCATCCTACATTCTGATCCTGCCTGAAGGATGCTTGAGAGGGAAGAAGCTAGAGGAGCAGCTTCCCCGAGTGCTGCTTGATGGGACACTCCAGTTTTAAGCAACAGGTCATCTGTTAAAAATATTTTTTATGCCTCTGCTGTAAGGAGAGAAACCTTGGTTTTGTGTAGTTTCTGAATACCCTACCTTAGGACAGGTATTGAGATTTTTTTTTTTTTTTTTTTTTTAAAGAGAGGGAGGAGGTCTTTCCAAATTGAAGCTAAGGTACTGACATCCTCCCACTGCAATAAGCCAGCTCTCCTCCCCACCTGTATTTCGTGTTAATTTCCTGGAGGGGACACTTAGGTAAGAAATAATGTTCCCTGTGACTCACTGTAGCTCGTGTGGGGGAGAAAATAGCTCTGTGAAAGGCACTGCACAGCCCAGTGCACCTATTCCCAGAGCCAGCCAGTAAGCAGTGCACTTAAGAGGGCTGCTTCTCCCCAAATCAGCTGTGACAATAAGGACAGTCTGATTTTCTTTTATTTATTTATTTATTTATTTGCTCAGTAAAGACACTGTAATGACTCCTCGCTGGCAAACGAACATGCTTACTATGTCTTTAAAAGCTGCTCTGGGAGGTCAGTACATTTATCATGGGAGCAGCCAGGAGATGTAATTGGTTTTAGCAAAAAATGACAGGAAAAGCTGTGAAAAAGAGACATGTGTCAAGGGAAAGTTGGGACATGATCCCTGCAGCTGGGGTGGGAAGAGATGGGGACTCGGGAGCCTTTTCAGGAGGTCTCAGGATACAAAAACAAGAAGAACTGGAATTTTCCAAATTTCTAGTTGATCATTTCATAACCTGCTTTATTGCTCTTAATCTTTCTCGGTCCTCTGCTACTGGCTGTGGCTGGAGATAGACCTTGGTCTGACTCAGCCTGTACTGGAGGGAAAGGACATTGATGGATGAAATCATTCCCATTGCAGGGAGAGGCGAAGCTGTTCTCCATCTGATGGCAGTGCTCAACTATTCCTCCACATGAAAATGTTTCCTGCTTACCAAACTGAAATCAGTGCAACTGAATTATTTTATTCTCATTAAAAAGAAATGATCAAGGAAAGAGGGGGAGAGATGGAAAATTCTTAGATTACAGAATGAAAATAGTTACAAAATGAAAATCCAGGTTCCACTTTGGATATCCAAGTATAATATCACAATAAATACAAAACCTTCTTTTACTGTTTTATTTAGAAACTGTTTTTGCTGCAAGGTTCACTTTTGATTAGTGAGTTGAAGAAATTCTGAGACTATTTAGTTGGTCTTTGTCCTATTAATTTTCACAGGAGACTGAATAAGCCCAGCCCTGGCCCTTCCTCCTTGGTCCTGGTTTTGAGGTAAAAGGCAATCTGTGTGTGAAGCAGATGGGACAAAACATATATGACAGCCCCTCAGGCCTGTTTTTTGGAGGCGAGTCCTGTGTTATAACTTTAGAAAGGCAGAATTAAGTTTGTAATCTGACATGTGAAATACCTGCAGGAGACCCAGTATTTTCAGTTGTGCCACAGACCATCAAATGCATGGGGATCTCAGCCCGAGGGGGTTATCTCAGAGCTCATCTATGTGGCTTTCAATACTATTAATAAATTGTCCCTCTTCAGAAGCTGCATTAGCTCTAGATCCTCGCTTTTGAAGGGCTAAGTAGCTTCTACATAATGAAAATTACACCACCACATGGGGCTTAATGAAAACACCTGGTGTCTGTTCGCAGCCGCTTCCAGCTGTGTGTCTGAAAGTGTTTTTTCAAAGATAGGTTCACACCAGTTTTTTTGTTTTTTGATGGGAAAATGTGATAGACGGAAGATAAGACATATAAATCTAGGCTCTATTCTCTGTTCATTAAAGCCTGCAGATGTTTCTTTAATCAAAGAGAGCCAGAGTACACCCAAGCCTCTTGAGACATTCACCCAAGAAACGACTAATTCCAAAATGATTTGGGGACCGTCTGTCCTGCTGCCTTCTCTAGCAGCACATGGGAACCTTTCATGTAGGTACCCCAGGATCTCTAGACTTCAGTCTCAGCCTGCGAAGGTGAAACTTGCTCCCACCCTCAGGAGGAGCAGCACTATGAGGATGGCAGGGTGGGAAATGCCCCTTGCCTTCCTGCCTGCAGCATCACCCAAGGAATGAGTGTCTAAGGAAGCCAAAGAGGCCAGAGCTGCTCCCGGCAGACATCCCAGGAAGCTTTCATGGCAGAGAGATTGCTCTGAGGCAAGCACAGAGAAAACAATATTAATTTAAGCAGAGAATGAAATTATGCCTACAGTTTGGAACAAGGGAGATTGTTGGCTGTCTCACCAGGAAATTACTGTCCTTTAACCAAGTTAGGCGAGCTGGCCCTGAAGCACTTGTGCAGCTCACCTAGGTGCCCAGAGCACTGGCAGGTTCATGCTGGGGAGCCCTCAATATGAGCCCAAACAGTTCTGGAGAGGCAGCATAGTAAGTGCAGTTGCTCTAACCCAGAACTGGCACTGCCCTCCCTGCAGGGCGGAGGGTCTCTCAAGCCCGTCAGTGGTTTTAGCTTTCAGAAAATAACTGCTGAAAAGGATGATGCTGCGCCTTGTTCTTTCCTGGGAAATCTGAGGAATTCATGGTGCTAATCAGCAATGGAGAGCGTGCATGAAAAAGGCCCCGTGGTGGGAATAATCAGGAAGAGAAAGCAATTGGAAATACAAGAGTCTTAGTTCATTGAAACATCCCAAGTTCTGAAATTCTCCAAGGACAAAGTAGATTCATGATAACCCTCCCAAACAGCAATTGAAAACACAGCCTCGTCATCACGGTTAGAGAAGTGAGCAGAGTTAACTCAGTAAAAATGTCAGCTAAAATATCTTCTCCCTTTCATCTGTAGGTGAATGCTTAATGTATACTTTGTATAAGAAAGAGTAGGAAAGTTGAAAAGGTCTTTTGGCAAGTTCCAAGCCTTCTGCAATGTCAGGACATTATTTCACTGACTCAGAGCAATGTTCATATGTATGTTAATAATCTCCCCTAAATACCAATTTGAACACCAGCTCCTGAAGATAAAATCCATTAGATATTTCTATAGATGAGTGCTGCAGGTCTGAGAACTTGCACGGCCCATGCACGTGGCAGCACGGGAAGCAGCAGCAACCTAATAACACCCAGTGCTTCCTAAACATAACAGAAATGAGTAGAGCCTGGAATACCTAATGCAGCTCCTTTGGAAGTGTTAAGGGCTGCCTTGAAACTGTGGGTAAGGAGGTGAGGGCTTGCCAGCTTCTTTCAAATGAGGTAAAACATAAGATGTTAAATTATGCATCTCGATCCGAAGAAGTCAGTGAAAACATCTTCAGAAGAAAGACCTAACTGTCAAGACTCCCCCTTTGCTGCCTTCTGCCTATAGGCAGGCAAATATGTATCTTCGTCCCAGCCGTATGCTTGGTGGAAATGTGGATTTATCATACCTTGTGCTGAGTTCATGTTGGAAGGCAATTAGTGAAAGAGCTCGAGCACAGGCCATCAATATTGCTCTGCTTGATTAAAAAACCCATCTGGAGCTGGCAATAAGCTAGCCTGCTATTGGCAGGGGTTATTTAGTGCATCACTGTTCTTCCACAAAACTCTGTATTCCCTCCATTACCACAGGGTGAGATGCCCGTGGGCAGAAACCTGGGAGATGGCTCACGAAGTGACTATGAAATGGAGTGAGACTGTGTCACTTGTCAAAGAGCTCAGCCCCGGAGGCTGCCAGCTCTCTGCTTTCTGGTGCAACGGCTCCGACTGAGGGGTTGCAGATGGATTTTCTTCCTGTGGCTGCGTGAGTCATGTTGGCACGGAGCGAGAGAACTGCTTCTGGTGGTCAGAGGACTCCCAGTTTAAAAAACCTACCACTAGTCTCCCTGCCCACACCGCCAGTTGCAGCTCTAGACTTTCCTCCAAAGCCGGTTGATGTAAATGGGAAAAGACACTTCCTAACTGCACGCCCAAAGTTAAAAGGCTCTGGGACACGTCTGAATGTAGCTCAAAGAAAACTGCCTGCTGCTGTGATTCAGCCCCAGTAACCCAAGGGTAGCTCCGGTTGTTACAGTCAGCTTGTTCCCAAAGCTGCTGTGGGAACACAACACAAGCTCCTCTGGGGAAGTTTCAGGGAATGGGCCCCACAACAGACAATCTGTGTCTTTGTAAATTAGAGATGGAAGCAACAGGAATATTCAGCCCATATTAAGGAATAGATTGGAAGCAGGAGTTTAATGGTGATGTCCTTTGTCTGCAGCATCTGCTAGGTTTTCTTTCAGCTCCTTTGGTTGCCACAAATAAGAAAGGGTCAAGTGACTATAGCCTTTTGTGTTGTAGCCCCAGTGGGGCTAAGGACAGGATGAGACAAGACCTATAGAGAGAGGTAATATCTTCTATTAGACCATGTCTAATAGCGGGGGAAAAGAGATAACAGGAGTTCTTTATCAGTTCTGAAATCATACTGGTGGTAGGCTGTGTGGGATGAGCACTGCGAAGAGAACAAAGCAAAGTAGAGATGAAACCTGCCTTAAATGAGCCGTTGTTCCTATATTGGGTCCAGTTTGTCTTTGGAGCTAGAACTTCCATGCTGAAGACAGGCTGTCTGCCTGTCGTCATGCCTGTTTATTCCCACTGTGTCAACTGCTCTAATTAGGATAGTTCCTTCCCATAAAGACTTTCTCTTGGACGTAGTTTTGCTTGAATGCAGAAGTTGATCTGAAATCAATTGTCCCACTCCTCTGACTGGGAATTTCGTATTCAGGGAAGGGAAGCTGGCTTACGGATGAGAATTATGGAAACTTGTCACTTGCAATGGCAGAATCTGAGTACTTCAAACATGAGAGTCCAACACAGACTTCCACCCTCATGCCTATTCCCATAGGTGCCCCGCTTATCTCTGTCATAGCCATGGGAGAAATGTCACCAGGAAACTTTCCAGGCTGCATTTTATTTCACCAATTTGCTTTCATAGCACAAGACTGGGGCATTGCTTCAGCTTTACGTTTTCCAGCTAAAGGAGGTAGCATGAAGGTGCAGGTGGTCAGTGTATAGAATAGTCAAACAAGAGCAAAAGGTCTCTGCTTGCTGGCAGGGAGCTATGGTGATTGTGGAGACCTGCAGTGAAGGAGAAGGAAAAGAGAAAATATGATGAAGTAAAGAAGTTAGACCTGGTGGATACAGTCTCCCCAGGACTGGTTTCTGATGCATTACCATTTTCACTGGAAGTGATGTATTCCAGAGAAACTACTCCCAGGAGTGGAGTCATTCAAAGATGAAATGCCGCTTTTTTTTTTTTTTTTTTTTTTTTTTGGGTGAATCACTGAGTCATTAACAAAGGAAACCAGCTTGATTGCTTATTTTTAAACCTGTTTTTGTCAGATTCCTCTGGAAGTGGAATTTCACAGCTCTCAGCCCAGTCAATCTCCACTGCCTGCAGCCACTTGACTAAGGGAGTGGTGGAGCAGCATCTCAATCATCTTTCCATGCCCAGGCATTCAGAAAAGGCTGCATTGCCTTTCACTGCAATATATGGCCTGTGTTTCATCAGTGCCAGGAGGTTATTAAGTCCTTTCCATCTCAGTGCTGGTACATTTCCTTTCAAGGTTCAGAATCTGAAGACAAAGTGTTAGGAAAAAAAACTCTTTCAGTCATACTGGGACAAAACTCTTAATTTTTTTTGAACATTTGGAGTCAAATTTAGCTCTGTCACAACAGCACATGACTACTATTAAGGCCTATCAGTCTGAACATAGGATGTGATTCAGTCCTAAGGACTTTAGGCTATATTCTCTTTCTTTGTCCTATGAGGTGGGACCATGAGGACAGATGGAATTTCTGCATATTATTAGTTGCCACGGTGCTTTGCAGTACTATTGCCTGTATTTTAATGTGATTTTAATATGTATTTAAATGGGAAGTATTTTAACATGACTAGTTCTTCACAGTAGAGTTTAGACTGTCTTGTAAGCCTGTCTCAAGGCTGCAAGAGCTGAGATGGTGTGCCATGAAGAAAAGAGACTATTTACATCTCGGGGCATCCATAATTTACCACAATCAGGTTGATACTTACTTCCAGTGTTTGCCTTTAGCCATTTTAAAGCTCAAATAGCTCAGTAAAGGCTTGGGATTTCAGGAGAATGGGTGCCCACAGCAGAAATGAAAGCCCTTGATGTTCCTCAGCACAGATGCTGGTCCTGCCCCAGCAGAAGGACCGTGCTGGACTCTAACAAGAATTTTCTTTCCAAGTTTCTCTCAGTTTGCAGAGTTTGGAGTGATATGGGTCATGTTGCATGTTCCTCTGCTGTCCTCATTATCCTAGGTGTTAGTTTTCCCTGTGTGCCATAGAAGAGAGAAGAAGGGCAATGCTACAGAAGAGCCTGCGCTGCAGGAGGGCTTGGAGGATGGCAGGCAGGAGAGCTGTGGATCTGGATGCTCCATGGCTGTGTTTCTGTGTGATTTCGGGATGGGCCTTGGCCTCTGTTGGGGAGGAGTGAAGGGCTCCCACCTTTTCAGCCTGGCCACGGTGGGGTTGTTTACCTGGACACCCAAAATATGAACTGGAGGTCTGGACCTGGGTGCCCTCTGCCAGGAGACCACACACACGCTCTCAAACAGTCATTGCAAGGGGTGCTTAGTCATAGATCTGACAGGACTGTGCAGGATGTCATGTGGAGGGATCTTCTGCACTGGCAAATGATGGAAAGAAAACTGGCCGAGCCTTTCCCCCACCATCTGTTATTGAAGCGTCTCAGTCCTGCCAAGAGCCTTCACGTATCTGCAGAAGCTTCCCCACAACATCGCTCTTCTCCTGGTGAGGGTCCCGAGGGTCCTGCAGGGCTTCAAGGCTGTCTGGGTCCTTCCTAAAGAGTGTTCAGGCTTGTGTGCAATGCACCGAGCTGGGGATGCAGTCCCGCTGCTCAAGGATCCTGGGGACAAGTTGCATCTAGTGACATAGGGAAGGGCACACAGGGACCGAGGGCTTGCAAAAAAAAATTTTAAAAATGGATTGGGGTTAACTCAAATGCTACCTGGAAAACGAATGTTTGCTATTCCATTTTAAACAACTTAAAATGGAATAAAAGGATTCCCAGGGGACAGTTTACATCCCATCCTGGTTTGTAAATTCAGATGTCAAATAATTTCCTTGGTAACAAATTGGTTCAGATTTCACCTTAGCTGACAAGTCTAGGAATGGAATTTGTCAGCTGAAGGAAGGTCACTTTTGGTGAACAAATTCATATTACATTTATTCCTAGGTGGAAATAATTCTAGTCTTCTCCTTCACCTTTGAGTGTCAAGCCAAGTTCCTCCCACGTGAGAAGAATATTACAAACAGATGTATTAACACAATTTGCACCTGAAGATCAGCACTTTAAGACACAGGTAAGCAACTTGTTAAATACTGGCAGAATTTGGGGATATTCTGTTAATAGAAATTGATACTCCTTAAGACTAGCAGACGTGAAGTAACTAAAACTTGGGTAATTCTCCCCTCATGCTCCTTATGCTCTCATCAGCTTCTATGTTCATTTAGGGCCCTGTGAACCCTATAAAAGCTGAAGAGCTGAATATGAAAAGAGGGAAATAATTTAAACTGGTTGCCAGACTGGTATTGCAGAGCTGGCAATGGAAACTGCATTAGGAGCAAACTCAACCAAAAGGCATTGTTCGCACTGGATTTTAATTAGCCTAATGGCCATGGCTAAAATGCAATCTATTTTATCAATTAAAAATCCCCTAAGCTGTCCATATTTTGTGAAGAATTAATGCTAGAAGACCATTCTGAAACAGAAAGTTGTTATTCATGCAGTGTATGATTTAAACAGTAATTATCGTATATACAATTTCAATTACTTCAGCTCCTCAGCTACAAAGAAATTAGGGAGCTAATTTAAGTTGTACTAGCTGGCTAGTTTCTTTTTATTCAAGGTTTGTTTTTGTTATTATTATTTAACAGCCTGTTTAGGCAGGAAGCTCTAAGGTCCACTATGTCCTTCCAGCACCCAGAGCACCCCCTGAAAGCCCCCAGGGACCATTCCCAGCAATTTGCAGAGGGTGTCCTTGCTTTTTCCTTTTTGGGGTCATTGACTCTGAGTATTCTTTATTTACTTGTTCTAAAAGATGCTATATCTTCCCCTAACTCTCCTTATCCTCACTATTTTCTAACAAATGGGGTATCCGTACTATCCAAAACTTTTCCTCCTTAATGCAACAGCCTTAACTGTGTAATTAGTGATTTTTTTCGATTTGACACTGTTTTTCTCTACCAAACTTCTTTGTTTATATGGAGATATTCTTAGATGTTATGTGCTGTATGCAGATCGTGCTGTTGGGAAGATGAGACACAGAATACCATAAATTGATGAAAGACGCTAGCCACTTTCAATTTGTTCTATGGGCAAAGCTACAAATAGCACCTTTAGACATAGATGTCAGAGCTTGGCAAACTGTTCTACTCAGCAGCCCCCCCAAAAAATCAGGATTTCCCTGTGAGCATAGATTTTGTTTGTATTTGGTTTGTGGGAGCAGGAGTATTTCATTGCACTGATACTGGTTCATGCAGTTCTGAGACACTTACAGTCCCCAGTACTTACCTGTTATTACAGCTATTATTTTAATATATCAAAGCGCAGGTGTAACAGCTTGAAGCTGTTATAAAGCAAAGTACTTTGACATTGTTGAGAAATGAGTAAGTCAACACGATTCACTTTAGACTTCAAAAAATATCACCTACATCCACACTTCAAGTGCACTTCCAAAGCCCACAAGGTCTGCTTTGGAAATGCATCCACCCGGTATTTATTAGCCTAAAATCCCAGTCTGCCTGTGCAAGTTCAGCCTGGAGGAAAGGAGTCGTATTTTCCGAACACCTTGATCTCCTGCATCTGCAATGGCAGAACCTGCACTGAAAACCAGCCTGTGGGCAGACTCCAGCACACACCATTTCCAGGAGAGCTGCGGGTGAGGGAGGTGAGACGACTTGGAAAATAATAATGAGGTTTAAGCTAATTGAAAAGACTTTCTTTGCCTTTGGAAAGGTTCAGGTCCCAGCAAAGCTGATGACCTTCAAGATCTATTGTGGAAATTTCAACAGCGCTGACATTCATTACGTAAATTATCCTCCCTGAATAAAGAATAATCACATCAGTTAATACAGTTCACTAGTTAAATTTACTTTATTGTATTTCACGTAGCCCTATTTACACATTAAGACCCAATTTGTTCCTGTCTATTTGAATACATATCGATTTTTTTTCAGCTTTAACATGCTGCAAAGCAGTACTAAGGTGAAATTCTTTGGATTTAGCCTTTTGCAGGAGTATTTACATTTAAGAGGGTAAGAGTTTTTTGGAAGAGATGAGAAATAAGTGTGAGGACACTTATGGCCGGGACCCGAAGGATGAAAGCATCCAATCCCCACAGAGAGCCAATTTCACAGTAGTTAAAGCCAAAATAGCATAAAAAACAGCAAGTAAAGAGACAGCAGCCACCTGCCAGTCTGCAATATGACCTTGCCTTTTCCAAGCGTTCTTGTAAGGAATTTATTATTTTTTTATTTATAAATATATGTATGGAGGGGAAGGATAAGTGCTGGTTCCCTGGTTTGGCTCCCCAAAGGGTGACATGTGAGCAGGGGTGCGCCAGGACAGGGTGACCTTGCTGCTGAGACCCTGCCAGGCGCTGCCGGCCGCTGCTGCGGAGCCGACTCTAGAGGGAGACGCGAGACGCCACGCGGGAACGCTTTGCAAGGTGCTCCATCTGCACAGATCTTTTATTTTTCCCCCTTTTTTCTCTTTTTTCTTCTTTTTTTCCATAATAAATCTCAGGAAGAGCAAAGCGCAGACATGTGACTATTAGAATTTATCAGACCGGGGCGCAGCCTGCCTCCCTCCTGGCTCGTGTTAGCATTTTAACATCGTGCCCGCAGCAGAGACCTTTCCCTCAGGAATTTACTGCCTGCACTAACTAATTGACTGTCTACATCAGGGCATGGCAGAGGGATGAGGCTGCTCCAGTACGTGCAACGTGCTGCTCAAAAGAACAGGAAGGAAATAAAACAGGGCAATAGATTGAGTTTTTGCAGTTTTTTAATGTAAATTTTTGAGAAACATTAAGCATTTTGGTTCAGTATTTTGGATTCTTCATTTGAAAGGGGAGCTTTTTTTCTTTTAAAATCTGAACAGAATTTTTAAGAGAAAAAAAGTTAAACAGTTTACAACAAATTTAAGCAAGATTTAATTCCACGTAGAACCCAAAGTTTCAGGTATGCTCGAACAGTCTTTTTTTCTTTAATTACCTCCTCTCATGGTTTCCATTCTCGTTTTGATTCAGCCAGGATTATTTTGCTTTTCCTAGGAACAAAGCATGCATTAAATCACCCGCTTCCATCTGCAGTGTTTCAGACAGGGCCCATGGCGATTTTACTTGCTCTGTGATGGAAAAGAAAAAAAAAATATGATGATGATTTAAAATTAGAGCTCTGCCTTGGAGTAGCAGAGACACCAGAGCACATTACCACAGGCAGCATCACTAGTTCCTGCACTCATATTTGCTGTAATCTTTAGGGGTTGCACAGTAATATCCCTTTTAACTTAGTTTTAAGCAGCTCGGGGTCCTTAGGGTGCCCATGACTGTAGTGCATTCAAGTCTCCTTCCTGAGATCCCTTCAGCCCAACGATGTCACTTGCAGTTGCTGAGTCCCATGCAGTCCCATGTGGGACATTCCTGCGCACACGTTGGTTTTACACGCCGGGCTATCTACATCACCCATATACATCACCAGGTTTTTCTTTAGGATATTGTAACACAGCCCCGCTTGCCTATACGGAAAAGCCAGTCACCTCCTGGAAGGTAATATATGGCAACACGCTGTAGTTTCTATGGAAATAGTTGGGTTTGTTTGCTTGGTGCATGAAGGAGGAGGGCAGGCATTTCAAAATCCCCTCCGAGGCTGAGTGCTATCAACGGTGCCTGCGTAATCCCATGCCCACCAAAGGCTTTCTCGTGGGAAATAAGGACTCATTGGTGCTCGACGTTTAATTGGGCTCCAGGGAAGCCCTGAGGAAGTTTAAGGAGCCCGTGTGGAGCTGGGTGCATTCAGGTGCTGTTGCATGGCTCTTCCTTCCCCCACGTGCAAAACTTTATGTTTTAACGTAATTTGGATCAAAATTGGTTTGTGATGTTGGGAAGTAGCTAAGAGCTCAAAACAATCCTTGCCCCAGATTTTCTATAGCATTAACCCAAGATATTGAAAAGGAACAGGAAAAAGAAAAAAAAAAAGACCGGAAAGAAGATAAAGAAGATAAGAATTGATGATGTTTTATTTGCTGAAAGAAGTTTTTGGCCAAGTAATCCATGAACCTGATGCTTCAGATAAACCCTTGTTGTGCATGGCTGAGACCCCTGTGGAGGCCAACGCCTCCTTGAAATCACCAGCGCTAATATGGATTTAAAATAATCCCATTGAAATACACTGAAGATGGCAATTCCTTTCCAGACTCAGCAAAGCAGCTCAGCTTTCTGGAGTATATAAAACTGTCTGAGCAAGGACAGCCCACGGAAGCTACTTGGCTAAATGAAAATGGAATCGAAAAAAAGAAATATTATGAAGGATCGTGGCCGTAAAAATAAATCCAGTGTAGGAAGTGGCACTGACAGGAAAAAAAAAATGGTCACAGATGACTCTCCTGCACTATCAACACTGAAAATGAGGCATTTGGAAGCAGGAAGTCTCATCTCAATGCCTGGCCCCTCTCTGCAAATAGCGCTGACAGTAAATTTTAATCTCAGCCCTGATTGCAGGGGACAAAGCGAAAATAAAAATCCCTTCCCAAGGCTGTTGTAAAGCCGGGAAAAGCAGCGAGCTCCTTGGATGGCCTTGGAGAGGCCGGCGGATGGGCTTCCCATGCTGGTCCTGGTCCTGCAAATATCCCCTAAGCAGGAGCAGCTTGCGGGACAGGGACCGTGCAAACGATGTAGAAACAAATGTAGATCCTGGTTCTGTGCTGGTAACCCCCCCACCTCCTTTGCCATGACACAACCACCACCTGCGGCGCTTCTCCCTTCAAGCAGGCACTTAAATCTTCCATTCGTTTCACTGGGACATAGGCAGCTGCTTAAGCACTTTATTGAACAGGAATAGACTTTCGCAGGCGCTTGTCCGTCAAGACATAAACCAGCTCTGAAGCAAATCAATGAATTTTCCCCTCGTATCTGCGCATGCATAAAACATGCAGCGGAGCCGAACGCTAAATCAAGCTGTGGTGCCGGCTCCTCCTGTCTAAGCGAATTCTTGTTTGCTCCAGACCCAATACCCATCAGATATTTCTCAGTTTTCCTGCATGAACAGGCACAACAGGCTCAGCTGCCGTATTTTTTCCTGGATTCCTTAGGCAGACCCAGTGGAACATATCCTGCATGAGGCATAAACAGGTCTATAGGACCGCTAGCAACACCGATGCCACAGGGAGCCTAATGAAATAGCACAGGCAGAGAAATTAAAAGCATTAATCTACCTGTAGATCCAGATTGACCCCTCTGAGAAGGGAGCTCTCTAAGTTGCAATACTTTAAGAAGTGCACACAGCTAACATCAATAAATTAGCTCTCATCATATCTGTTTTTCAACATAGCTGTCTGCTAGGTATATGCAGGGGCACCTGCTAGCTTGGCTGTGGCTGAGGCTTTGTCAGCATTACCATTATTAAATCCTGTTTTTCAAAGTTTTATAACTTGCCTGTGAAAATTTACTCCAGGCTCAGAGCTGACATTTAAAGTGTCAGCTAAGAAGAGATTAATTTTTGAGGTTTATTTTTAAATGTGTATGGCTGGGGGGTGGCTTTACTGTTGCGTGGAAATAAAATGAATTGGAAGTTGACAGGCTGGGATGCTCTTCCGAGTATTGAATATTTCTAGACCTCAGCAGGGAACTTTGTTTTATTTAAGGCAGAGTCCTTGTTCTCCTTCCCATGGGACTAAACCCAGACCAGCTTCTTCAGGGCATTTTATGCCAGGGGTCTGTGCTCTTGGAGGGGCAGAGGAGCAGAGAACCTCTTTGAACCTTCTGTGTAGGCATCCATCCATGTGAAAGCTTCCTGCCATGGCTCCCTGTCTACACTTTGGCACTCACCAAAGCAGAGACAATATGAAATCATTAAGCCTTTGAGGAGCTCCAATACAGCTGCTCACGAAGCCCCATCAACTAACATTTCCAGAGCATGAAGCAAGGTCCTTTAAGCATCTGACCATCCCTACAGTCAACAGAAATATTTCCTGTTCCCATACCTGCCTAATAAAGTCTCGGATTGCTGGATCCCAGCCCTGCTCCTGCAGCTAGGATAGACCCCAGCACTGCTAAATCCAGATGAAGGCTCCTCTGGGGTCTCTGGGAGTTGCTGTTGGGAGCTCATGGAGATGCAGGTGTCTGCAGTGGGATGCAGAAGGGCTTCCTTGGGTTTCAAGTTCAGCCTCTGGCCCGAGGCTGGTTTTGGGGTTGCTGCGAGGCTCAGACACAAACTCATTACTTCTTTAGCCAGCTTCACAAGAGCCCCAGCCAGCCACCAGCCAGGAATGGTCCCACCATCCTCTGCAAACCTAACATTTCATCCCTTCCTTGTGCACTGACACCTTTGCACGTCTTCGGCTGCTCATTGTCCTTGTGATGCAGCTTGGACTCCTGTGATGTGCCTGCTGGGGCTGGATCTTTATCTGCTTGGCTCTGTTATCTTCCTGCCTGTGTTCTTCTTCAATGCTTTTCCCTGGCATGAATTTAAATCCGTTGCCCTTATGCGGAGCCCCCTTGCACTGCTGATTGCTGTGCTTGTTTTGTGTCTTATGGTTGCTCAGGAATGAACTAATTTAGCCGAGGCCAATCTAAATGACAAACTAAGTTTTTCTCTAGTGGGCATTTAAACTTTTTAAAAAGTGGCATGATTGTAAAGGCAGTATAGAGCCAGGCGTCTGGCACGCTTTGCATTTGTCACTAGGGAGACAAGGGCCATCAATCTAACTAAACTGCTGTGTCTATATGAAATACTTGGCAATTATCAGTCAGTGGAAAAAACCAGAAAACAAGCACAAATTGTAGGCTTTGCACCCCAGCCATGCAAGAGCAAAAATGTTTTTATTTTTTCACCTTTGTCATTTTGGGATGTGACCCACAACAGGAACCTGCACCAAGCCAAGGAACATCTCTCCCGCCCATGATGCTCATGAGTGGACAAGACCATGTCAGATGTTCTTTTGTTTTTGCAAAATGCAGCATCCTGCCCATATGTCACGGAATATCCTCCTGGACCTGGGATGTCCAGACACCCACCAGCCAGCTTGGTAGCACCAGGGAGCATTAGATACCCTGGCAGGACGTGCCTGCAACCAACTTTCCATTGCCGCCTCTCAGTAAGCCAGTGCTAGATTATTTTGCAGCAGCAATACACTCCGTTCATTTTTACAGGTCAGCCTGTTCCCAGCAGGGTTGGAACAGTCCTTTCCTTAATGCAAAATGGCTAGCAATTCCTGTGGGAGTCTGTGATGATGAGTTGCCTTCCAAATTACGTTTTGTTGTGGCCGTATAGAATATGGTTCCTGATTGCTTTTGCCTCCTAGATGTATTGCCTTGCCACGTTGGATATTCGAATGCAATTTTATTTCAGACAAGCTCATTCTGCCGCTGCACATCTGCTTTCTTCTTTTTTTTCCCTCTTGTCCCAAGCACTCAGTGTGATGAGATTAAGGTTGCTTTGAGTATCATCCAGAGAAATTCAGCCTTTGCCCAGCCTACCCTTTCCACAACGTGTCCCAGCCCCATCCTCTCTCTCTAACTGCCCATTTGATTTGCAAGCGATATCGATAGTTTCCTTAAACCATTTTTGTCTTACATGGTAAATCATTTTCCCTTTGTGGTATAGTGTCAAACACTTCCCTGAAATCATGATAGATGATGTCTTCTATTACATACTTATCTAGCAATGCCCCGATGTACTCAGAATTCAAACACATTTATCATGCAGGAGCCTCCCCTCATGAGTGCAGCAGTCACTCAGCAAGCCCTGCTGGTATCTGCTCTGGGCTGCCCTAAATCACAGTCGAGCTCCAGGTTTGCTTCACGCTTGGTGTCTACTGAGGACACTTTCATGGGGTTCCACCTTGCAGAAAGTGAGAAAACAAATGAGGAGAGGTACCTAGAGGGCCAGAACTCTTTAAAAAGAAGAATTAAGGATGAAGGGAGTAGGATGGCTTTGGGAAGTGTGAAGTTCACCACACTGAAGTGCTGGCCCAAATAGCACCATGAGTGGACATTACCTATCCTATCTAGAGATGAGCTGCACACCTACATGGTGGGAAGTGAATGTGAGTCTCTGCAGACCTCAGTCATGCTTCCCTTTGGAAGGGGGACTCAGCAGAGACATCACAACTCTGAAATGCCTCCTCTGGAACTGCTTCTAGAGGCACATGGCTTCCCCAGCACCTTCTGGGGAAAGCAGTGCCTGCAAACAAATTGACTTCCTGGATATTTATGGCTGATAAAAGCTTGAGGGTTTGGTGCTCTGCCCATCTGATCTAGTTCTGATGCCTGCTGCAAGCATAAGGCAAAAGTAACATATGGTAGCACAAACCACACCGATCGCCTGTCAAGCCCAGTATTATTTTTATTTGCAACAAATAAATGTGTGGCAGAGCTGTGAGTTCTCCTGGAGCAGGTATCTGCCAGCAGTCATGGAGCTTCCAAAATAAATTCTTAGCACGTAGCTCAGCATGCCTTGAAGAACAGCAGGCACATAGACCAGGCACATGTGGTATATACCCAACCCAAGTGTCATATAATTTTTTATGCACGCTTCCCCTGGAAATGCACCAACCCATAGGTAAAGAGTAATATAATATGTGGAAGCGATTGGCTGCATGAAAACTAAAGGGATGTTCAGGCCAAACCTGAATTTGGTCTTGGTAGCAATTACTTGAACTGCCCATTGCTTGGATCTGCAGGGTGAAAGGGTGAAGAAGGAAGATCCTTTGCCCCAGTGCTCCTGGGTGTGTGGCCCGAGGGGCACCCATAGCAGCTGGACACAAGGACATGCTCTCTAAGTCACAGACACACAGCCAGTCGCTGACTTCCCTGCTGCCTACAGCTCTGTCCGTGCAGTTCCTAGACATCCAAGGTGGCACACGGATGAATTTAGTGCACTGGCAGTTTCACGTAGCTTCTGGGAGCAGCTGGTTTGGGAACAGAAGTGTATTTTAATGACAGATTACAAATTGAAATTTAATGAGGAACAAATGGTGCACTTTTTGTCTCTGCCTCAGTAGTTTCACAAACAGACTTTCAACCCTGTAGATAAATATGGGGTGACCCTTTACAGTAAATGAATTGAATTGCCAAGGTGCAATTCTGCATATCATTCCTCCTCCCCAAGCAATGCGTTTTTGGCATCCCTGTGGCTTCATCGTGCCGGATCCAAGAGGGGCACCCACAGCCCTTCAGCGCAGCTGGGCCTTTTGCCCCCCTCATTGCCCTGTGGGTCACACCAGGGACACTCAGCATCCCATGTTGGCCAAGGGCACGTGCTGCACGCAGGCAGCCCTGTGAGCTGAGGTTTCATGGCAGGCCGGGGTGGGCTTGTGCTTCTCTGATGGGCAGGTTATCTCGTAGCTATCACTGAGGCCCTCTTCAAGTGACAGAAACAATGAAAAGCAATTAAACAAAGAGGTCTAAGGGGAATGTTCATCTCTTCTCTCTAAACGATGATGGATGTCAACGAAAGATGCATACGAGAGAATATTTGAATGAGCTCCCCATGTTGTGTCTGTCATTACTGATAGTACTGCGTTCGTGGGAATTTTCTCTGCTAGGAATAAAACTCGTTGCTTGGCAGGACGAGCTAACAAGACCAAGCTTGTCTCAGACTCTTCCCTAGTTGTAGTGGGAAGGTTTTATCTCATCTTTCTGTGCTGAATTGGTGTCCTTTCTTCTGGTATCTGTCTCAGGGGTTTACAAGACAGGGAAAAGCAAAGTTAGGAAATGGTTTTGTTACCTGCTTCTAGTGCCGTATTGAGATGAGATGTTCAAATGCACCTATGGACCTGGCAGCTTCCTGCCAAAGTTGCTTGGGTGTAAGATTTTAAAACTGGAAACCAAATTTTCTATGTATAAAGTTATTTACCTCCTCTTTGATAGAAGACATTCACTTCCATAAACTTGTTAATACATACAAAGCATCTTTCAATTTTAAGTCAGCAGCTTCTGGCATTGCAAAGTCCTATATACCCTCCTTGCAATCAAGGCCTGGAGTCCCATCCTGGTGACATCCTGATTACCTCATTCCTCACCTATTCTAGTGATGGCATGAAAATCAAATGCAAAACTCTTCCTCTAATAAAAATTCCAGCTGATCATTCCCTGTTGGCCCAATATCAACACACTGGTAAGGAAGACACTGTAGATATTGCTGTGGGAGAAAAACTAAGCTAAGCAGAACTCTTCAATAAAGCTAAAGTTCAGGTACAAAGTTAATATCAGAGCTGATTATTTACAGAGAAAATCTATGCAGGAACCTGCAAGCAATTAAAATAAATTCAGAACATGAAATGTAGGCTGTCTTTTCCTAAAGTGGGCTGAGAATACTATATTAAAAGTGACAGAGTAAAGGCAATAGTTCCATACCAGATAGAAAGAAAATAGCAGAAATGGCTCTATTTCAAAGAAGAGCAAAGAAGAGAAAAAAATAATTGACTCTATCAAAAGAAAACAATATAAAATGACTGCTAAAGGGTTTGACAGAACTGCAGTGCATAGCAGAAAGCTCCTTACATGAGAAATTAGCTCACTTAAAGTCAATCTATTTGAAGAATCCTCAAATCGCTACCTCTGGGTTTGGGAGTAGGGTAATTTAAATGGGTTTGTGAGCCTGTGTATTACTGTAACAACCGTATATCCTATGCAGAAGTCACAGAGACCTTGGCAAGGACAGCTAAGTCATTGCACCAGTATGTATATGACGTTGCCACGTTTGTGTCCGATCAGAGCAAACTGCAGCCGGGTTTTATTTGGACTGATCAGAAGATCTTCACTTTTCAATGATTCATCAAAAACTCTCTAGACAGCTACAAAATACTAAACATTAAACAATTTTTGCTTTAAGTGCTGCCTTCAGTACAGGAAGCTTAAAGCAAAGGTTAGCCTTTCACTCAGAAGAGCCTCCCTGGTACAAGGTGGGGAACCATCAGGTGAGATTTCCTGAGACAAGGCCTGTCCTTTGGGACTTCTTTTGACTTCAGTAAAATCCAAAAGAGATGCTCAAGAACAGGGATTAGAATAGCAAGGGGTTTTAGGTGTCTAAAAGGCCACTAAAGATTGTGGCCTGGCATGCTGGTATGGGATTGAGCTTGCACAACCAGGAACGAGGACATGAAAGCATGACTTATTCCAGACGAAATACTATTGAAAACTGGTGACATACTCAAATAATTTTGTGCTGAATAGAATGCACACCAAGTTTAATAACCATAGAGCAGCTCATAGAATTTTAAACAAATCTGTGAGCTGGCAGTGAGGTGGCTATGGCTGGATTTAGTGTCTCGGCCTGAGAAAGCCCATTTGCAACTATCTAAATGGTCGAGAAAGAGCCACGTGTGACCAGGTACTGCAGGAAGGGACCAACAAGGGGACAAGCCTTGAAGCCCTGGGACAAGCACCTTGGAGGGGTAAGAAAAACCCTCCAAGGTCATGTGTGAAATGTCAAAGGACATAGCCAACAATTGTGCTTGTCCTTTTTTTTTTTTTAGCAAAGAAATGGGCTGGTCTTTAAGGTCCTAGTGATATTAAATGAGTCAATGGCAATATTTATAAATGCTTTTAGTCCTCTATCTTGTGACATAGATGATAAACACCTTTATTGTGGGTCCTACTTCTTCTGTGTCTATGAAACACCGAAGTAATTTTAATGGAGTTAAGACTAATCTTTTACTAATCATTGAAATCTTGGCAAACTCCTAATGGCACACCAAGAGTTACACTTGTGCCCCATGAACAGCGATACTAAATAAGTGTTGAAAAGGATTATACTTCTTTTTTCCAAATATATTATATAAAGTTTCAATAGGGGAAGGAAAACACATCCCCAACAGTCTGTGAAGTGAGTCAATTAGCTTGCAAATGTGCCACATCAAACAGGATGCGGGGAAGACGGGGAGGAAGAGAGGAATTGCTCCAAGAGTTTTGCCTACTTCTTTTCAAGCCTGTGGTACAGAAATAAACTAGGAGCCTGATCCAAGACTGACTCGGGCTTGATGGCAAGATATATATTGGCAAATACTTGGATGCTTAAATGGCTCTGATTTCAGAGGGATTTGAGTAGCCAAGGGCACACAGATAGCCCAGAAACTGAGGCTGACACTCTCATAGTGTGCCCATAGGTTGGTGGTGATGTTGGTGATGTTTCTGCAGAGTTTGATGCAGGATCTGGTGTAGAAGGACTTTTTTTTTTTTTTTTTTTAATTTGGAAAAGCATTGATTCCCTCAGGAAGATGCACAACAGGAACACCGACAAAAACCAGAGATGTGTTCAATTGTTGATTTAGTAGATTTTGTGTAGGGTGGTTGTGATAAACAAAATGTGTTCCTTGGCATCTCTTTTCTTTTTATACTGAATAATGGCTTAGTAGCACCACATTCTTCCCAGAAAAGCACTATTGACAGTTCTATTTTGAACATTTGAACAAAAGGACAGTAGGCTACTATGAGCTATGTATACCTTCATGGAGAAATCAAACCACTGAGACATACATCCTGCTACCTAAATATGTTGGTTGGGTTCAGAGAAGCCTAAGGTTTCAGAAGAATATTAGCTAGGCAGTCAATAAAATCCTTACTATTTCATGAAAAATGTTATTTCATTCCAGCCTTGCAACTGTCATGTTCTTTGCATCACGGTATGGCAAGAAAACGGTGGCAGAGGGCAAGCAGAAATTACTTTTAATTTATGATGCTTCAGAGAAGGAGGAGTAGGGAACTCTTTAAGTACTGTATGTAACTGGCAGAAACCCCTGTTCTTCACAAGGCAACATTCGTATCTTGGGACAAAAGGCAGGTGCTTTCATTCATGGGAGAAGGACCCTTGCAGACAATTTCTAGGCAATTCCATTTACAGAGATGCTGTAAATGCTTAGTTTTATTTGTAAAGGTGGATAGGTAGCATTTGCCTCTCCACTTTCCTTAAATCAGAGCACGCAAGAGAATGTTTGCTCTAGTTAATGCATTTTGCTTCCAACATATCCAGAGCTTTATTAAAATTGTTTCCAGAATTGTTGGTTTAAATTTGCAATAAATTAGCAGAGCTGTTAAGATCATTTAGAAGACAGACACATGCTATTTGCCAAGGAAAATCTTAGGAAGGGCAATGTTTGCGAGGAGGCAAAGAAGAACTCAGGCCTTGCGGGCAAAGTTGCCACTGAAGCCTACTTAAATTCAATCTTTTGCTTCCTGGCACCAGCATTAACCCAGGACACCGAACACTGCAGGTCTGACACAGTCAAACCTGCCCCATCAGTCACTGTATCACCCATTAACAAAGCAGCCCATTATGGCAATCAGTCATTCTGCTGCCTTATTTTTCTGCATTTTGCTAGTCAGAGCTGCACTGGGCACTATGTCCCTGGGAATATGATGTCAGCTGAGTCATTCCCCAAGTTATTGAAGGAAAGGTCAGCTGTGCTCCGGCTCTGCCCCAACAGCGGCTCGGGGACTATTGATCAAGCAATATCTACTGCACACCATAGAGAGCAGCCAGTCACTTTTAGGTTATTTGCTGCAAAATAGCCCTGGTCTTGCAACTCAATTTAAAATAGGTTAAAAATTCATGTGTCCGCAGATGCTCAGTGAGACAAGCAATGCAGATTTGACGTGTTCCTGGCAGGAGTCTTTTCACTGTCACACAGTGCCGGAGGTGTCACCCTCCATAAACCATTTTTGTGCTTGCAAAAATGTTGGCACTCAACTCCCTACCCCCCCATTTGCTTACAGTCCGAAAAGATGACGGTTAAAGAATGAGGATAAATAGGAGGTAAGTGCATCTTCTTCATTTTAAATATATAATTATATATGTTTATATGTATATAAATATATAATCATATAATAATATAATTAAATAGAATATAAAATATATTTATATTAAATATATAAACCTTGCTATGTAAGCAAGGTTTTATGTATGACTTTGCTCCCTGTTTCACATTTTGATACGTGGCAGGTCACAACTGCAGAGTTGGCCCAGGTCAAAATTCCTTCTCTACTGGAAGTGTGTCGCAGCTTGGCTCGAGGCCCAGAGCATCCAGACTTTCTCGGAAATCATTTTTACCCATTTTCCCGCCAAACTCGGAGTGATTTTGAGATTCCTCCCTCGCTGGTTAATCGTATAAGTCCAAAGGTGCCTTGTGTTGGCAACAGAATACGAGAAGCTTGGAACGCTTAGGGAAGTGAGCAGCTGTTTAGGTAAATAAAGACAGGTTTCTCCTAAAATTAAGTTTTAGAACCGTATGTTGGAAGCACGTTAGAGCCGTTTGTGGCCAACCTAATTCCCACTGCTGTCAGTGAAAGTTTCTTGGCTGAGTTAAATGGGATGTGGGTGAGCACCCACTGGGACTGTTTGCCCCAGAGAGGAGCAACTCCAGGCAACTGCCAGTTCATTTTTAGGTGACTCCTTTGGAGCTTCATGCCCGAGTTATTAAGAAATGCTTCTTGCTTGCAATTATGGTAGAAGGGACCATTGCTTTCCTCGTTCCATTGAAACTTCATCCTGCTCAGGGAAAAAATGGACAGAGAAATGGAGTTTGAGAAGTGCGAGCCTTGCCAAGTCATTCTGCTGCCTCTTGCAAGAAGCACTTTTAAAAGGGGGTAGATTACAGGATAATGTGATGGGATAATTCAAAAAAATTATTGAAGTGCACATCAAGACGAGTCAGTGATCAAAGTGAAACAAGTGCTCTTGTGTATAGGGAATGTCTAAATGCAATATGATAAGGGCACTTATCCCCGACCTATTTAAATGTTTCTGGCCTTGGGCAGCAGAGATTCAGATTAAATGAAATGCATAACAATATCCAAGTGAAATTCACCTCTGCAATGCTTAATATGCTTCAGAGAGAGCATTATATCTGTTTTAACTCTGGTATAATCACATAATCTTAAGGGCATGGTTTATTAAAAAAAAAGCCCCACACTTTTATTATACAAATCAGTAATGCAATATGTTAGGAGAAGAACCCACATATGTACACACATAGGAATCTTTGCATTACTGATGTTTCTCTGAACTTTATCTTTTCTCACCTTCTTCCTGAGGCACAACATCTTGGGATTATGTCGTATTTCCTGAGTAATCCTAAAGATAAACGAGTGATTTCATACCAAAGGAAAAAAAAAGAATTCAAAGAGCGCATGCAGTTGAGCCCACCAATACAAGATGTTATTGATTCGAAAATTTGCAAGTGGGGCTTCTGCCTCTCCCACCCACCGCAGCACCCTCAGCATGGGTAGAAAAGCACGGTGTGACAACTGCTCCACTCCAAGAGTTCACAGAATAATTTCACAAACTGGTGGATAAATTTTGGCTCCTCAACAGAGGTCCAGACACCAGGCTAGGACTTTCAGCGTGAATGAATGTGTGCATTGCAGTGCTGCCTTTTGCATCTCAAGCTCATTTTGCAGCTGATTCTGCTATAGATCGAGCAGGGCGCTCAGAGCCTGCTTTGCAATGGGTGCAGCTGCTCTCCCTGCAGGGATCCTGGGCTGCACTGCTTCTGATGAGCCCTTTTATCCACCAGGATCCTGCACGGCTCCAGCGGCACGGCCTCAGGGACATCAAGCATCTCAAAGCCTAAAGAGCAAATAATAATAGAGGATGCAAGTCCCACTAAACAGAGCAGGTTCTCCCCAGATTGATTGCAGGCTCGTAAGTCAAGGTCTTTAAACTTAAGGTGCTTCAAAAATATATTTGATATAAATTAAAGGATGAATTTGTGTGTGCTGTTCCCGCTGTATTCAGGACCTTGACATGCTCTATATTAAGCTACAGCTTCAGAGCCACAATAACGGCTCGTGTGCTCTTAGCTTAGAGAAAAAGCAAGATAAAAGGCATTTCCTTAACCTCCATGAAAGAGGTTTAATGCTGCCTTGCAGAGGAGGGTACTTCAGACTGCACATTTTTTAATGTCTTGTAGTGCTTCATCTCAGTGCCACGAAGCGGAGCAGGGGCTGATGCAGAGCAGGATAAACAACATTTTTGAATAATGGCTTGGGTTTGAGGATGTTTTCTCACCGTCCTCGTTCTGGATGATGAAGACAGAATTTCCTGCATCAGAATAACTTCTGCTGCTCCAAACCTTCCGTTCCTGATCCCATTACTCAACTCTGCAGGGCATGAGTCAGCTGTTGTTTCTATATCAGAACGTGCATTTCTTTATGCACCAACAATGTTCAGAAAATTACATTTATTTATTCACATTATCACTCCTGGGTCAGGATATCCGGTGAGAAAACCTTTTTCTTAGTAGATTCCCTGCTGGCAAGTGCAGGAGAGATCTTGGTTGAGATTGAATTCAAATTAGCATTATAGCTGAGCATTAGGGTTTGGTCAAGCGTCAGATTAGTGTTAGAACTAACCATTAGGTCTGTGTTTTGGTTAAGCATATATTCCCTGGAAATAGTATCTCTTCATCATGGGAAAAGACTGGTTTTGCTGGATTCTTTAGCTCAAAAATAGAGGGAAAAATCTTTCAAATTGTCCAAATGTTTTGACACTTATATTTATAAAGCGGAAATCTTCATTATCCTAGCAGTGCTAACAGAGATGCTGGTTATAGAAGCAGAAATTTTTAAATTATTGAAATTGAGATTTACTTCTTGCAGTAATCTGAATTAATAACCAAGAGAGTCTGACTGCCTTGACTGCCTTTGCTATAACCATTTCCAGCTTCTGATCCAAAGACTGCCAGCATGTTTTGTACCAATACATTATATACCAATATGTGCTCTAGAATGTGGTCTCCTGTAGAAAGCCAGGATATAAATCTGGGTGCTGACCCCATAGACCCAGACTCTCACTGCCCCTATCTTGGACCTTGCTTCCAGATCCGGACTAGCATACCCATTTCTGGGACTTTTAACTCAGAGTATATGGTCTGCCAAGGCTGTGTCACTAGAGCACACACAGGAAATAAAATGGTATTGAAACAACACTCTTCTGTTAAATAAAAGTGCTAGCACTTAATGAGCCTGATCTTATTTCACAAGGTAGGAGTGGAGGAACCAGAGCAGTATGTTTATCATACTGAAAGTATTGCAGGCTCTGACAGGAATGGAAATGAGAGGAAGAAGGAAGGAAGGAAGGAAGGAAGGAAGGAAGGAAGGAAGGAAGGAAGGAAGGAAGGAAGGAAGGAAGGAAGGAAGGAAGGAAGGAAGGANGGAAGGAAGGAAGGAAGGAAGGAAGGAAGGAAGGAAGGAAGGAAGGAAGGAAGGAAGGAAGGAAGGAAGGAAGGAAGGAAGGAAGGAAGGAAGGACGGACAATGGATGGAACACTATTCAGGATAGAGAGCAGCTTGCTGGTTTCCTCAGAGGGGTACTAAGGGAAGAGAGAGATTCTCATTAATGGATAACTGACATTCCTCTACTTTACAATTTTAACAAACCTTCTAATGATAATTACAGAGTTTCTGTATTTATAGCGAACCAGCATGTGTGTACACAATAGCGTCATCTACAAAGCCCTTTCTTCTGTCCCTATAGGAATTCAGCCATTGTCTTTCATACCCTTCATTAAAATATGAAAGGAGAAAAACAACATATAGTTCTGTCATTTCCCAGTAGGAGGGGAGGATCAGAATTAGCTCTGGTGAAGGAGAGCCAAAAGAAAATGAGAAGAAAGAGTTGCAAAGAAAGGTAGGCAGAGTTGTGATCATTCCCATTCCTGCTATCTGCACTTTTTTTCCCCATTTTGTAATTGGATCCTTCATTAATTGTCCTAGGTGCCTTGGTATTGGAGAGATTAGAGAAAAAAAAGAAAGTGATCCTAAGGAATTTCTCCCAACAATATGAATCTTCATGGTTTTGAGATGCCACAGCCTCATGAGCCCACCAGGATTCCTAAGTAGCTTAGGTCTTATTCCTGAAGCGTTTTTCAATCTTGAAGCTTTACTTGCACTCCAGAAAATCTTCCATGGAGCCCAGACACACGCTCTGGCTCTGGCTCCTGGCTGTCTCCAAGCTGTAAACCAGAGCAGTCATCATTAAAAGGCACTTTAATCTTGGCTGCAATTTTATACGGCAAAAAGCACTTGGACGATCACTTTGCATTAAAACAAGTCAGCCCAAATACGGCACCTGCAGCTTCTGAGCAATGTGGGCAATTCGCTGCAGCAAAAGAGCATGGCAAGGTGCTCCTCATGTCTGGTTCCCCCTATACCCTGCTGTCATAAGAGCCTGCTGGCATTTTTCTTATGCTTTAATTCTTTTATTATCCCTTTACAAAACCATAATCTTTTTTTTTTTTTTTTTTGGTCCAGCCAGCTCTCCAAGTCCTCCTCCAATAGCCTCCTCCTCATTGCCTAAAACCAATTTCTGATTACCTTTTTCTGAAGGGCAGCTTCTGTGATTTAAAATCATCATTCTGGGTCAAATCATCATTCACACTCCCAGAAAAGATCACCATGAAGTTTGAATCATCAATATCTCCCTTGTTTTGTAAAGTCTCAGAAAATAAAGGGAAATAGTTTACTCTCAACTTTCTATGTGCTTTTAGCCGAGCTACAGTATTTTTCAGGAGCAGGCAAGGCCCAGGGACATTTCTCTCTTTAAAAAGTGGTAGTATGAATAAATTCATACAGATGATGTCCTACGGCATGGAAACTGCTTCTTTGGCTCTGACTTGTGAATATTTTTGTGTTCCCTGAGTGATCCTGGCCAAGTGAGAGTGTTGCCTTTGGAGTGTGCATGTTTGACGCTGATATGCTGGGAAGAGCATGGAGTGACAAGGAGAATTCCCCCGATTTTTGCAGGAGAGACAATTGCCCTTGATGACGGTGGCAGCGGAGATGAGGCTGAGCCTCCTGTTCTCCCCTCACTTTGCAGCCAGCCACCGTGTTCCTCTTCTTGGTGATGTAATTTGTCACCTGCAGAACCCGTCTGCAAGGTCATCTAATGACAGTGCTCCTAACAGTTGCAGAAGGAGGACATTTTTGTGGCAATTCTTCAAGAATCTGTTAAAAATAGCACCAGCTCTGCCAGCCTGCGAGGGAAGGCTGCAGGAACTGCACAGAGAATTGCTAACCCATGGCTGCAGTTTCATTTCTTGGGCCTTGGCTGCTGAAGAGTCATTCACTTTTCATGCCTTTAGAAGCTCTGCTACAGCAAAAAGCGTGATGTTTAACTTTACAGCCAAGTCTTTGGGAATGAACATGTTTTCATTTTCTACATATTGCTTTCTGTGACCAATGTTATAAGCACTTCCAAAATTAATTTTTTTATTTGTTTTTCCCTTTCCTGACAGCTTTCAATGCCTCTAAGAGAAGCAGCACTCCCGTTTTTATTTCGCATTGGTCCACCTCGCCATTCCTCAGTCTGCATTTTAATATCCTTACCAGCAGAGGCTATTTAAAATGAAAAGTAATTCCTGTTCTTTCCTCCATAAGATTAAAGCATTAAAGGAACCCAAACATGGGAAGGGAATGCGGCATTAGGAGATGACGTTTCTGGGCAGCGAGCAATAATCATTGTGGTTTATTGCGGTCATTGGGTCCAACAGGAGGAAAGCTTTGCCAGGGTAGTTGCTGTAATCTGAAATATCATGGGCAGGTGGCACAGGGAGAGCAGAGCTGGTTTTGAGGGCAGAATTGGGGATTGCAGTGAAATCACTGCTGTGAGGGCCTGGTGGTGGCAACGGGGTCGTTTCCTTGTCCGTGTGCTCAGCATCATTGAGGAAACCCGAGGCAGGAGATTTGGGCCCTTGCTTTCTTTAGCTGATAAGTGGTTTGGTTCCTTTTCCTTTGTATTGGTTTCCTTTGCTCCTTGGTGCCTGGCGCTGGTTTGATAGTCCCGAGCCAGGCGCCTGCTTGGGGACATCTCACCGTAACCCAGATGTGTCACATGAAAGGAGAAGCTGCATCTGTGACAGCTGGAAATACTCCTGCCAACTTCCTAAACCCCTTCCGAGCCGCGTCGCTGTGCAGAGCTCAGAGAACGGGCTCTGCCGGCCCTGCGCTCCGGGCTGGGAAACGGAGCCAGGTCTCCAGGCCATTTCATGCCCTTCGTCAAATGGATTTCGGTAATTAAAGAGGTAGATGGAAAATGGGAGGCTTCAAAAGGCAAATTCGTCACCTCCCAGTGGCAATCGGCAGAACTTTGGCAGTTAAATTGGCCAAAGTCATCGATCTAATCTGTTTTAGGCCTCGCTGTATCAAAATACTCCTGGGGCTCAATTCACCTTTTCCCATACGAGGGAAGACTCTGCTTGTACAACCGGGAACACAATTCCCACGTCCAAAGCAAACTAGAAATGCTACTAAGAAAATACTGTACAAAGATATCACCTTTTTGACACGTATGTCTCAAGGCAAGCTGCAATTTAGGCATTAGATACTATAGGAATGATCTGGGTAGATATATTCCTTACAGTATGATGCCAAAGCGAAAGAAATATTGGAACAAATTGCCACCTGAGTCAATAAAATTAAAAATCAGGCTCAAACATATTTGATATTGATTAGTCTTCTCACTGATTCACTGAACTGCCTTTGAATCAGACCATGAACAAGCCTTCGTAGCCGTCCTGATGGATATCAGAAATAAATCTGCTAATGAGAATATTAGAAGAAAAATAAAGCCAGCTTGAAGATATCATCCCATGATTAACTCACCCTTGCCACTTGTTTGCCACACAGCAAACAAGTCCTTGTGCTGTTAGTAAGTCTCTGGTATATTTAAAGATATAAGATGACCTTTAAGAAAACTATGTTATCACCAGTTCCTCACTCTCGTTGTAAGCTATTTCTCATCCAAAATAATGACTTACTATCCTGTTAGCCTACAAGTCAAACGGATAGTCCATACGCTTAGGATAGATTGCCTTTAAGAATAAATAAACACATAAATAAAGTGCAGGTCTTCTACATGGAAGGGAAATTCACACATGTATAACAAAAAACTTTCTGACTGCACATTGTACCAGAATTTGGATCCTATTCTGGTCTGGAACGGTGGCTCTCTCAGTGAAGAAGAGAGCGACTGGCCATTAATGCTTTTGCGTAATTGGATTGCCATCAAATATGTTCTTTCAGCTTCTTGTTTTCTGATAGCACAATAAATGGTGTCACTGCAAATCTGCATGCACAGAAACACTTTTAACTGCTTGGTTGCTTGAACAGAATAAGAAAATAAGAGCAAAAACCTTGAGCTTCTCAAGCTCCCTGCCTTCAAGCATGGCCTCTTGCTTTATGCCATATAAAAATATAGGTAACAGCACTAAGGCTATTTCCAAGGATCCCAGCAAGGGGACTCTCAGCTGACGGTGAATAGGAAAACTCTGCCACCCTTCAGACCAACGTGACACACGGCTTGTGCCTTTAGCCTGGCATTGCAAGCGTCTGTCTGTCCAATATGAATTTCCTCCAGTTTTATTTTCTCTCAGGACAGGGACATGGTGCATAGGCAGATATAAACAGGTGCCTGTTTTTTGCTGGGCATCGGCACTCCCGTGGCAGCCCTGCACACCCAAGGGTGTAAAGAATATTTTGGACAGATGAGACGAGCTTCCTTTGAGCTTTTCAGCCTCCAGCTTGTTGCTTGGCTACTCAGAAAGAGAAAGGAAAAATAATGAGTTTGTGGAAAGTATCTCTCAATAATGCTTGTATTCCTGGAATGGGATTTGTAGAAAAATTTGTGAGTAGCTTGGAATTGCCTCCAACAACACGGGTTGGGCTGGACCTCAGGCGTGAAAAAGTCCTGCAAGTGGTGGCAGGATGACCATGAGCACTGCCAGTGGCTCCTTAACCTTTGCAGCAAACTGAGGAGCAGCCCAGGAGCTCAAGGAACCTGAAAATCAGCCAGACATTTTTGCAAAACCTCGTTCCTGGATGTCAGTTGCATCCTTTCTGCTCTGCACCATCAGTTCTGAAGGCCTCTTTGCTTTGCCTTTTTTTTTTTTTTCATCAAAAGCTAGAAAACTGTGTTTCATCGTGTCACTGGGGAGTTCACGGAAACCTGGTGTATTAATTAGACTTCCTTGCAGTTTAATCAATCATTGCTCCAGGCTTGGGATGGAAATACAGCAATTAATCTTTTTCCCCTTGTTTTCCCATCAGAAGATAGCCATTCGACTATCCCTCATTAGCAGGAGAATAATCTTGCATTCAATTACCAAAATTATTGCCATTATTTATCATTTTACAATGCACCCTGCAAGTGACTGACAAGCCCTGACAACAAAACAAGGCAGTGTGATTAGGCTGACTAAGGAATGGCTAGGATGAAATACCAGCTTTAATTGTAGTTTTACAACCAGAACTGTGTGAGTAAGGTGAAAAGATAGTGTTGTTTTCCTCCTCAAGTGAGAAAATTCATGATGGGCTGCAGTGCCACTGAATCTACATTTCTTTAGCTAGAATAGCATTAAACAAAGACCTTGCTCCAGCAAAGAACGTGTAAAGAGCTCGAGTTTTAGTGTGAGATACTGCTTGGCGCACAGACTTAATCTCCACACGTGCAACTTCAACCCATGGGGATCCCTTCATCTCCATATTGATTTCTTGAAAAAAAAATCTTTGTTGTTTTTTCTGTAACTTCTTCCACATTTTCCCTGAGTTGCTGCTGGGCATAATATTTTCCAAATTGACCTTACGGATTGGTGAGTCAGAAAATGCTTTGGGAACGGATGAGGACTATGGTGAAATTTTACACTATTCCTTGTAATATGAAAGTGCTTCATCCTTGATGGATCTGCAGCCACATGCAAAGGCCAGTAAGTACCTTATTCGTGCCGCTACGCTAATGCGTTGTCTTGACACCACCACAATGCTCTTTAAATTGCTTCTATGGAAGAGGCAGAGTGACTGATAAATCCAAGAAGGAATTACTTAGAATGTGACACCTTTCATCTCTGCAATTTCCATCTGCTCAGCAGATTAATATTTTGCATTTTAACCTTTTCATCCATCTTCAGACACCATTGCATCCGAAAGAAAATGCTTTGAAAGAAATTGCAAACCTAAGCTGGCTGAAAGATCTTAAATAACGTAGAGCTCTTAAAGAACAAAGAGTTCATTATGTAGGTTTAAAATTGTTCATTTGTTAGCGGCCTGGCCTTTAAGGGAGAATATGTCAAACTGCACCCTAATACATCACTGCCTGAGTAACCCTAGCAAGAAGGCCTTGTTCCATTTCAATATTATGTCGAGAGAGCCATCGTCAGCAACAAAGCATTTTTGCACCAAGATGCCTGAATATTCTCAACACACTGAAATTGGAAGTGAAAATCACTGATGAAAATGAAATTAGGTATTGTAATCTATAATTCCTACTTGTACTTGTTTTTTTCTTTCTTTTCTTTTTTTTTTTTTTTTTTTTTTTTTTTTTTTTTGGGCCTTGCTTGTGTTTGGGATTACCAGCATATTTCTTTTATTTAATAGCAATATAACAACTTAGGAGCTGGAAGCTTGTGAATCGGGCTGATGTTATTGCTCCATCTTAAACATTCGTTTGTTTGCACAGCTGTGTCAAAGCTTGCTGAATTACTGAAGACAGAAGCCATTCCCTGCAGAGAGGAGCTACCTGTTCCCACCTGGCTCTGGAAATGTGGTGGCTGGGGATGTGTGTAGATACGTGAACATTTACCTGGAGGGCGCTGGGCTCACCTCCACATACTGCATGTTTCATTCAGGGCCACCTTTCTCTCATTTGTGCCACCAGGTTAATGACATGTTCTTCAATGGAAGTCAAACACGAAACATTTCAGGATTTAAATTGCAGTTTGATGACACCATTGCTGCACGTGTCCTTTGGGTTGCATTCACTGTAACAGTGGGCGGATTCTCCCTGCCTTCCCCACTGCGGCTTTGATGAAGAGCAGCCACTAATCCTCGGGAATTAGGTTTTCTGTTGGATTCAGACAGTATCCCACTGGAAAAAAAAAAGAAAAAAAAAAAAGAGATAGATACAAGAGTACATTCTCACCTTCTCTAGTCAGAGATTTATGGCTTTTTTTTTCAGTAATTCTGGTATTCCCCAGCGTGGAATGTCTTAGCGGACATCAAAGCTTTGAAATATAACAGATGCTGGGGGTTGAGTCTGGTTAATAAATTCAGTGTTCCTACCACAGTGTACACAACAGGGCCATGATTGAGACGAGGGTAATTCAGCTGGTGGCTTCAGCAGCCCCACGGTCTCTGAGGGGCCAGCACACATTGAGCTTTAGAAGGTTGTAATTTTATTACCACCAGAAGCTATTAGTTGTGCATTAGGTTACTCGATATCTTTGCAATTCTATCATTTGATAGGCACCGCTCTGGATTGATATTTATTGTTACTGCTGTGCTTATTAGCATGGTAATGGCTATTGATGCTGTTGTGTTTGCTCCGTGGGCTCTGAACTCCAGTATATCAGCACCTGTGGCAGGACGAGGCCAGGGGCAGCGTGAGACGGACTGCACGTTGCAGAGTTTCGCCATGTGGGACGTGGAAGGGCAGCAAGGCAACGTGCCCGCTCGAAGGTTTGTCATGCAGAGCAGGCTGCATTCCCACCCGTGAGTGTCCGCATTCCCACTGCGTGAGTGTCGCAGCCGGATTGCTGGTCAGTTAGTGGTCCATAATGGATCGCTGGCTCTTGTGCTCGCTGCTGTTTCAGCCAAAGCTGCCACAGAATCCGGGCCACTCAGCTAAATGGGCTCTGGATGCCGGCACTTAGCGGCCACCACACTGCAGCTGGGAACACAGCCAACTGAACGGGAGTTTATTTTGCAACTACCTTTTGGAGCTCAGTCTTAACCCACATTGCAATCACATCTGAGCCTGATTTTTCAGAGCAGTTTCTGAGCATCTCAGGCTCACCTCAAGTAGCATGTGAACACCCCAGGCCTTGCCACTGGTCACAGTGCTGCCCAGGGCACCGAGAAGAGTGAGGACAATGGAGAACACATTGGAAAACAGAAATATCCAATATATTATTTTATCTTTTTCTCTGCAAAGACCCAAACTTACACATAGCTTTCCTATATTTGAAATCTTCTGAAAGTATTCATCCAGTTGGTACTTGGTACTTGGTACTTTCACATTTAACTTTTTATTTCAGGGGTTCATTAGTTCTCCCTATGAAAAGCAAAACCAGCATGTAATTCTTCATTGTGAAGTACAGATTAATTGCTCTGCTCTGGCTTTTGGCCTGAGCTAACTTGAACAACAAAATAAGCCATAAGCCCATCAGGCCAATATCACACTTAAGTGTCAGTCTTCCTTGAAGCTTCAGTTATTTTTTCTTATTTGCGATATATGTACAAGAAGTAGGAAAACATGAGAAAAGAGAAACAGGAAGGCAATTTTCCAAGGTGGGTGTTAATAACTCCATAAAAGCATCTTTCTGGTTTAAGTGTTCACTAATGTGGAAAGCTTGTTTTGTTTGATCTATCCTGCCATAAAATATCAAGGCAACACCATAAAGATAATTCCTTATTACCTGTCTGTCTTTGCTAAAAATTCAGAGATATGTGCATTCATAATGGTCCTAAAAGAAAAGTTGACAGGGAGATATTCTGATAAATACTGAGTCCTTATTACAATCCATCAATGTCAAGGAAAGTTCTGCTTGGAAGAGGAAGGGATGAAATAGCTCCCTATTTTTAAATTACAAAGAAGATGTTTGATAACTTTCAACCATAATGATTTTCCGGTCTTCACCACTATAAATGAACTTGACAGTGTCACTCAAACTTATTGAAAGCTAGGTCAAGCAAAACATATTAAACCTGCAAATTAAATTTCCTTATGAAGAGACTGACAGAATCAAGCTCTGCCGTTTATCCTCCTTTTCCCATCTTTGTTATCCGATGTCAGGAGTTGGCTTTTGTGCTTGGCTGGGGCAGTCACAGTGTGTTCCCTGGGGGAGAAGTCACTGGGTTCCTCAGTGGGTTTCCATTTTTACATTTTTCCTCACTGAATGTTGTCTTAGGTCAAAAAATAGCTTAAAAAACTTCAGGTCAGAATGTGAGGTCCTCAGGCAGTCACCATCCAGGGAAAATGTCCTGTTTTGCTTGTTTTCAGACTAAGCCAAGCAAAACCTCCACTATTCACACAACAGCCTAGCACATCCCCAGCATGGATAAACTCACTGAGAAGTTTATGGACTTCCATGACTCCTGTGTTTCACAGGAGGCTTCAAATGCTTCCCTGCATATTTTAAAAACTATGATTTAAAAACATTGATGAATAAATTCCCCACAGTGTAAGTAAGCAAGTGATTCAAGTCTCCCACAACTCCATGCTGCAAAGGGGCAACTGGAGAAGACCCAGATCTTCACAATATCAATGAAATTGAATTGACTGTTCACATATCTCACAGGGCAGTGAATTATTCAAAAGGAGGCTTGAACTCTGGTTGATTTTGTTGGGAGAGCTGCAGCTTGGGATCTGTCTGGATGGGACATGTGGGAAGTTCAGAGCCTGGAGCTGGACCTGGGCTTGTTGCAGGGACCTGCAGCAGAGCTGAGAACAGGAAATCCCACTGAGCAGGCCAGCTCCATCCTGCTCCTCACCTGATACATCCCAGCTCGCATTTGCCCTGTGCTCTGAGCTTGGTGCCACCCTCTGCTTTTGTTGTGCACATAAATACTCAAAAAATAAAGCGGTTAATTTCTGCCACAGTAATTTTAGCAGGATTTTCACAGCTGCAACTGTGCCAGAGCTCAGTGCGACACAGAGAGTCCTAGTGGGTCAGCAGTCTGAAAATAAATTCTAATTTTATATTTAGGCAAGTTATATAAGCATTTGCTAATTACGAAAAGTGCTTGCCTATATTCTCCCAGGAGAGAAATACAGAGACAGTGTTTGAAATGTCCCTTCAAGTTATAAGCAGAAATGCCCTCTGCATAAAAGATTTTTAAGAGATGCTTGCAGGCCTCATCAATATTTAAAAATAAAACCAAGTGTTGTGTTTGAAAACACAGTGAGAAATGTGTTGGATTTTAAGCAGCACAAGAAGATAATATTAGCACCTCTGCTAACAAAATCTCTGAAGCACAAGAAAAGACCTAGTTAAATTAACAAGGACTTTTTTGTTTTCTGTTTTTAGTGCTGTGAAAGTAATTTGGCTGCCTTTGGCTGGGGATTTCAATGGAGTTGAACCCGTAACCAATTCTCCAGCTAGAAAGAGGCAGTAAAAATTGAAAAGGTCTCCAGTTTTCACTCCACATGAGTAATTAGCAGACTTGCTTTTGGAAAACAAGGGGAAATTTTGTGATGCGACTGCAGTCAACAGGGAAAAACGCGGTTTGTGACAGCAACGTCATCTGCTCCTGGCTGTAGGGGAGACCACCAGACTTAGTGCTTTTCTGCATGCAGCAGAAATCTTTTCTCTGCAGGAGGTCCCTGCTGGGCATAGGCACTGGGGGATGATAATGGGATTATCCTCTCTTGTACACTGTGCTGTAAATGCTGTGGCAAACACCGTTTCCCAGGAGACTTAGCAGTTAAGGTAAATTTATAGGTTATAATGCACCAGCAGTCGTTTAAGAACTGATTAAATGATTTTACAGATTTCTATAGTTTAGCATCTCAAGGAAAAAAAAAAGGGTAATCATTCTTAACGGTCCTAGTGTATATTGCAAGAGTGAGTGAAGTGGCAAGTGAGACAGCTTGTGTGTGGAATTGGTGTCTTCTTTGACTGGAGATCTTCATTAGCTGTCTGCTCATCACTAAATATTGGCAGAGGTTGTTGAATGTTTTCTTTCAGAATGGATGATCCTGTTGGATCAGCACAGGTTGTCTTTCCAGCTCAATAACTTTTATTCCCTGCAGACTTGGCTGAGCAAAAACATTGCTTCTTTCTTCTCCTTTCAAGATCACTGTTGTGAGGGACTTCCAAACCTTTGTGCCACTGCTCACGAATCTGGCCATCTTTGTACATTTTCTAGGTTTCTTTCTCTCCTCCAGGTTTCTGGGTCCATTTAATTAATCATCTTTGTTCCAGTTCATTCGGCTTGATAATTAACTTCATTTATTCTATCCAGCTTTATTCAAACACCAAGAATTCGTATGCATGAAGAATATCTCTCAGTAGTGAAGAAAACAAGCTGCTAAGCTCTTTGGCCAGCAGTGAAAAACACCATTTTAAAGCAGCTTGCAGATACCCTTCAGGAGTCACCGATTAGGTGAAATTCCATAGAAAACAGGATACAAAATCTCCCTCAGATCTTCGTTTTGGCTCTCTGAAGTCTTTTATTTAGAGGATTTTGATAGAAATAGCTAACAGCATTTCACGTTTCAAGACAGCAAAACCACATTTCCTGGAACATCTCAAATTTTCTCTTTCTTTTTTTGCGTGGATTTCTTTATCCCAAGGGGTCTGTTTGGCCTTTTCCTCTTGGTGAGCTCCCTCATCTCTATCCCTGCATGTCCATGGACCTGCTTCCTGCCCCATGTGCGCTGCGGTCCCCAGGCCAGGTTCAGTGCTGCTCATCTGAATGCGCCCCACGTAGAGCAGCTAATTTCCTAAGCAGATGAAGCACGATGCTTTCTGGCCCGCCTGGCTCCACAGCTCTCATTACAATAGCAGCCTGGGTATTAAAAAAAGACAAATACCTCTGAGATCCTTGTCAGTCTAATACGTTCCTGCTAGAACTCATAAAACACACGTAGCTTAATAGATGAAGACTTACTCATTCTCTGAAAAATATCTTGGTGGGAGTGATGATAAAGCTATTCACATTCTTCCATTTTATGCTCGGTTTTATTTGTATGGCTGTGAATCACTGGCCCCGACGAGCGCCAGAGGAAATCCAGCAAGGCTCCTGAAGGGAAAGACTCGGGCTGAATTTGTAGAAGGTTCTCCGTGTTTTATGGCGTTCTGGGAAGCATTTGTGTTGCTGTCATCTTTACCGATGCTGAGCACATGGGCAACCTGAGAGAGGAGAGAAGCACCTCAGATTTGCAAAAAGGGAATTTCGATCAGTGCCTCTCACAGATGACAAAAAACATGTATTTATAAAGAAGTCCTCTGATTTATAGTTAAAAGTCCCAGGCAATACTGTCCTTGGGAAAGTGAAGAAATAATTCCCAAAGAAATCCTGCTATACTGACACGTATATCACCACTTGTTATGTATGTTGGTAGGCACACTGCCTGTTCTGCTGCAGCGCTGAAGAGGGAGAGACCTGGAGCAGAGAAGCAGCTCAGATGGCTGCGGAAGGCGTCCCACCTGCAGCCACGGCTAACTCCAGTGGGGCTGGTGAACCGGAGCTGGCTTCAGATTTCCTGTGGGAATATCCCTCGAGATTGCTGGGATCTGCATTCCTGATCTCTCTTGAGGAATATTGGCTTAGCTTAAAATTAAGATGTGACATCAGGCCTTGCCAAGGAAAGCAAGCATGCTGGAAAGTAGCTCCTTAATGTCCTTTCCCAAACCATTTCTCTTTTTTTTTTCTTTTTCCTTCTTGATCTTTTCTCTTTCTTCCTTCCTTTTTCCCGCTTTAATGTTGCACTTCATTAATAGATGTAAAATCCTGCTCTTTGAAAAAAAAAAGGACTCACCATCTCTGCTTACTACCCGTGCTATGCTTTTATCCCTGAAGATGAAAAGCGATGCTTTGGAATGGTAACCTGGCTTTATGAATATGAGTCCCACAGGATAAAAATGAAAGAAAATACCCTGAGATCAGGAAATTACACCTGGTGAAAATATTTTTCTTTCACAAGCTTTTCAATAAGCTGCTCCTCATAGTGTGTATTTTTGGGGGGGATGCATTAGTGTGAGCATCTGTGCATCCATGTGCACCAGTCACATGGCACCAGGCAGCATCTGGAGCTGATATGGAAGCAGCATTCCCTTTCCCTCTTCCCGTAATTCAAGCTTTCTTCTCACATCCCTCTGGGAAGTATTTTGTATTTTTTTTAATTTTTTTCTTAAATAGGAAAACCTCTTTAAATGCATCCTGCCTTCCCTGACTCTTACCTGTATATGATATAAACAGAAGTTTAATTACACATTAAAAAGTCAACACATTAAGCTTCTTAATTAATTATGATTTGCCTATTGAGTTAATGTTCTTGTAAATTATTCTGCAGTAGATGTGATTGCCTTTCCCAGCCATAATTGCATTGTTTATCCTATAGAGGCTTTCCATAGAGTTCTTTAAAGCTGAAAGCTACTTAATTTTAACAACTCCACTACAAAGCAGTGATTCGCACTGTCCTTTCTTGCACAAAACCAGAGATCTAAGTGATTTGCAGAACCCCACAAAGTGCCCATCTACGTCTCAGGCACATTTTTTTTCCCCTCTGTTCTTAAATGTAGGTATGTAGAGTTTAAGTACCCTGAACTGTTACTAATCCCCTTTGCATCTCCCATTTTTGGGCCTTTATTTGAGTTTTCATAAATCAGGGCTCAAGGACAGAAAGTTACATTGCAGTGGCCAGTAAAACCAGCCCCTCTGGATTTCAAGCTCCCTCCTAAGGGCATGGGAAATAAAGAGGCCCAATTCCACGGTTCCAGATTCAAGGCACACATTCAACATTGATACCTGATTCTACCCAGATGTTTGCAACTAGTGACTGATTTTAAATGGCTTGACAAATATGTGAATTAGGAAGGGAGGAACCAGGAGGTTGGAGTCAATAAAAGATTAGGCAACCATTCATTTCCTTTTCTTCCCCCCCCCCGACAAAGATGGGAGAAGGGTCTAGGTAAGGTGGCTGCAGTCCTGAAGATGTTGAGATTGTTCCTTTTGGCTCTATGCTTTGGGTGTATGCTTTGGTACTGCCCTTCCTTGCAGAAGAAGTTGGTGCCCTTCATGTACAGATGTCAAACCTCTGCTGCCTGCTCACGTGCTGACTTTGGTAAGAGCATCATTAACAAACAGCTAATCTGGGAACAAAGCTCAGAAGGTCACAAGTCTTTGTTAATAGCTAGTGGGAAGAAAAATGCAGGTAGTGCTGCCTGTAATCTGCTATCCAACTGTGTGGCAGGGGAAGGTGATGGGTGGTCACAAGCTGTCTCCGTGTGAACCTGGTGCTTCTGAGGAGTCTTTCTATGCAATGTCACTATGGGACTGATCTGGAAAGGACTGTAGCAAGTGGCTGCTCATGGGTTCATGAGAAAGCTATTGCTGGGTTCTTGCAACTATGGCTAAGCATAGCTATAGTTTGCCTTTCCCTCAAACTTGTTTTTGGTGGATAACTATATAGGAGGAACCTGTGCACCTCTGAGAGCAGGAGGTGGGGCGACCTGTGCAAAGAGAAATCATTCCAGTATTGTTAGTGCTTCTTCAGGCTTTGATCTAGTTTCTGTAACTTTATCATGTAATAGATATTACTATGTTCAAGAATGTGGCATCTGCTCCACATTCTTGTTCAAAAGCCACCTCCCTATAGCAGTGATGTTACCAAAAGATTTCTTTTGTGTGCTATCAGAGCTCCCCAGCAAGACAGTTATCCTTCGGGTAGGAAGCTCCCTGAACTCACAAATATCCTTTCTTTTCTTTTTGAACAACCAATAAAATCAAGCCTTGAAGTTTTCATAGAAGTTAACGTTCAGCTCATAAGCCACTTGAAATGTGGGAGTTTGCAAGATGCCTCTGTCACTTCTGCTCTTAACCAATAGAGGCATTAAGGAAAAGGGCTGAAATTCTCCCTTATGCCCATCCAAGCACTTGGCAGCAAAGCTGACTTGAGCACTGATCACAGCAAGCAGACTTGCAGATCTTCATGGTATCTTATCAGATATGAAATCTGGAGCAGGTGAGGACTCCAAATTATAGGAATCACTCCAGGGAAGAACATGTGTCTCATGCTGGACTCCTTAGGCTAAACAATAAAATATTTAAAGCAGAGCAGCTGTGGATAAGCTTTAAAGTGCATCTGAAATTGAACTTTTTGCTGTTAGCTATGTGAGCTTCTAGCAATTCAGCTCCCTCTTTAAGCCTCTTCCTGAGTATGCAGTGGAGATGCAAATTGTCCTCTTTGTTAGTTGCTATGTACAATATTGAAGTACTGGAAGTTGCAACCGCCAAAAAATGTTAGCATGTGGGTCTCATGCAGTGTATTAAAGAGGGGCTAGGTCTAACCCAGGTGTTTGGAAGTCTTTGGCAGGTCTCTAGATACCTCCTGGAGAGAGAAGCTCCCACCTGTGCTGGACTGACCCATGTGGTGCTGTGAAGCTGTGATTGCCTTCCTGTAAATTAGGTCCCACCTCAAAGGTAGGGTGTGATGTTAGACCCATGGTGTCCCTCTGGATAGAGGTAGGGAGTGTAGCTTAGTGTTTGTTAGATTTCCTATGCCTTTTCTTTCTCTTAAGAGCTAGTTTGCATTGTCTAATGATGAGAAACTTTAGAATGCTTCTTGTCCACAATCCCTTTTCTGCTCAGACTGGGCATTCAAGCCCTGGTAACTGGGTTTTTTTTGGTGTTCTGGGGGGACCTCTATGTAGACTGACGCTTCCTCTGGCCCTAGAGTTGTCTGATTGCTGTGCAAGATGTGCAAATGTTATTTTCCTTTTTGCTGTCAGCTTGCTTCTCCACATCATTTACTTGAAGCAACGCTTTGAAAAGGGAACTCGCACGTCTGCTTTGAGATGAAAAATGACAATTCCCGAGTAACCTCCTGAAGCACATCAGCAAGAAAACTGTAATTTCAGGATGACATCTCTTCTTTTACAGTCATGAGATTTATTGCAGATGAGTGGAACAACTTAGGAATAATTTCTTAGTCACAAGTTTCAACAGATACGTGAGGAAAAGCCCTGGCAGTCTATAGAGGAGCTGCATTACGTGTAATTTGTGGAAGTGCTTTCTTAGCAGTGTGCCTGCCTACCTCCCTCCTAGCGTGAAGAGATATCTTCGCAAGCATATTTTTTTTTCTGGGAAACCTTGAAGGATTTTTGATTGCTTTGGTTTGTAAAATTTTATCATTTCAATTTTTTCTTCTGGGTTAAGCTATTATGTTCAGAACCAGATTTTTTTTCAGCTTGTATATACAGTGTGTATGTGTGTGACAACAGACACTCATGTAAAGCAGAAATTGTGATTTTTGCTGTATTGCTATTGCAGGGCATTTGGGAAAGATAGAAAAATGGAAATAAAGCCCAAATGTGGCATGGGGGTAGGGAAGGCTCTTGTCAGAAAACAGACTGATTTCTTGGGAGGCTCCAGCTAACAGGTCAAACCTTGATGTTTTCCCTCATTTTACAGCTGGGCCTGCATCCTTTCCACTAAATAGAAACCAGCCTTTGACAAGGAACTGAAACCCCAAATTTATGTGGCTTTTCAGCCACGTATATATGTGTGTATGTATTTAAAAATATGAATTACTCTTTCTTAAGAGGTTGTTCTCCTCTGACTGTCAGAGGGATGCAGAATGCCATTGTGCACGCAGGACATCCAGTGCAAGTGCTAGCTGCCCCTCAATGTGATGCTGATTATGCCAGAGTTATGATAAACACCCTGAAAAGCATTTCCAGTTATTTTAAATTGCTTTATTCTCTGCATCCCCGAACTCTGATCACTTGCAAATTGAAGTGCTCTTAAAAACTTTAAGTACTCCATTAATTTTAAATTGCCCTAAACTGCATAAGCCCAGAAATCCAAAGTACTCTTGAAAATCTGAAGTGCTACAATTGCTTTGAATCACTCCAAAAATGTGGGTTCAAAATCAGTTTTGTCTGTGTTTATTTTTCCTTGCAGCACAATAAACAAAGAGGAGATGTAACATCTTTGCTCCACAAGAAAGAAGGAGCACGTTCTCTACCCAAATTGCTAAAAGAAAGAAGCAACTTTTGAAAATGATTGATAGTTCTCCAAGACCATTAGAAAATGTTTGCACCTTCACTCCATACACACCAAGTCCTTGACATAGATTGCTGCTGATGGAGAGCATGGAAGTATTTTGACCTTCAGCCTGGCCTCACAATGTGGTTCATCCCTAAGAAACAGCGTGGAGATTCTGGTAAGAATTTTTAATAAATTCTGCATGAGAAGATAGGCGAGGTTCATGAGGACCACGTACTTTCAGGCTATATCCATGGAGCACCTTGGCAGGGGAAGCAAAACTGTGAGTTTCCTGCTGTTAATTTTCAAATTTCGTGGACTTTTGATGGTGGAAAAGTGACTTGCCTTATTTTTCTGCCATCCGGGCATTAACGTGGCTGAGTGTCTCCAGCTTAGCCACTGGAGATGCTTGACTGCTTAAAACAATCCCTGAAATCAATTTATAAAGCAGGGGGCACTCTGAAATAACTTCCCATGAATATTTTCCTCAACTCCCTCTATTACTTAAGCAGGTTACAGGGCCATGGTGTCACAGAAGCAGGTTTAATCAGCACTTAAACTACTGAAATGCAAGTACTTAAATTGCCTTCTTGACTGCATAGTGTTATTCCCATGCTGATGTGCCTGCCTAAAAGCCTGTGTTCTGGGGTTATGGGTTTAACCCCATTACACACAAAACCCGCTACCTGCCTCGAATTGCTCTGGGTTAATATTGCCATAGCTCCAATTAAATCCTGACTCTCAGACTGTACTGGAGACAGAGGGCCCAAGTACTTGGACTGATCTCCATGAGCCATTCAAACTCCGCTAAGTATATGTATTTCTACATGCTACAAGCCTTTTATACTTTTCTGTCAAATATGTAAATTAGGCTCTCCTGTAGACATTTCCAGCTCAGCTCTTGCTTAGAGCAGGTTACAAAACTGCTAGGTCCCGTCTGGCTTCTGTCTTTTAAAAAAAAAAGTTTAAAAAGTGAGTTTGCATTAAGTGAAACAATGGTGCAGTCATTGCTTTCCGTTGCCTGGAAGTGATGCCTTGCACTCATTTCCAATTTGCTCCATCCTTATCTTGCCCAGGGAGCAGGATGGCCCTGTGCCAGAGGACATGGTGCTGGTGGAGGTTATGGGCCCCATTGTCCTAGGAAGTCAGCTGAGCAACTTATTGACAGCAGTGAAAATTAAACCAAGATAAAAGTCTTGGTGTAAAAAATGTATCTTTTTGTTTTGGGCATGATTTCCTGCTTGTGAGATATTTTTCTTTTAAGGAGAGGTTGCATGTTACACACTCCCAGCTGTTGGTTTAATTTCAGACCTCTGTAGCTGCCGGCAAACCAGAATTGTAATTGTTAGTGTGCAGAACTGCTGCGTGCAGGAGAGCAGAGCAAGGTGGCAGGTGTGTGTGGAGATGTCTGTGGCACAAATTTTCCCTCTTTGATTGGAGGTGGATTTTCTTGGTTTTTGTTGGGAATTGAAGTCTGATCCCAAATTCACCTGGGCATTGTTTTTCCATTGAGCAGCTCTGAAGAAAAGGCTTGGACCTTTGGACACGGGTCACCTTTACCTTGTGTTGCATCAGCTGCAGGTGCCTTTGCACAGGTGAGCTCCTCCACACTGAGTCACTGCTGTTTCTATCCAGCACTGTGGAAGCTAAAGTGAGAGCTGTTCACATAGAAATGTTCAACATCAAAAACTTCTAAGCAAAAGAGCAACATCGAGAGAAGATGACCAGGAACTTAAGTGATAGTTTGGGATCCCAACAAGCAAACAAAGAATAAGAACCCACCATCAAAGAACAGCCATGCTGCTGGAGGAGCAGTGTGTTCCTACGGATTCCTACTCCATGGCTCTATGAGGGCAACGTCCAAGGAGATCATGCAGGTGAGGTGCTCTTGGTCAGTGTTCATCAGTGTCTGATGAAAAGGAAAATATCCTTTACAAAGTTCTGCAGGAGCAGTACATTGCTGAACTATGGTGAGGACAAGTTGTGCTGTGATTGTGAGCATCTGGAGGAGGATTAGAGATGACTCGTACATAATATTATGGCACTAGTCTGGCCCCCGGTCAAGACTTTGATATCAGTAGCTACCATTGACGGGAGAAACTAAGAAATATTTCCTGTGCTCAGAAGAAGCTGCCTGAATACTATCATAAATAGAAACTTTTAAAATAGACCTTGCTCTGTAGAGAGGATGAAGAATAACAACTATGTGAGAGCTTTTGGGGAGCTTGGTCTGCTATGTCATTCGTTTTCCCAGGATTTTTAAAGCTGTATTTTTTTTGCAAAATAAATAATTCAGCATCTTTAAAAAACATAAATAATTTCTGATCTTGACTTTCAAGCAACAATATCAAATATTTAGGTTTTCCTCTCCTCTCAAGTAACTGCTTCTATCACAGGATTGTGGCCTCCTCTGTGGTTCGGCAATGCAATGCTTTAATCTTCAGTCAAAACAACCATCAAACACTTCTGCAACCCTCTCTGTCATCAGGAAATCTGCTATTTAAAGGCTCCCTATACCTTTAGGCTCTGATCTCTCTGCTACATTTGGCCATGGAGTAAAAATTATAATGAAAAGTGATTTCTCATCTCTCCAGGGAGATTTTCACTTTGGGAACTGGCATCTTTCTCTTTCATATGGCACTAATTCTGCAAATGTGTGGAAGCCGGACTTCTGGAGCATCTGTTCTTGGTGTCCCTGGCTCTGTCTGGGTTGCAATGAGCTGGTGTGGGGCAGGATGTCCCCTCCAAGGGCTCCTTTCCGCATCCTCATGGAACATCCCAGCTAAGATGTGCTGGGGGCTTTGCCTCAGAGGTTAAGACCTCAGTAGCAGGGCATGAGCAGCCCTAACTCTTCACAATTGTCCCTCTTTACTAATGCCATATAATCAGCCATTCTGCAAATGATTAATAAAAGTCTTAAGGATTTTAGGGCTCTAATTGCCTTTCATGTTCTCTGCCTTTCAGCTGGCAGACAGATCTATGCAGAGCTGCCTTTGCTGAAACCTGTGTCACCTGCTTGTGTCACCTCTTGGTGATCATGACCCCTTGCTGCATTTGTACCTCCCATGCCATGGGGAAGGCATGTAAGCACCATGTTTTCTTTCAGGTTGGTTTGGTTTATTTGTCATGCTCAGTGCATGTTGATTTATTCTTTACAAGACTCCCCAAAAAAGTTATTTTTTGCTGTTAAGGCAGTATGTGTGCACTAGGAATGCAGTAACAGCTGTGCTTGAATGTTTTTGCTCCTAAAGGATGCAGCCTAGGAGCCTGGTTGATAGGCTGCACAGCAAATGATGTAGAGAGCATTAGCAGTGCAGCTGGAGTCCCACCTTGCATGTGCTCTACCAGGCTCCACACAGCCCCAGGAAAACATTCTGGGCTTGACAAATCTGAAAAGATTGAAAACCATTGAACTGGAGCCTTCCTGCAGGAGGCCTTGAGTTGTTCTGTATGTAAATACTTGTCATTTCTTTCGGAGAGGCTGAATCTCCGAACATACTCTACCACATCCCCCTTCTTGCAAGCTAAAGTGCTGCAGTCTGCTTCAGCATGTGACACATATCTGGAAGGATGTGTGTGCTGTTCCATAACCACCTGTGTGCACATGCGTTCAGCTAAGCAAGGCAACCACCCCTTACTCTGCTTTGGGAACCTCTCCTCTTCCCTACTTGATGGTCATCTCCATCATGGTTCAACCACAAGCTGAATCCCCTTGGATTTCATGTCTTTTAATTATTTTTTTATTTTTATTTTTTTCTTCTAGGTGGCTAATAAAATATTGACTGGCTTGGGTCCAAGGGATCAAGGAATCATTCCTGTAGAGACACCACTTGAAACATGCCCCCATCATTCAGTTTTTGAAGGCTAATTCTTTTAGCCAGTATGTAATCCACTTTATGTGCTGTGTTGATTTTGTAATGATGTGGCTCCTTGAATATTACAGTGTGGGATACCAAGTCAAATATTTTACAGAAGCTTAAGTCAACACTATTTCCTTTATTAAGCAAAATTGTAGTCTCATCATAAAAAAAAAAAAAAATCCAGTTAGCATTAGATCTATTTCTCATCAGCCCTTGTTGATAGGCATTAACGATATTATGCTTTACTATTTTTTAATTTCTGAAGTTGTTTCTCACAGCTCGGGATCCATTATCTCCCCAGGACCAAAGCTCAGCAGGCCTATCAATATTCAGATCATTCAACTTACCCTTAGAGGCTTTTCTTCTGCTCTGATTTTGCCTGTGCTCCACAGCATATTCAAAACCATTAGCAGTCCACAAAGGACTGCAATTTCTCTTAAAAATGATTGTGTGCAAATTATTTAGGATGTTGATTTAGAACTGTTGCTGTTATAAATATTACTCACTGGCCTCCCAAACTTCTGCTGTTATGCAAATTGTTGTATCATCATCCTCTGATGTGAACGCATCATTTGCAGTTGTTTTTCTCCCCAGGTTCAGAACAGGAATATTAGTTCATTTAAAAACATTTGCCTTTCTGCATAATTATTGTCATTCCTATAATTTCAATTTGGTAGTAGTCCAAAGACATTGTTTGGCTTCTCTTCTTTCCTAATATGTTTAAAGACTTTCTCATTGCTCTTTTTCTCCAAAGTCATAGCCTGTCTCTTGTATTCTTTGCTTCCCTTATTTAATTTATCCAATCTCTACTTTCCAAGTTACATTAATTGCAGCTTTCTCCTTTGTTTGTTGTCTATTTGGATGCAAACATTGCTCCTTTCACTCTTCCTCTGAGACATGTCAGATTTTTGTAACCGTTTTAACCATCCTCTGCCAACGAAGGGACTGGGGCTTTCAAAGACATCAGTGCAATGTTCTGTAAATGTATCGTCCATATTTTGAGTTCTGCTTCACAGTTTGCTCTGGGACATAATTGTTTTGCATTGTAAAACTGGCTTTTTCAAGGCACCAAATGGATGTATCTGATGTAGCTGAGTTGATTTCTTGTTTGTTTGTTTTCTATTTTCTGTGAATTATCACAATTTGTCCTGTTCCTAGAGAAATAGCTAAATTTTTCTGTTAGAATTTGTTCCATCCCTATCAAGGTGAGTTCCAAGAGCAGATACCACCTTGCTGGATGTCACTTATTTCTGCATAAAGGCCTCTGGAGCTTCCATGGTGTGCTGGTATGCACACAGAGATATGAAATGCTCCAGCACTGATAATGGCAGCACAGAAACAGCTGTGCTCTGCATGGCAGCTCTAGGGCCCATGATCACCTATGTCAACCACATGCAAAGCTTACAGGTTTGTTCCAGAGAACCCCTTTGGTCATTAAGTCTCGCTGCTGAAAGTATTTCACAATAATATCTGGTGATTTTAATAAGGAAACACTGCATGAGTATAATATTCCACCTAAAATGTTTCTGACTGGGCTCAGACCAATTTTGCCTACCCTGTGCTGGGAACATCAACACTTCAAGGCTGACAACATTTCCTATCAAGCTGTTTCACAAAACATGTGGGACTGGTCCATGCTGCCAGGTGTTTTGCCTCCTCTCTCCTGGTTGGACCTTGGAGACCACAGCTGCTGGAAGAGCTGCATTATGACATTCCTGGCAGCATCTTGAGCTTGCTGGAAATGCATTAGAAAGACAGCAACGTCAGAAGTGCCCATGTCCTCGGATGGCAAGAGCAGAGATGGCTGTAAGGGCAGTGCACCCTTGTCACCCAATTCCCCAGTAAGGAGTGTGTCCTTCCCCTCCAGCAGTTGGACAAATCGCACTCATCCACAAGGCCCAAGGATGCCTCAGATCGCTCAGTTTGGATCATCCATATGTGGTCTTAGCCTCTTCTCAAGATGTAGCAGGAGCAATTTTTTTCAGCATCTCCCATTAGCTTGTTATAACTCTCCTACCAAAACAAATTAGATTAATCACTTGTGGCAATTAGCAACCGGTGACAATCCGGCTATCCAATAATCCAAGTTTTCTCTTTGTGCGACTGCTCCTTTACCCCCTCCCAGGCAGGTATTGCCCATCACCATCTGCTTTAGGGCAGCCCTCAGAGCTGCTGCTTCCTCACATTTCTGTGTCCAGCTTTTGCTTCCTTCAGAGAAGTGCCCAGAGCTCTGTAGATCATCTGGGCTGGCAGAATAAGGGCACACCTGTGAGCAGCAGGTTATTTCTGAAAAGAGGAATCTCCCACAATGCACAGACTGTTTCTCACTGCTGGAAGAGTCAAGTCTGGTTTTTCTAACCATGGCTTTTTCTGCATGGAGTTAATTTGCCACTTGATGAACTTTCTGTGCTGGACAGACAGCAGCTTTCCCCATTCTACATGTCTCCGCGCTCCAGTAACATCTTGATCATCAGAGGTCATCTTATGGGTGCTTATCAGGATGTGAAACTTGTGGAACTGCTGTTGCTGTCAAGGCCATACTGCTCTCTTCTCAATGTACCTGTAGTGTTTTGAAAAAGAAGCAAGTAGGTTGACAGGAACCTTTTGATATAGAGGGCAATTTGCTGGTGTGCTTCTTGACACATCTGTCCTGTGGAACACCAGGTTTCCTGTCGAATGTCAGCCAGATCCCAGGGTCATACACTTAACATGCACCACCAGCCTCCCACAAATAGACTCCTTAACACCTTCTAAAAAATTGGTACTCCAAGTTGTCTGTGACTTCCTCAAGTAAGGAGAGATCCCAATGCAAAACTGAGCATGCCTAGATAGTATAAGAGTTGGTCACACACTGTGCAGGTGATTTCATCGATAAATGAGGGCCAGCAAGCTGTGAATAGTGAACTCCTCTGATGGAGACACTTCTCTTTGTGCTTTGCTCAGATTGTTTAAAACAAATTGCATCAATTTCTTTCACACTAGGCGATCTAAAATCTTAGAGTAACACCTCATGACATGAATAAAAGGAGGAAAAAAAGATTGTGTTTCTGAGAAGCTTTAGCCTTCTAGGATCTGGCTACCCACTTTGATAACTGCATGTTCCACAAAGGAGCCAAATAAGTAGCTCTCCGCCAATTTACATCACTAGGTTGTAATTAGTTTCTAGTGATTTTCTTGTATAAGGCTCTGTATAAATACAGAAGACAAAAATAGCCCCTGTGTTAGGAACTTACAGCTCAAATGACAAAGCAAGCAGTGCTGTATGAATGAATATAGGATGAGGATGGGCACAGTTATCCATAGTTAGCCCTCAGATCAGACTGATGTTAGATAAAGTTCAATCGTTCATTACTTGGTACCTTCACAATTTTCCAGGAACTGGGCTTCCCAGGAACCCTGCTCTTCTCTACCTACATCAAAAACTTTGAAATGGACAACATAGCTCTCTTTTTTCTTTCTTTTTTTTTCTTTCCAATTGGCAGTGATAAGTGGGCTCCTTCCAGCCACCATCTGCTACACGAAGGGATGTGCATCATATCCAGAAAGAAGTGAAGGAGCCACAATCTCAAAGCTCCGGGCACTGTCTGCAGCATCAAGGCTCTTCTGGCTTTTCAAAGTACTTTTCACCCCTTGACTGAGCCTTCCTGGTGCTTACTTCGAGGCTGTAATCATGGCAGCAAATGATATTGTTAGAAACCTAATCCATCTGGGAATACTTTTTCCTACTGTCTTTGAGTGCCCTGTTCTTCCCTGTTCAGGGCAGGCTCCTACTGTCCTCTCTCAGATGCCACAGAGGACAATTTGACTCCCTCATATGCTTTGGGGATCTGAAGTTTGCTCTTCTACATAGAGAAGTAACTGTGAGCAGCATCTCCTGGAGTTCACTCACAGTGATGACCTCTAAACCAGCAGTGGGATTGATTAAGTGCACATTTACTTCCCTGCAGCTTCAGCAAGGCCAGTGGGTCAATCATTAATATCAGATACTCTATTTTATCGGAGATTTCTCCCAGAAATGAATGCCAGCATGGCTGCAGTCCAGAAATATAAAGATTCACTAGAGAAGTTGCACAAAAATGGATCATACCTTGTTGTCTGACAAAACATTTTGCGTTGATGTCTCTCCCTAGACACCCAGAGCAAAATACAGTGTGTGCTCTATGACCAGGAGGAATGTTTTGTCACACGAAGGGCTTTAGCACAAGAGAAGCAAGTGAGAGGCAGCAGCTTTTGGGATGCAATCCATTTCCCTTAATGTTAGACACATTATGAACATCTCCATCTGTGATAGGGGCACAGGCTCCTTTTATAGTCAAGGAGAGAAGTCAGCGCTCTAAGGCATGAGCTAGCAGGCACATCTTAGACACCCTCCATAAAACATGATGGACCATAACCTGAATGTGCCTGTTATGCTGAGTTCTCTGTAAAAAATAGTCCTTATCCTTAAGGAATCAACGTCTGGGATGATAGATGGTCCCGAGAGTGCTTGCAGCATTGCTAATAGAAGGGGTCTGGCTCCACAGGCTTCTTTTCTCCTGTTGCAGGCACCTGGCTGCATCACAGGCAGAAATGTCTCTGCAATCCACCCAAAATCTCAGCTGAAACCGGTGACATTACAGGTTATATTACATTATATTACATTACTGAGACATGAAGCTACTAGCAGAGGGGCATTCATGTGACCAGGCAAATGCTTGTTAAATTTCCTTTTTAACCCATATTCATCCCTACCAAATTAAATTATGCATGGCTTAAAAATTCTTTTAAAAGGTTGGACAAATCCATTATGTCATTAAGGGCAGATTTATTATGTGTGTAGCATTATTAAACTTATATCTTACACATTTCCGAGCATCGGTGTTTCCAAAGTTAATTAGTACAAGCTTTTCTGTACCAGGAACACTAATGAAACCTCTAATAGGCTGCAATCATGCACAAGGGAAGACTTCTCTTAATGCAGAGAAGTGCTTGGATTTATATGTTTGCAGAAAAAAATGACAAACAATGCCAGGCTTTGAAGAATATGCATTGTGTTTGCATTTGCAGAGGTTGGCCCATGCCTTGATTACTATGTCCCTTGATTACTTTTGCAGATTGGGTGAATGTGCCCATAGGAAGAGAGCAGCTCATGAAGGCCCCCTCGACACCTGTAAATCAAGGTCAGCAACAATTGCTTCTTACTCCAGTGGCTCACAAAAATGCCTGTGGGCTCAGCTGTTTCCATGATTTGTTAAGTGCCTGTTGCCACTTTGATGTCCATTGCCCACTCCCAAGCGGCTGAGCCAGCTGTCTTGGCCGCAGCAAGGCAGGGCACGGCACAGCAAGCTGCCTCTGTTATGATTTGTGGGCTGAAAACAAGCAAAAGAAAGAAAAATACAAGCCAAAAATGACCAAATGCAATGACTTAGTAGCTTCAGGGGCTTTAGGGCTTATGCAGTTCAGGCTGCTGGAGACAATCGGCTTGTGGATGCCCTGATCTGAGTGCTGAGAGAGCTTGCACAACTGGAGCAGCCACTCAACTGGTCAGAGAGGGAAAGAACAAGCAACTGCAAGGAAGAAAACCGTGATGAAATAAGAGGGAAATGCAGAAAAAGATTGAAAAACAAGGAAAAAATGTTTACTAGAGAAAATACCTAATTATTCGTGCAGGTACAACAGTCTTTCCTTGCCATTTGGGGCTTTGGGATAGGACTAGGGATCCTGAATGGAGGAAATGCTTACGTGCCAAAGGGTTGAATCAGGAATTGCTGGATGTAATTCAGGATGATACATCCTAGACAATCTATATCCATTGCTAGGACCAAAAGTACTCCATTGCATCCTTTGGCTTCAGCCCTGGCAGTATTAGCATGGAGTGGGGAAGGTCAGATGTCCTGCTGACCCTAGTGAGGTATCCAGCCCATCTGCCCCAGGTTTTCCAAGCACTGTGAGGAAGCACAGAGCAGCTCCGTTTGGTTCCTTGCTTTTGTCTGGGGTTACTGACACGTTAATGTGTTCACGAGGCAGATAAACATTGGTAAGGAGATGTACAGTGCAAAGTCTGCTCATAGACAGCTCGCTGACTGCTTCCATGATGGTGTGGCTCCTTGACATATTTCCATAGTTACGGTAATTCCCAGGGAACCAGGAAGTTCCCAGTAATTTCCTCTAAAACCCAGCATCATTTACCTCCTGCTGCACTTCCAGTCACAGGACTTTAGTTGATATTAACCTTTTTCCAGCCATCTAAACTCTAGCAGGCAACAGCAGGCCTATTCAGGAGGCACATTTTGCCTGTTTCTCCATCTGAAGAAGATTTGGACATTCGGAGAAGGTCAGGGGGCAAATTCTCTCCTTCATCCTCATGATAAACATCATGAGAGTCATTGTAGTTTGTGTAGTTATTTTCATTCAACACATAATGGTGGTAAAATACAGCTCTGCCCTCACCACCTGCTATGACCACCTCTCACTTGGATGAGCTGCTGTCTGTAGTTTTACTTGTCTCTCTCCTGAATTCAGTTTTGATGAAGGCAAGTCCCTCACGTCCAGCTCTTCCCTGCTATGGATAAATGACATTGCAAAGATGTTTTGAAGCAGAGACTTTTCTGTGCTTGGCAGGTTAAAGATTTCTTCTCTTGTCTCTCCAAGGACAGAGAGTCATGAGGTTAAGGAAAGAGAAGAGGAGAAGTTTTGCCCTTAAAGATCACTGTCCTTCCAGGGAACACAAAGCACTTCGCACATGTAATTAATTAAGGCAGGTGTTTTTCCAGTTTTACTAATGAGGGGAAGGGCAAAAGTCATAGAAGGGGCTGCTGAGTCTGCTGGGGAACAGCTTTGCTTGCAAGGTGTTCTCTTCTGCTGCTAGCTCTTTACCACTATGATCCCCATGCCACGAATATTTTGCCTCAAATCTCTTAAAAACCAAGAGCCACTGCAGCTTTACTGGCATAAAACTGAAGCAGTGCAATGGAGAACAGCTATCAGGTGAGTGCTAAGAAAACCCCAACTAGTGTTGTAAGTACAAAAATCTCAGAGGGATTTGCATGAACCATTTCTGCCTTGTATGTGTGGCACATTTTGCTCTTATTTGTCCTGAATATGTTTGGATAGTGGCTGCTGCAAGGGAGTTGAGCCATTACTGTCTGCTGCATTCAATATCATTCCTTCCAGCAACCTAGAAATCATGTCATGCCAAAGTGAATATTTAAATGTTTTTTCTCCAACTCTGGTTTCTGCAGCAGCACATCTTTGTAGACCTTGGCAGCACAGAAGAAAATAATTACAAATTGAGAACTGCACAGAAAGTATCATTCCATGCAACTCTATTCTCTTCTGCATAGCTTTTAATTGACAGCTGTTCCTTATTCTCAGGAAAACCAGCCAAAGCAGCTGAGATGTGTCTGCAGGAGAGAGTTGGTACCATTGCTGTGGGACTGGCAAAGAGCTATTGACTGCACTTGCCTTTTGTCCGTGATTCAGAACATATTTTCTGCCTACATTGTTTTAGAAAGGCAGACAGACAGCAAGGAAAAAAAAAAAAACACTGTTTGGGGATGGTTGCTTCAAGGACACCTACACCCTGGGCCAGCTCCCCAGGTCTGGGATTACAGACTAGCCTGCAAAGTCTGTTTAGGATTGGCTTGCAAGAAGGAAGGCTTTAGTGCTTTTCCCTGATGTGGCCTGTGCATAAATCTCAGCATGGTCCAAAATTCAGACTGTTTATCACCCCAGGCAGCTGGGGTGTGTTTAGGGACAGAAAAAAAAAAAGGTGGGGGGGGGGGGAAATCACATTTAAAAAAACCTCTCTGTAATTATCCAGCAAGTACAACACATAGGCAGTCTGGGGCAAGAGGGTGCGTGTTGGTATCTGCTTGCAGGACAGCTCTGACGGGAGATCTGATGAGCGTTGCCCCAGGCTGCAAGGACATCCTCATGCCCAAGGAAGCAGGTTCCAGCAAGGCTGCTGCTTCCCTAGCTCCAGGCAAACATTTATGGGCTGCTTTTCCAGCCAAATCCCACGCACAGAGGCTCCAGGTATTCCTGCAGAAAGCCTCATTTGGGGATCTGTGCCCGAAGAGGCTGGAGGTGCAGCACCTATCAGGTGGGCTCATCACATGGAGGCAAGCTAATTAATTTCTCCGTTAGCCTGCTGGCCCTGGCAGGAAGCTCAGCCCCTGCAAGACGCTGCAAACCACCCACCAAAATGAGATCTTCTGCAGGACAAGCCATGCCCCAGCTGAGGGCAGCGACAACGCAGAGAGTCCGAACCCTGAGAAATTACCCACTGTGATGCTGCCTACCTGTTGCAGCTGTTATACTGCAGCAGAAAACCTCTAGTTTAATATTTTTGATCCTATATTTGCAAGCTATGTTTGATGCAGAGCACTCCCAGGACCGAGGCAAGGAGGTGCTGGGGCAAAGCACAGGCACTAGCCTGTGGGAGAGTGGCTCTCGTCAAGCCATCTGAACACTGCAATTATTTAAAAGCAGAATGCAAGTTATTTAAAACTCTCAGTGTCCTGGGATTGTTGCAAAGAACATTAGCTTTTTAAGTAACAGGTTGAGATAATTCCCTTGCAATTTTATTGCTATTATTATCCTCTTCACAACTAATTACGTGTGGAAATGTTCATTCATGTGTAGGTAAATAATGTACACATATAGTTCTTATTGATGCAAAATTTAGGAGTTCCAGTGTTAGACAATTACAGTGCTTGGTAGCACTGCATTGAGGGTTTTACTGGAGGAGAAAATGTTGCATCTAACCTGAAAGAAACTGCTTGCAACAAAAATATTTGGGAAGCGCTAACACTGCACAAAGGCTTGGAATTGCTCCAAACCAATGCTTTTAAAAACTGCATCAAAACTCCCAATTCTGTTGCTGCTGCTTGGTGATACTGTGTGCAGAGATGTCAAATTATTTAGAAGGCTGAAATCTGTGCAGCTCAGCACCTTTCCTGCCAGTAAATTAGAGAATCAAAGTTGAATCAAACTGTTAAAGGATGTTTCCAGGGGGTAGAGGAAAGATGAGTATTTTCTTGCATTAATGTGCTTTACAGGGACAGATTCCCTCATCTTTACCAGCTCATAAAACATGCAGAGCGAGCACAGTGAGTGCGTATGAAACAGAGCCCCATGCTTCTCTCTGCACGGCAAAATCCCTTTTTCTGTGCAAACATCAGCAGCTTTAGGAGCACCTGGTTTTACAGGGGCTGTGTGCTGCACGCGTGAGGTTTCCTCCGTGCATCTGCTCCCGGCACATCCCTCGCTTGGCACGGGGGGCTGCCCAGGGGTGTTTGATAACCCCGAGCTTCCTCACAGCTCCTGCTGAGCCGACGGCTGCACAAGGAGGGGTGAAATCCCAGAAAAGAATCAGGATGTAGGAAAAGTCCGACTGAAGGGTTGTGCTTGCAGGGACGAGCTGGTTCCCCCAATGCATCCAGGCAGGTGCCGCACAAGCGCTGCTGAAATGTAGTTCACAGTGAATGGCAGGGAGCGGAATCATGTTTTTGTCATCCTGGAGCCTCCCTTTTTGGCAGAATGGAAAGAGGGTTTGTGAAAAGCAGCTTTCCACCTCTCTGAATCTGGGGGGGGCTAACCATTTGGAGGGGGATGTTTCCAGAAAGATTCCCCAGGCGTTTGCAGACCCATAGATGGGCATTACAGGAGCAACCAGCAGCCCCAGGCTGCACTACCGTGGTCTCAGTGACAAGGATAATGCTCAGGGGACCCGTTCTCATTTCAGGCAAATCCTGTCTTGAAAAGAAGCATTTAAATAGAGAAGTGAGGCAGGCACTTTGCTTCCCCTCCCATGTTCATGTGGTAATAACCAAAAAAACCGATCCTCTGGAGCTGCCAGAGAGGAGCATCTTCAAGAAAACTCAGTCAAATCCTCAGTTACTCCATCGGGCAATTCCCAAACCGCTCCAGAGGGGAGCAAAATACTGTCTTCCAAAAGAGCCTTGGGTTATCAAGGTATTCTTCAGCATTTCCAAAATATCCGTAGGAGAAACAATCCCTGGCCAGGTGCACGAGCCTTTAGGAGGAGCAAATCCGCCGTCCCTCACCTCTGCAGACCCCTTTGCTCTTGCAGATGCACAGGCTCCTCGATGGCGCATGCAACGAGCTGGATCTTACTTGAGTCCTGCCCGAGGGCAAGAGCGAGGTCCTTGCAAGGTGAGTCCGGGCTCTTCACCACGGTAGGGCAAGTCTTTTGCTGAATTACAAGCAGAGAAACTTCCAAAGGCTGCGAGCTCCCGGTGTGTCCCCAAGAAGCATCCTCCCCAGCACCAGCGCCGTGGCTCCGGGAAGCGCCCGGCAGCAGCCTGGGGTTCGTGTTGATTTGTCGATGTGTGAGAGGGGAGCACGCCGTGCATTTAAATCACTTTCACACTAAATTTGGAACAGGAAGCATTAAATATTTATTCTGTGCCTAAAATACTGCTCGAGTGTCCTACTTACTGATATTGCATATTAATTCAGGTAGATTTTGCAGTACTGATAATGCATTTGTTTAAAAAGGTGATGCTGAAGTTTTCGTGGCAATAGAGCTATTCAGTAAAAAGGTGGGATTCACATCCCATTCACAATCCCATCTAGTCAGTCCTCTAAACCTGAGGAAGCAGCTGGTGCGAAGAAGAGTTTGAGAGTTGATAAACTTCCATCCAGTGCTTTTTTCCCATGGTTTTCTCATGATCTGTTGAAGTTCAGTAGACTTAGATGAGCCAGGATAGAGGCAATTCAAGCCTAGTAAAAATTGCTGGTTATTTCCTTAGCAGTGGGAGTACTCTATTTTCCTAGAAGCAATCACACGGTTGGAGCATAATTGCTACAAACTGATTACTACCTTCTCCAGGTGCTTCCCTGAAATGTGAGGAGCAGCAGAAAAACTACTGCAAGAGACTTAAAAATAAGTAAATTGGAACAGCTTGACAGCCCTGACCCCGGGGATTGCGTTGCAGCAGCAATCCAGCCCAGCTTTTACGCAAGGCTGGACTAGATGGGCTGCAATTACTTCCAGGCTTTGGGTTGGCAGAGTTGGGTGCACTTAATTCAGCTCCGTGTTCCTGCTATCTGCAATAAGCCTCAGTCATTTTTAATTACAGATGCCTTGAAAGCCGGCAGGCAGTGCTGATCGGGCAGCAAAATATTGCAGTGATCCTCTCACTTGTCTTTGGGAGAGGAATTTGGTGCCGAGGCCGGTAGGGATGTGGTGCTGCCTATCCGGCCAGGAAGGGGAATGAGCAGCTCGTTGCTGGATTTTGCTCAGAGCCACAAACATCAGCTCTGCCCTCATTTGGGGTCTGCTGAGGTGAGGCTAATCTGGTGTTTATTTAGCTTGACAAGGAGTGTAATAAACCCGATGAACAGGCTGTGAAGGTCAGAGGCAGACGAAGGGCTGAACACCTGGGACTCGTGGCTGGTGTGGAAGCTGAGGGAAAGCGGGAGCGAGGCCAGCACACACGGAGCCTTTTCCATGTGCAGTGTGTCTCTCATCACCCACTCCATGGTATCAGAGAGGGAAATGGCCTCGTGCTTCAGAGACGCCACAAGCAGTGGCTTGCAATGGCGCTCAGAAGCCTTGGGAATAACCTGGTCTATTATTAATTATTATTATTTATTATAACATTTTATTAACATTAGAAAACATCACTGCTTTGGTTGTAGCTCAGGGAACCCTTGGCAATAAACACCCTGTATGCAGGGCCGGCGGGACACGGAGCAGCGCTGCCCATCGGCGGCATCCCCGGCTCCGTCCCCATGTGCAGCAGCGGCCTTGGTCCCCATGGGTGCCACCGTGTCCAGCACGGGCAGCTGCCTCATCACTGCCACGATAATCCCAGATGGAGCATCAGCCCAGGGTGCAAGGGTGGGTAGAAAGAGCCCTCGGAGGCACAACAATCTGTAAGGTGCTGTTTTCAAGAAACCGGGTGTATTTTCCATTCTGTTTCTGGTGATACAAACAGATCCTGGGAGACACCAGGTTTTCCATTTCCCCCATTTAAATTGGTGTAGTTACGGAGGGACAATGTTTCCCAGTGGTAGTGCTCTCCTATGCCTGGAAGGAACCACACGGTGTTTGAGCCTGGCCAGCCCCGGCTCCTGCAATTCGCTCAGTAACTGCTGGGTTTTCATCCACGCAGCTGCGACAGCAGCCCGTCCCTGCGAGCAGGTACCATTTGCTTTGACTCTCTATTGCACAGCCTGAGCCAGGCTGGCCCTAGGCAGCTCTCTCTGATTCTTCTTTCGGCTTGCTGCTGAAACTTCCTTTTGCCTCTCATTTTTATGAACTAGAAGATCTTTTTAATGAACAGTTTGCCACTTATTTCAGATTTCAGCTCTTTTTTTTTCTTTTTTCTTTCCTTCTTGTGTCACTTGTTGCTGCACGAATGCCAGACTTTTATTGCAAAACTCCATTTCAAGGGCGGGAAGCACAGCTGAGCAAACCCTTCATTTTGCAGTCTGCAATGGGCCGGGGTTGCAGGGCATCCCAGCGAGCCAAGGAAACGCTCCCGTGTGCGAGACCAGAGGCTGCTCCTCCAGGATCATGGATGCTCCTCTGCCAGCCCAAACCTGCTCCTCCAGTTTGTGTCCCAAAGGGCGACACCAACAGCACCCACCCCTACACACTCCTCTGTCACTGTCATGCGAGTCCCCAGTGTACATCTAGGCACAAGGCAAGTCCTCTCCAGCAGTTTCTAGCTAGAAAACGCCTGAGCTGGGCTAAGGACACAAGTTAGTTGGTGCATATGAGGATGGAGCTGGGATGAGCAGTGAGCACATCCAATACGGGCAGCCTGAAGGCCGCCTTTGTTCTTCAAATCCCACTTATGTTTAGTGCTTGTGGCTTCATGCAGCCAAACAGACCCTCAGATGAGGTGGAACGACACAAGAGACACCCCTGCATGGCGCTTTTTCCTCACAGACCATCTGGGATTAACACAAAGATGTTAATTGCTGCCAGCTTTCATAAATACTCTCTTTTGGGCCTTTAAGATTAATGAAAAAAAAAAGTTTGTTAGTTTTACATGCAAATTGGAACTATTCAGTGAAGCTCTTCCAAATGGCTACTTTAAGAGAAGTTTCCTCTTTTGGAGGGAGGATTTTCCTGCTCCCAAGGGACCCGCTCCTCAGCACAGCTGCTCTTGGTGCCTCGGATCTTGGCACTTCCTTTCCCAAACAAGGGGTCCAGCCCTAGTTCTGCTTTTCCTTATAGTAATTTCCACAAATCATCATCATTTTGCTTTCCCCGGGGACAGCGCGGACTCCCCATACGTCGCACACTCCCTGCTGTTTGTTTGCTGTATAAATACACCTGGGCTCCGAGGTCGAGTGTTCCCACACCGCGAGCAGCTGTACTGCAATAAGCCACGGAGCTGGGAATGCAGATCCTTCGGATCTCATTAGGCACAGTTGTTCTGGAAAATGTTTTGGAAGAGGCAATTAATTTGTGATGCCGGGAACGAATAGTTAGGGGCAGGTTTTTGGGAAACTCCCAGAGCCTGCTCCCAAGTGATATGCTAGAAAGGGCCGTGCACCTCGCGCTTACGTTTTATCTTGGAAATGGACTGCCCGACATTACGCATCATTTTAACCTAAACAGCCTCCATTTCAGCATCCTGAGCAAACAGGAATATATACTGATATAATATCAAAAAATGGCTCAGCTAATGCTCTCATTTGTCTACATTTACCCAGTCATAATGGGTAATTACACAATTACCCACCAGGATATATTACCACTGGAAGTTGCACACGCGTAATTGCCATGATCACTCCACTCGCGCTGCTTCCCTTTCCTTCCCTTCCTGCCCAATGCAGGACAGGAGCCTCTTGTTCTGCTGCCTCACACACCCCTATTTCAGACCACATTTCCTGGCGGAAATCAGAAGCAAGAGAGCTGAGAGTATTTTATTTTATTTTATTTTATTTTATTTTATTTTATTTTATTTTATTTTATTTTATTTTATTTTATTTTATTTTATTCATGAATTAATGTTGCAGCTGTGCATTGGGACATAACAGAAAAGCATGACTGTGCGAGCTAAGCGAAAGGAAAATCGTGCAGTCCCCTTAGGGTGACAGGTTCCTGCTTCTCTGCACAGGCAGATCTTCCTCATGAGCCTTGCCTGATCTGTGCCTGGATGCCTGGTCAAGCCCTTTCATGCATATCCAGTTTTGTAACTCCTCAGTGAGCAAAATCTCACCCGCTAAAGGATAAATATAATTCTGAACGCTTCTAAAGAAGAACATGCTTTTCTGCTGATTGTCCATGTCTATTTTGCATCAATTAATTAAAGAACCTATCTCCTACAAGAAGTCAATCTGCCTGTATAGACAGATACGTGATGTCTGTGATGGTCCTGCCAGCAAAAGTTGTTCCTACCATCCCCAGCTGCCTTCTTACAGCTAGTCCCACAGGGTTGTCTTTGGTATTTCTGTCCACAAAACCAGTGATCACTATTGAAACAAAAACCCTTACAAAAAAAAAAAAAAAAAAAAAAAAAGCCCAATTTTTCTCTTACTGTCTCAGTTTCAGTGCTGTCATGCATGTGTAGGATGGGAAAGACAGCTGTGGCTTTAGAACTTCTGCCTCCTAAACCACGAGGGAGAACATATGCAGCCACATGTCATAAGAAGAAATTTCTCTGTCTTCTAGTAAGATAAGCAGCATTTCTAGCCCAGAAAACCCCAAAGACAGAGGCGTCTGCTTGATTGTGTGATTTTATATACATATATATAAAACTCCATTATAGGCACTGTAATTAATTCCACTTTTTTTCTACCTTCACAGTTTGCCCATGGGGATACAATATAGAGATAGACTCAGATGAGGACAGCTGAGCGGGCTAAAAATCCTCTCCCTGATGTGGACCAACACCCCCAGCAGCATCTCAGAGGAACTGGGCAGCAAAGAGCCATCTCTGGAGGTGATCCCAGGCCACGCACAAGACTCAGGAGACACTTGCACCGTGTCCCGCGCCACTACAGGGCGGCAGCCGTCCACAGCAAAAGCCCTCATGCTGTTTGGCACCATTTGGCACCGTTTGGCAGAGAAAAAGGGTTCCCAGGGCTGCAGGAGGAGGGAGACAGCCAGCAAGCTGGGCTGCACCACCAAGCTCCAGTGGATAAGGTTAACAAGAAAAATCCATTCTCCTTCCCCACCAATTTTTCAACCTCATCTCACAGCTTTCCAATACACAGAGCCCTCGGACGGCTTGCAGAAGTTTCTTCCAGACTCATCTGTTACGTGGAGCTTTTAATTAGAAGCTGGCAAGGAGCTTAGGAAGCGCAGCTGATGTGAAAATCCCACTGCGCTCTGCAGCACGTGGCCTGAAGCAGCACCGCTCCCCGCTTGGTGACCTAATCTAATATCCCCATCACCGGGAGCCGATGTTTACCCAGGCTGTTAAAAGTGAAACAAACAATTATTACCGTGTATCATGGGTGACAGGTATTTTGACATTTACAAAAGAAGCGCTGCTTATTAGGCAGGGAAAAGTAAACCTCGAAAAACACCCACCCACCACACATACACACACCCGCTTGCAAATGGAATCTCAATCAGACCTCGAAAATCACTGAAAATTAAAACATTTAGCATAAACAATGTCTCCACTGATTCATGTCTAAGAGCTGCTCCTGAAACCCTTGTCTCGCTCCAGGTAATACTCCAAGCAAAACACTGTGATATCATTAGGCATGCAGCAATTAGTGACTAAGGCGAGATGTTTATTATCGGTATGGCTCTTCGGTTAGGAGTCCTAGGTGCTAATTTCTGGGCCCAACTCCCGGGAAAGGGACTCCCGAGGTGTCCCCTCCTGCAGGCATGACAGTTGGCCCCGCGTCAGTCCCATGTGGGGGACTCAGCCACCTCATGTGGGACCAGGGTGGCTCCTGTGGCCACACCAGAGCCCATTGCTGCTGCTGGGGGCCTGGGGACGCTGGTGTGGAGCACAGTAGGAAGATGTGGGGACTCTGGAGAACATGTAGGGCACTGCAGGAAGGTGTGGGGACAACGCAGGAAGGTGTGGGGACACCACAGCAGCATGTGGGACACCACAGCGTGTGTGGGACACCACAGGAAGGGGTGAGGACACCACCGGAAAGTGTGGGGACATCACAGCAGTGCTTGGTGATACCACAGCAGCACACAAAGATACCACAGCAGTGCTTGGGAACACCACAGCAGGGCATGGAGACATCTCAGCAGTGCTTGGCGACACCACAGCAGCACACGGGGACACCATGGCCGCACACGGGGGTGCCATGGGGGTCACCATGGCAGTGCTGGGGACACCACAGCCGCACATGGGGATGCCATGGGGGTCACCATGGCAGTGCTGGGGACACCACAGCCGCACATGGGGATGCCATGGGGGTCACCATGGCAGTGCTTGGGGACACCACGGCCGCACACGGGGATGCCATGGGGGTCACCATGGCAGTGCTTGGGGACACCACGGCC
>NW_020456198.1:4177106-4583272 GCF_003342845.1 Nothoprocta perdicaria
GGCGGGCGCGGCGGCGGCGCGGCGCGGCCCGCCAGCCCCAGCCCCTCGGTGGCCAGCGAGAAAGAGAAGGATGAGCTGGAGCGGCTGCAGCGCGAGGAGGAGGAGAGGAAGAGGAAGCTGCAGCTCTACGTCTTCGTCATGCGCTGCATCGCCTACCCCTTCAACGCCAAGCAGCCCACCGACATGGCCCGCCGGCAGCAGAAGGTACCGCCCGGCCTGGCCTCCGCCTGCGCCCTCTCCCGCCTGCCCCATCACTTGCTGCCTCCCCATCCTCACGCTGCTCCATCTACTCCCCCTCAGGCTCCACTGTTGTCCCCTGCCCGCTCCCCAGCCCGTACCCGCTGCCCTCCGTCCCCTCGCTCCGCCATCTGCCCCCAAACGCCCGTCCCCGTCGTGCCCTTCCATCCGGGCACCCCAAGGGCGACGCCGGCACAGGGCACCTTGGCCCGTGCGGTGCCTTCCCGCCGCTCCCCGGGGTGCTCCTGACCGGGGACAGCCCACACGCTGGCCCAGGGCACGCGCCTAGTTACCCCGCGTGGGAACATTGGGAATTCTGGAAACTTGGGGGTTTGGGCTGCCTGGAGGTTGTCCAAAGGAGGAAAATAGGTCACGTTGCTGGAAACAGCCAGCTCTGCGCTCCTGCCACGCTCGCTGTGAAGCGCGGAGCGCAAGCGCCGGCTTGGGGACTTGCAAAGTCTGGGTTCAGCAAAGTCTGGGTTCAGCAAAGTCTGGGTTCAACTTGTCGCCTGTGTGTGTGTGTGATGCCAGGGCGAGGTGGGGCGCGGCGAGGAGGACCTGCCGCTGCCTCCCCAAACGCGTCACCGCAGCGCGGCAGGACGGCCCAGGTGGCGGCCACGGAGAAGGGACCTCCTGGTCTCCATGGCTGGAGCAGGATGCACCTGCAAGTGGGGACAGGTGATGCTGGCTCTGACATTAGTCACTTGTCCTTCCTCCAAGGTACTGGATCTTCCTAGGCCAGAGCAGGAATTAGGTTCCTCCAGGATGTGGATACAGCTACACTCGAGCCAAAAACATCCGACTTTCTTCCCATGGCTGCCTGAGTAGGTCCCTAATGGGACACTTCTTTAAGGCATGACTGGCTGCTCATTCCCATTTTTTGTTAAGTTTTAATCTGCAGTTTTGATCCCGATACTGTTCCATGTGCACAAGTGACCTTTATAAACCAGGAAGACTCCTGGATGGATTGATGCAGATGACATTCATTCAGTTCTGCTACACTACAGAACTATTATTAGTCATTGCAACATAAGGAGGTAGGGAAGTGTATCAGCGCTGCACGTAGTCTAAAGGCAATATAGGACAAGCTGTTGTTGCTTGGAGGTTGAGCGATCTGCCTTTGTTTGCTGAGTGAAATGCACAGCTGAAGGTTAGGGGATGTTTTTATATGTTGCCTTTTTCACCCGTGACCCTTTTCTGCAGGTTTTGGACTTTCAAAGACCTCTTGGCTTTTGCTTCCTGTATAATGTCTTCAGATCACAAAAAGAAAATGAAATTTAAGTCACTGCTACTTTTGCAGCAGTTATAAGATGCAGAACAAACCCAGCGGATGTTTGTCATGTAAAAGTGAGCTGAGAATGGAAAGGAGTTTTTACAGGGGAGCAGGCAGAGCCTTAGTTGTCTGGAGATAAGTTGCTGGAAAGGGCAAATTGTGGCTGGTGAAATCAAAATACAGCCCTGCAAAGAGCTGGGGAGAGTAGAGAAAGAGAAGAGGGAGGCAATGAAGTGCAGGTGAAGCAAAAACAAGGAATAATGAGAAAAATGGTAAACCAGCAGGAATACATGAGGGAATGAGGGGGTTACATGGGATCTTGGGAGAAAATAGTCCATTTTCTAGGAAATGATCACAGTAGAAAATAAGTTTTGCTTATTCATACAAAGAACTAAAATAGGTGCCTTTCAGGGGCTTACCATCTCCCCTCAACCTCAGCAATGAGATGGAATTTGGGAAGCTAAATTTAACTTGACAATGCATGTCGAGTTGAATTCTCCCTTTAAAAGCTGAATTCACTTTGTGTTTTCTTCTTCTGTATATGCCTATATCCGTTTGTCTGGTGGTTCCTAGGAGTGAATCTTCGTCCTTTTTCCCTAGCTCGGGCTCCTATTAAGGTCAATTAAAGCCCTGCTGTAGCAAGGGCAGTTATTATTGGGCTCCGTGAGATCTACTGCTCTCCCACAGATTATTCCAGAGGAAAAAAATACCCTTCCTTTCCTAGCTTGCCCAGCCATGGCATATTTCAATAGGAGGCCAAAAAGTGAAGTGTTTTGGACTGCCTCCCTCTTGGGCATTGTTTTTTTCCACAGTTCTACTGAGTTTAATGATCTCTATGGGGACTGTTTCTTTGTAGGCCTTCCCTAACGGCTGAAACAGCAGATGCTTGAAGGGTCAGCAGGGTGGAGCCAGCACATCCTGAGGGTGGAAAAGGAGGAGAGAAAGGGGATTTGACCCCGCGCTGGTGGGACCTGTTGCCTCAGTTTCCCCATCACCAGCAGGTTGGGATGTTGCTTCCTTCCATGCGTGTGAGTGGCATCCCCTGCCCCTCACAGCCTCCCCGTGGGTTGCAGCCTCGCAGGGGTTGCTGTCCCCGGCCCCGGGGTGGCAGAGCCCCGAGGTAATGCACTGCTGCAGCATCCTGCCCGGGAGAAGCCTCCTGGGGCTGGAAAACACAGCCTGGCATTTTGCATCGCTTGCAGATCACTGTGGCTTCCCCCTCAACACAGGCAAGGGTGTATTTAAGGTGCTGTTACAATAGAAAGATAATTACATGCAATTCCGTTAAATTATAACATACGTAAGACGAGGAGAACGGCAACACTGTGTGAACGGACAGCCTAGCTGAGTATCTACTGCACGTGGGTGCAATATCATTGCTTATTTATACCAGTATCAAACTCTGTTTCAAATTCCAAGCTGAATTCAAGCACCTGCTGCCCAGAGTCGTTTTTTCCTGATCTTAACACCCCAGAAATCTCAGAAACATGGTAGAAAGTGTTTGCAGATCAGCATGTTCAAACTAACACCTCTACTTCGCGTGTACCTTGATGTTTCCGTGCTAAGGCTTCACTTGAGTAAATATACACTTGTCATTTTATACCTGTAAATATATTTACATTTCACCAGCTTGATTTCCTAAGGATAAAAAGGCTCATTAGATACCTGTTTCTGCTGTCTCCCTTCATTCTTAGATTACTTTTTTAAAGCTATTTAGGACTTCCGGGTACCTTTAGCAGGGAGACAGTGGTCTGCAAGATACCGGGTCCCTTAAAATTCCTGTAAAAATAGGGGGTCAGTCAAGAAGTACCCCAGCCAGGAGGAAGGTGTCAGTGTGAGGGCAGCCCTTAGGAGACATTAGAGAATCTGAGGAAAGCCCTTAGGAATATGGGGCCCTGGAGGGCAGAGCTTGCACCTTAGGAGCTCCCCAAAGCCTCAGGCCTCCAGGTGCAAGTCATCAGGAAACAGGGTTTTATGAGCAACCTTGCTCAGAACGATGTGTTTTGATGCCACAGATGGTACCTGGCTTGCTAATTGCTTGCCCGGGATGTGTTTAGCCTTTTCTCTCGCTCATGCTGACTTGCTGGAAGTGGAGTTGAAGCATCCACCAGTGGCCTGTGCATTTCCCCGCTTGAGCCCAATTGCTTCTGAGAGGAGAGCATTGCTGGCAGCTTGGGGAGCTCGGGCAGTGCGTGTGTCTTCTTTTACTGAAGAAATTCTCGTGCTCCTTTTCCTCATGTACTTATTTTTCTCCCTATGAAAGCCCTGACTCTTGGTCTGCTGCGAGGCAGGCGTAGGCTCCTACTTGGATGCTACTGAGAGGTTGTGGGCTGCATCTCTTTCAAATACACTCACCGTTCCTTCAAAACACAGCAGACCAAATACACAGTGCAGCACGGGAACTGGAGCTTGTTCCTTCCAGATAGCATAAAGAGGAAGATCTTCGGATGATCAACATCCCCTTGAAAACACGTTTGGAGAAGGGCAACACGAAGAATTCCATGGAAAATGAAGTGTGGTGAGCATGCTAGGCCAGACACGAAGGCAGTCCTGATTGTAATGTGATTTTCCAGCAGTGCTTTTCTCCTCTGCATTGCTGGGGAACAGTCAGTGCACATGAGAGTAATAGTGATTCCCAGCAGGGCAATGGAGGAATGAAGAAGTTCAGCTTGGGCAGTTGTGGTTTCCCAGAGCTGCTCCTCATGGAGATGGTTGTGACTTGGATCCCTGTCTGATCCCTGTGGGATGACAGAGGGTGCGTTACCAAAATTGTCACTGGAGTTTGTGCTTTGCTGAATTGTGATGCTTATTGCTGAACAGGTGTTAATGCTGATCAGAAATGCTGTTAAATCAGCTGCAGTGCATCTTAAAATACCAAATTGCTGCCATTTTGTCATGCAAGCGGTGCTGCAGCGGTTAGGAGCATAGTAAAGCTAGTAGATCCTTTCAAATAATCACATATTCCTTCACGATCGCTGCTTGGATAAACTGTTCCTCCCATGCCGTGTTTAAATGAATTGTATCTTAAAACTACTGGCACATTGAGCCCCTGGGACAGACTGTGACTCAGGTCGTGTTGGGACCCGTCTTAGCAGCTTTCCCCTAAAGCAGTTGAGATTTATGGTGGGATTCTGTCCTGCTAGACTCGAGAAACCCTTGGAAGAGGGATTTTCCTCAGTTTCCGAGGCCACAAGAGGCGGGATACAACAGGCCACGTGCTGTTTGGTTTGTTTTCCTTTTTTGCGCAGTGCTCGGTTTCCTCGGGTCTTGGATCTGCAAGGTCCAGGCGGATCTGAAGCGTGAGTTGGGCCCTGTGCAAAGCTCTGCACGTGCCGGAGAGCTCGACCTGACCCGGTGAGCTTAGCAAGGCAGTTGTTAGTGCTGTGCCCGCAGAAATGCAGGAAAAAAAGTTGGGGCTGGATCTTCAGTGATCTCCTGGGAGCTCGTATGTGTGCCTTGGATCTCGGGGATGTTCCCGGGTCGGATCGGTGCGAGCCCTGAAACCCCAACCACATTTCACTGCTGCTCAGGAGACGTTTACGTGGAGAAGAGAGTTGGGCACGTTGCAGTAATGATGTTCTCTTGCAGTGCGGAAAAACTCATGATCGCTGCACTCAACTAATTGCCTGGAATCGACAGAAAATGGTTATTTTCAGTTAAACACTCATCATTCATTTTGTCAGTGCCTTATCTTAATTTAATTCAAGCAGATATTAAATTTTTGTCGTACTTTGTCTATTTATATACTTGCAGCTTATTGAATTGGGAGGCAGGTAATTAAATAGGTTTCGGGCTTGGATTTTGGCTGTTGTAAAACTTTGCAGTTGCCCATCTGTAGCCTAATGATTCAATTATTGTGGGTGCTACCTCTCTGGCCAGAGATGTTGTGAACTACCAGTGGAGAAATCTCATCAGATAATGCAGCTCCAACCCCTGCTAAAGCCCGTCATTTACCAAAAACATTATTTATGGCCCTGCTTTGCATAGTCTAGACGCTCTCCCAGAAGCACTTTGCCTTTTGCATAACTTGTAATTCCTTTTGCTGAATTATGAGTCACTTGTTCTCAGTTCACCTAAGCGAGAAGCGGTCAGCAAGTCATTTCCCTGTGTAATTTCTGTTAGCTGGAGCAGTCTTTTATATTTTATAGGGTCATTTAGCAGCTGGATCCCAGGCATCACACTAGTGGTACTAGCAATGTGCATGTGTACAAACCCTTTATAGCTACTGCACGTTTTTTGTCCAGAGGGGTACCTGCTAAACGTCATACTATTACTTAGTTATATAAGCCCAAGGAACATGCAAAGTACAATAGTATGATCACTATATACTAGAGTAAGGTGTAGTCAGTAAAGCTGAAGAACAGAATTTTAGTCTCAGGTGATGTCAGTGTGAATTCTGCTAGTGGCTTCATCAAAGCATTTTTTCCCATAAAACTATCTCTAGGAACCATGTATGTTTTAGTATTGAAAATTAATACTTATTAAGGTAGTAGAGAATCTTTAAAAACAGCAGACGGGTCCTGCCTTGGTGGGGAGCAAGTTTGTTTGTCACCCGGAAGGTGGGATTTGTTTCCAGCCCTTTCCCCTAAAGTATCCTTGGAAATAGAGCAGCACAAGGTGCCTCAGAAATTGATTTCTGGAGAATTTCCTTGTGTCACTGCCCTGTAGCTGCTGAAAAAACTGTATGGAGCAGCCTGATCTTGTGCTCGTTTAGGAAGAAGTTCCTTGGGGCTTATGGATACTTGGAGTGCTTTGATTGACTTTTCTTCTGGATCAAATGGGCCATAATTTTTAAAATTGAGGGTATGTGCATTCACTAAATGTTTGGTATGAGCAATTGTTCTTTGAATATGCTCTTTCAGTGATAATATTTCTGTATCAATTGCCTGAGGTTCATACTAATAGAGGTGTTTTTGTAGAATTTAAACAGCAGAATCAACATGTCATTTACATGTTATACAACTTTGTGTTCGTTGTTGCCAGCCGTAGACTCTCATGGTCCTGTTGGCTAAACTGGGACGTGTTTTTGGCTCCCAGTCACCTGGCTGGCATCGGAGAGGAAAGCAATAGGAAGGCAAGGCTGCTTTCTAGTGGGATATGAGAAAGTTGAAATTAAATGGACTTTATATGTTGTCTCCTGCCACTTTGTGAGCAGCTGTGCAGGTGTAGCCTACATCCTAGCAATCAATTCCTGCTTATTAAGAAATGGTTTACAGGGATCTACCCATTCCTGCACTTCCTGGATTGCTGCCTTGGGAATTGCATCAGTTGTGCAAGCGATAGCTGCCGAGTTTGACTCCATGTCCTGGGGAGGACAGCACAGTGAGTTTGCAGATATTCTTAAATTTGTGGGAATTGCAGATGCTTATTAGTTGTGCTGGTTGCTTGCAATCGATTCGGTGCACGGGGCGCACTGACCCGACCCGGCTCCGTGACTCACAGGGATGGATGAAGCCTAAGAGTGAAGGAAGTGGAGGCTGCAGGACAGCGCAGCCGCACGTGGGAGCGGGAAGGGACGGAACAGTATTAACTCTGCCTGGAAATTTGACACCTTGCTGACTAAAGTGATGGATGATGTTAAACACGTTAGTTCAAAAAGGAGGCAGGTTTGGTGTCAAAACCTTTTTTCTTCCAGTGAAGTGATTGGATTTTTCTGCAAGTGTCCTCGGTGCTCATTCCAGCACCTATCTCTGAGCCAGCCAGACTGGTGCTTCGAATCCCAAGGAGACACTCGCAGACAGGCTGCCCAGCCAAGTGCAGCACAGCAATGCAGGAAAAAAAACCCTAATATCAGATTATTTGTGAGCAATTAAATTAAACTGTTTGGGTCTGTTATTGGGTCTTCTGTTCATGTGAAAAGGAGCTAGTTTTTTACAAGAGAGACTCTACGTCGGTTGCCTGGTGTGCTACGAAGAGGTGAGTGGCAGTGAAGATAGAGGCTCTTGCACCTCCATAGCAGAGGGTCTAGGCAGCTCGGAAGCGACAAGGGCATCATGAAATCAGAATATCAGGCAAGGGCAGATGTGTTCTACAAGGCTCACACCCCTTCCCCTTCCTGCAAAAGGGCACGCATGCTTTGCATGGAGCCAGCTCAGAGTTTGCCTTTATTGCCTAGACATATAGATCTACCTCCCCTCCCAGCAGACGGCTCCCACCCTTGTAATCAGAGATTAAAGACTCGGCAGGGCCTTAGCAGCAAGTTAATGGGGTGACGCAGCAGGAGCCAGCTGCTCCTCACCTGCATGGTGATGGTGCAAGGAGGAAGGAAGGGCACAGCGAGCTGCTCCGCGGCCCCGGGCCAGGCTGCCTGGCCCAAGGCAGCACTGTCTCCCTGCTGCAAAAAACAGTGTTGGTGCCCCCCGAGCCAGCACCACAGGCCACCCTGTGCAAGCAAGACCTGCAGGCAGAAACCATCTGCTGCTGTTATCTGGGGACGTGCAGCTGTCTGAGCTGCATGGATTTTTTGTTTGTTTGTTTGTTTTTAATGTGTAGCCAGGAAAAAGCCAGAGTTGGGGCTGCAGAGCCTTTGTGTGCGCCTCCTGTTCAGGAGGGCAAAGCAGCTCCAAGGGCGAGTTTGCAGGAAGGAGAGGGCAGTGCAGGGGGTACTTGCCTGAGGGGGTGTTTGGAGCTGAAGCGTTTTTCTCCCTGCCTTTCCCTGCTGCTTTGCAGGTAGCCACGCTCAGTGCCCAGGTCTGTGAATGACTTTCTGCTCGGGAGGGTGACTCCTCAGAGGATGATGTTGTTGCCAGTTCTTGGGTAAAGCTTGTTCTCCCTATTTTTTGTGCTTTGTAGCTTTCTTGGGCCGTGACCCTACATTCCAGGGCAGTGCTGGAGGGAAAAGACCTGTCTGTGTGTTTGTGATCCCTGCAGAAGCCAAGCAGAGAAGTTGATGCCTTCTCTGCCCTGAGATGTGAGTCTGCACAACTGTTCTGCAGGGTCTGAGCCACAGAAAGCAACTCCACAAAGGTAGTGAGGCTCATGAGATGATCTGGTGTCTCAGGTGTCAGTGCATCCAGTGCTCGGTTCTGCTTTTGAAATTTTCTCTTCCAGCTTCTAGCTGCCTCAGGAGAGAAAGGGAGAAGGTGAAAGGCTTCTCCCATCCCCCAAAGCATTGAAGAGGTTGCTCTTTAAATAGTGAGCAGTGTGCTTGCACGGGCTATGGGGATCCTGTATGGGTTGTGCTGAAATGCAGGCACCTCCTGGGGTTGCACCAGCCATCTCGGGGGACCGAGTTGTGTGAGTCCTGCCTACCTGTGCCCAGGTGTGCTTGGGTTGGCCTTTGAATTCCACTTTTAAACTTCTCTTCCTGCTTGCACTTCGATGCTGTTGCAGGTACTGGTGTGCACATGCTCATATGAGGCAGGTAGGGTGGGATTTGGGGTCACAGTGTGGTCGCAGCATCTCTCCACAAGCCATTAAAGTGTCCAGATGCTAGTGAGGTACATGCTATTGGCATAAAAAAGGTATTTCTAAGGTGATTTTGTATGTCTTTTGCTGAACTTTAGGTTTGCATTCCTCAAGCTAAGACCTCCAAAGCCTCCACAACCGAGCCCTTGCTTACTGCACCTTTCATGCACAAAGATGTGTGGTAGAAGTTCTTCCTGTAATCTCTCTTCTCTCAGCTGTACCACACCAACCTATTCCGGTCTGTGTAACCCCAAAAGTGAATCAGATCCTACCGAGCAGGACAGTCTTCCCACCACCTATTTATAGTGTGTGCAATTATCTCCCATGCATCTCGGAACTCTAATTGCCTTTTTATTGCTGTTTAGCAGTGTGTTAAAGGGGTTTGAATACTCGTGAATACTTGTTTTCTCATTAGCTCTATTTATTCCTCCTTTGGCTCCCTTCCTCAACCTCATCAAATTTAGTATCTTTTCCTTGCCTGCAGGGCCTTTCACAGCTCGGCCGCTTCTTATTCTCCCGTGTCCTTCCTTGTGCTGCCGCTCCGGATGCTCCGTGTTCACGGATCTCATTCCAGCCATCCGTGAGGGCCCATCCCTACCTAGGGGCTCTGTGCCCGGTGTGATCTGCGATCCCCTTGCTGGGTGGCCCGTCTAGGACAAGATGCCACTGTGGTTCCTCAGGGAGCTGCCTTGGATCAAGCAGGGCTCGTTAGCGTGGCAAGGCTGCCCTAGCAATTAAGGGCAGGTACGTGATGCAGGAATTGGCAGAAGCCGCCGCGGCTAATCCGGACACAAATCCCTCTGCAGCCTCATTGCCACGCGGTGAGGCTACCTCTGCTCTCATGGGAGATGTCCGTATTTCCGACTCCTTTGCACGGGCTTGTTGGGATTGCACAGGCTCTGCAGAGGTTGAACAAAGGTCGTGGCTTTATGGAAAACAGAAGAGCCTTCGGAGCCGCTCCGGCTCCGTGGCAGCTGGGTTGTCCCGCGCTGTGCAGCTTGCTGCAGGGTAAGGACGGCCTGGGAGCCGTTCGCTGTGTCACAGGCCCCGTAAGAGCAGCCCTGCTGCTCCGCGAGCCCGGCGGCTGTAGCTGCGCGTCCCCAGCGCTGCTCCAGGGCAGTCACCCCTGTGCAGCACCCGCTGCTCTGAGGCCACACAGTGGGCTCTGCTGCCCTGGGGACACGTACAACTGATGTGTCTGCAACACATTTTTATCACTCTGCATGGATCTGTTTTTTGTCTCCTAGCTTTTCCCCCTGAAGGCTGCAGCAAAGTGGCTTTTGTGCTGGTGCTGCACTGGGCACCCTGCATGGGCCTAATTAGGGTTGCTCCTAACTAGCCCCAAGTAGCCCGGATTTGTCTCATACAGCCATGGAGTGCAAAGTCCTTTTCAGTGTTATTTGCTTTATGTCTTAGCGTTGTTGTGTGGCATTTCCATGGCTAGAATTAATTTAATTATCCCCTGAGGTGCCTGCTTGCTCACAATTGTCCGGGACTGTTTTGCCCTCCTCCTGTGTATTGAGGAGCCCACACAACACTGAATCATCAGTAAATGTAATCACAGAGTGAGTTTGTTCTTCCAGATCCCTGCTATACACAATACATGAAAATGTTTTTAATAGCAATCTCCATGCCTGCCTTCAAGGAAGTTGTCATATTGGGAGATGCTTCCTAGTCGCGTTCATCCTGACGAGAGGGATTATGTGCAATTGGACCAAAAGCTTTCTCAGCCTGTAGGCAATTTATGTGCAGAACTTGCCCCCGGCAGCCTCAGCACCGTGTTAAGCGTGATGCCAAAGTCTCTGTGAAGATTTGGTGCCTGGGCTTAGTTAAACGGCCTTGGGCGAGCACAGTGTGACTGCAGCTGCCCTGGGGCCTGGCTGCAGCCGCAACCTGCCCTGTGCCGGGAGCCTCCCGAGGATGCTGCAGCCCAGAGCTGGGCCAATTAGTCAGAACTTGGGGTTACTGAGTTGGAACAGGGCCTGGAGCTCCCTTCTTGCAGGATATTTGCCCCTTGAGCTCTCTCCTGCCTCTCTTGCTGCCCGGCACAGCGTTATCCATTTGCACTAGCAGAAGGCAAATGCAGCGTGTGTTGGCTCGGGGTGTTTTGCACCAGCTGAACACTAGTCCAGGGGCCTGCACAGCTAGGAACCCACCGGCCTGGCTCGAAGTGGACTTTCTAAAAGCTGCTGCTCCATGTCTATGGGATTTGGAGAGGGGGCTGGTGTCTCTGAGGCACGGATGGGCCGGGCATGCTCGGCAGGGTGCTGTGCTGTGACCTGAGGGCCACCGCTCCGTGTGGCCATCGAGAGCTTTGTTGTATCAGTGAGTTATGGCTGGGTGACGGCAGGGGCAGAGCTGAGCAGTTTGCAGGATGGCTGGGGAACAGGCTTTCAGCTGGGTTACAGGTTAAGCTTCCTGCCAGCTCTTTCATAACCTCGTGCAACTCTGGGTATTCCTCAATCTGCCATCAACAAGAAAGTGATAAAAATTCTTCCTTTCCCCTGTAGAGCGCTGGAAGGTAGCAAGGGATTATGAGATGCTTGGCATGGCATGTGCAGGGCCCTGAGAGCACCAGCCCCGGAGCAGAGCAGGGCTGCAGGCCCGGGGACACCGGCCACCCGCGGGTCACCCCTGCTGTGACTTGCAGTGTCCTCCGAGCAGCCTCCGCAGCTGCTCCCTCTTCCGACACAGTTAATCACCTTGCATAATTCATGGTTACAAGTCACACGCGCTTGGTGGTGAAAGGAGACGATGTTTAATTTACACGTATGGGGCTTCCTCTAGATCTTACAACTATACAAATAGCTGGGATGAAAGGGAAGCAGCAGCGAGATGGGAAAGCTGGGGGGCCTGGCGGCCTCCTCGCCACTTGCCTGTGACTCCCAGCCCGAAGCTGCTCCCTGGGGAGCAGGAAGGAGTCGTTGAAGCTGTGGGAGGAGGCAATGGAAGGCCTGGGATCCCTGCCCTGTTTCCAGGGCGAATGTTGGGAGCCCCCAACTCGGCCACGAGCAGTTTATCACAGGTGCTCCCTAAAGGCAGGGCACCTTTTGGGTGGGTACGTGGCAAAGAGTTCCGCTCTATTGAAGAAACGAAGGGGGAAAATCTCCAGCCTTATTGCTCAGCTTTGCTCTTTCCCTTAATATTCTCCAAACCCAACTCCTTTATGGAAGGAGTTCAGCCCCGAATGTGGTTTTGCACCGCTGGGAGCCTCGCAGGAGGCTGCTGCTCCAGCAAGGCGCTCCGTGGATGCCCATGCGTGTGCTCAGCCTCTGCTTGCTTGAGGCAGCCTCCATGCAAACTGCAGCCAAAACAGAGACCTTCAGCTGTTTGTGCCGTGGTGCTGGTTGAGATCCCCTGGCTTTGGGACAACCCAAGTGGAAGCAGCAATAGGAGGGATCTCCAACCCATTCTCAGCTAGCGTAACAGCTCAGCTAGGCTGGGTTTAAAGTTGTGCGGGCAGGAGAAGGGTAAAGCCCCCTGCCCTGTTCCCTCAGCCAAGAGGACGGGCTTCGCTGGGCACAGGAGGCAGATGGTTTGCTATTTCTGTGTCCTTTCGTTTTATTACTGCAGGTCTGGGAGGGACTCGCAGCTGCTCCAGTCGTGTGGCAAATCATCTTCATTTATCTTATGCTGTTCTGCCTCGGTGATGTCAGATGGTCTCTTTACGTTTCATATATATTCAGACTAAGCAAATCGCACTGTTTTTTTCCATGAAAATTTAATGATGAAAGATGACACTATAAGTGATTTCTTTTTTTCCTTAACCAATTGTTTTATTTGCTGGATAACCCTTGCACTAATGGTAATGATCTTTCCGTGCTGTGGCTCAGGAGAACAGATGTGCTTTTTGGATATTTTTTACCTAGATAGAATCTTCTTTTTTTTTTTTCCTTTTTTTTTTTTTCCCCCTGTAGCTCTGATAGCGTTGCAATGCTGTGACCTATATTCAAGGTGAAATTTCTTACAAATATTGCTTCAGGGCGGGAAGCACCACGGTGTTTTTGAGAAGATTAAGGCCTGTCAGACAGCAGTGCCCATTTCAATTAGATGACAAAATGCAAATCATTCAGACTAGAATGTTTCAAGGTGAAAGTAAAAGGGACTTTAATCCATTCTGAGATTAAGCAGAAATCCTTGTGTGCTTTAATTATGCTCGGTTATGCTTGCTAGGAATTGTATAGTGGTAAGTAGAAATTGTATAGGAGAATCGTTCAGCAATGTGTGTTATAGGGCTCGCTGCCTACATGTGGGATTTGCTCATGCAAAGGACTGGCATCTATGAATGATGGAATAGTGATTCTTAAAAAAATATATATATATGACAGTACTAACAGTTCCTCTGGTTTGAATGGTCTGTTATTGCTCCTTGGTTTTCACACAGGGTATTAGCAGGTAGGTAGCTTGTGAGCTGGACAGATAAGATGTGCAGAGAGATGCATACCCGAACACAGACCTGCCCTCAGCTGTGTCCTTGCATTGCCCTGGGGACTCCCTCCCTTTAACCAGGACCCAACGTTTTCCTGTTGAAACCATGTGCACAAGGTCACGGGTGTTCGTGTAGCAGATCTCATGGGATTGGTGTCCCCTTGTCCTTGGTGTCGCCTTGGGCGGCTTGTCCGTGCTGCTTAGCACCAGGGACAGCAACCACACGTTTCACTTGAGCTTTGTGCCTCTCCGTTTCCTGGCTTGGATGGATGAATTTTGTAGACATGAGGCTGATGGGCTCAATGAAAAAAAATATGAAATGTTTTTTTTCTATAGATTTATGTAATTCTTTTTCATAGAAAAACCTCTTAATTATGGTTACGTAACTATTGTGGCAGCCCTCCTCCGGCCCTAGGGTAATAGGGGATGTAATTGCAGGGAAAAGCAAGGCACTGCAGGCTTTGGAGCTGTGGGAAGTGAGAAGCTTCTTCCCTTCCCTGAGCCAGGAAGGGCTGGAATGGGAATGGGAGGCAGAGGTGCGGGAACAGCCTTCTGCATCACGCGGGCTGCTGCTGAATCACTGTTTACGCTCTCCCTGTACCTGCTGACTAGATGCATGAAAATAGGATACAGCTATTTTTAGTTCTTACCTTGTGCATTCATGCACATACACGCTGAAATTAGACTTTGTGTGATGGAGAGGGGACCTGCCTGCAGGAGGAAGGTATTTCAGAGCATGGTTCTTGGTAAAATAATGACTCCTGCTTTCTTCATTTCCTGGCCCACACAGAGGGTCAGGAGAGGCTGTTTGTAAGTGGAGCAACCTGCCCTTTTTTTGTTGCCACCTTCACAGGAGTCTCTTTGAGAGGCCCCCTTTGTGGGGCTGCTCCTCAGATAGGCACCAGCCACCGGACCTGCCCTGCTGCCTCTGCAGCACCACAGCTGCAATTGCCAGATTTTCTTCTCTCCCCTGCTTGACTGCTTTTAGCCTCTCCTTTAGAGCTGGCTTGAAACCCAGCAATGAGCCTGTTAACCACCCCTATTGTGGCACTATTTTGTGTGTTGGTTTTGGTTTGTGCTGGTAGTTTCTATTTGCCTGTGGTTTCCTTTGTCCCTCTTGTTGCTCCTTGATGCAGGTGGAATGGTGTCGAGCTGCATCACCAGAGGACTTGGCCCCCAGATGAGGCCAGTGCGTTTGTTTTGGCAGCAGTTGTGTGTTGACTGTTGCCTATCGCTGCAATTAATTGTGCTATAAAAATAGTAGCAGCTTCTGTATATGAGCTGGAAAATTAAAAGTGAGGTAAAGTGGTGACTCGCTGGTGGGAAAAAATAAAATGGCAAAAAAGGCATTAATTTCAGTAGGCCAAGATTTGGCTTACTCTCTTAAAGTTGTGTGGAGCAGGAGGCTCAAGATGATTGCTGGAATAGCGCCATGGAGCACGGCAAGCAATTCCTGCTGCCCTCTCCCTGTCACCATTACACTTAGCCTAAACCAGGTAGGGCCCTTGAAACCAGCCTGGATCATCAGGTAGAAGGTAAGAGCTGGGATTCTGTCACTGCTGCCAGGATATAACCAGCTCCAAATAAACAGATCTCAGTGCCTTAAGGTGCCTCTTTCCCTTTGCTTGGGGGTAAGTAGCTCTTGGAACCATCCCTGCATGTGAGGAAGTGAGGGATCACTGGCATGGTGATTGCCTGCAGTAAACTATAGATGTTTCATGGTTCATGGAGATTTTTCCGGCTTAAGTTTTGTTTAGAAAAATAAGAGGGAGTGGAGGCATCAAGTAGAATATTCCAAGGAGGAATTGGAGGGGAAGGGCTTTCTTGTCATACTGTATTGGGATTAAAGGCAGCTGCCCTGCTGTGTTTCTCTCCAGCTCCTACCCTTGGATGGGGCAGTATAGGGCAGCAGATGCAGGTTCACTGCCCCAGGAGGCTGCTTGCACCTTTCTGGGGTCAGTTGTTTCCAAGTCCTACATAGTCCAAGTCTTCAGGCCAAGATTTCACCATTTGGAAGAATATTCTGCTTCGTTTACTTGCGTTGCTCCTTGCAGTGCATTGGTAGTTGCATCCAGCAGAGCACTGTATCCTTGTGAAATCTTTGCTAGACGAGTTCCTGCCTTCACCCTCATGACAGGGACATCACAAAAGAGTCTTTTGCATCGTTACAGGACACAGTTTTCTGAAGCTGGAGCTGCACACAGAGTCAGTGCCCATTCATTTCTAACAGTGTGCATAGCCTTGACTCTTAGTCTCGTCTATGGTATGAAAAAAGCTTGCTGAAGAGCAGCAGGAAGAAGAAGCAGGAAAAAGCAGCAGGAAGAGCTTTGTTTTTTGTACTGTCATGTTTGCCAGCACAACCTGTGAGCTGCTTGCCAGGAACACGTGCATGGGGTAAGTGCAGTAACTTTGTGCGGATGGAGGCCCTCCCATGAGTTCATGGCCACCTTGCAGAGGAGCAGTATCGCTGTCCACACTGGATGCGTCCCCCAGGCCGTTCTGTCAGAATAGAGCGAGCAAGAAAGCCAACAGGGTATGTGAGAGAGGGGAGGAAAGCGCTCGTGCCGAAGGTCAAAGGCTGTTTGCTTTTGCTTAGCTGATCTGCAAACAAGTGTGAGTGATGCCTGGCATCTGCTAGGGCATTTCTCCCAGCAGCTATGGACAGGGTAAAGCAGGGGATCAGCGTGTCTCGAGGGCAGGCAGAGATCATAGAGTCGTTAAGACTGGAAGGGACCTTTGGAGATCATTTAGTTCAGCTCCCCTGCACACACAGAGCATGTGGCACAGGATGGTGTCCAAGCAGGTTTTGAAGATCTCCAGAGAAGGAGACTCCACAACCTCCCTGGGCAGCCTGTTCCAGTGCTCTGTCACCCTCACTGTCAAGAATTTTTTCCTTAAGTTCCTGTGGAACTTTTGCTGCTTCAGTTTGTGGCCATTTCCTCTAGTCCTATCGCTGGCCACCACTGAAAAGAGGGTGCCCGTCGTCTTCGCTCAGGTGAGCCAAGGTGTCCATCGGAAGATGTGGATGCTCATTGTGACTGTGTGCCAGGCCCCAAACCAAGGTGGATATCTCTTATCTCCAAAGCTCTTTAAAGCCCAGCATCATGAGCTGGACCAGCACGCAAGGAGCCTCAGCTGTCCTTGACGTGTTGCTCCCCAGGCCAGGATGGAGATCTGCACACGAGAAGGCCACTGAAGCAGTTGCTTGAGCTTCAGCGGAGAAGTATTTTCTTGGCTGTGCTGAGTGGGCCCTGGTGCTGGATGCTGGAAATGTGACAGTTTCAGAAACCTGCACTGAGCTCTCGCAAGTCAGAGTCTGGTTAGAGCAGCTCCATGTGCCTGCCCTTCCTTTTCACTCCCTAATTGCCTCCTCCTTGCTTCCTATGCCCCTGCAGTAAGCAAGCTGCAGGGAGAGTTAATTATTCTTCTGGGCTGAGTGCTGTATTATACTCTGTTCTGTCAATACTAATTGTTTTATAGAAACCTGAAGTACCCTTTTGCCTTCCCTCCGAGGACTTGGAGATGCAATGTGGGCTTTAATGATATCATTTGCCCTTCTGTCCACTGTGAGCTGGAAAATGTTATCTCCCACTTAGAGTGGACACTCAGGGTTATCTCTTGGAGAGCTGCAAGTGCTCTGCTCTGCTTTTGGGGCTGTTCCTGGACCTTTCCAGTAAAGCTTTTTCCCTTTACTGATGCCCTGCCTGGTGGGGAGAGGGGGTGTATATATAGGTAATCAATCATAGCCAAAGATCATAATGACCATGATTGCATGTACTGAAGAATCCATCAGGAATCCTACTTCATGCCATTCCTGGGCAAGATTCCTTTTCTTCCTTTTTACCCTTTGGTTTCATAAATAAATTTCACTGAGGAAATGAAGAGATGCTATCTGAGCATCTCCTGAGAGTTCACACAGTATCACATAAGGAAGAGGGGCAAACTCCCCTTCTCACACCCTAAAATAAATTCAGACCTTGGCTTTTAAAGCTCTCCCCGCTGGACTCACCTGGCTCTTGTGGTTGCTCTCATAGGAGACATTGCAGAAAATATTTCTTTGGAGTCATAATTTTGAATGTGTGTTGATTGTTCTAGAATAAGGACCAGGTAAAAACATTCAAATTTCAATGTGCCCCGAGCATGTCCAATTTTGGCTAACGTGACACCTTTGTGGTGCTCAGTGTTTTGTGGATATGTTGTGAATCTGGTTGTCTCACTGGAGGTTTTCTTGTTAACTTTGGTCATCACCAGAATGGCACAGAGCAAAATAGTCCCAGTGACTACCCGGCACACCGCTGTCGTGCAGAGAAAAGCTGCTGCAGCAGGACACAAGAGACGGGCTGGCAGCGACATGAGCAGGGCCACACAGGACTTCACAGCATCCCTGTCTCTTCCCAGCCATTCCAGGGTAGTACAACCGTATTGAATTCAACTTGATTTCAGAAAACACCTGATTTTGTTGCTGCTATTTCTTTTTCTCAGCTCTGTGATACGTTGTGGGGGCTTTGGGAGCAGGTGGAGCCATGCAGCACTTGCTGCACTTGCCTTTCAGAGTGAAAGTCTCAGCTTCCCACGGGTGAGTCTGGGCTAGGCCGAGACCCAGAGAGCAGGGAGGACAAGTGGTGGAGCCACTGCAGACCCAGGAGGGCAGGAATTCATTTGGAGGCTGCAGGCGGGCATGCAGTAGGGCTGAACTGATGGTACCAACAGTACTCAGTTATTCCAGCGTCTGCATCTCCGCAAATGTAGTGCATCCCTTCTGGGCTAAGGCATCTTTCTGCAAAGCCTGCAATTGTTTGAATTGCATGCAGTGTGAAGCTATGTGACGATCAAACAAGTCACGGACTGGGAAATGGCCCAGCTTTTCTCTGTAGGAGGATTTTTTCTATAGTGTGTGGGATTTACAAACAAAACTTGCTATGTCGTGGATTAAATTTTTCCTCTAGCCAATTTGAATACCAGGGAGAAGTGCCTCTCTTTAGCTAATGTCTCTTCTTTTAATCCTTTGAGGATTGGGTCTTTTGGGCAGGTTTGAGGTGACTGAAGATGTGTTGTTTAGGCTGAGTTGTACCAGGACCTCCTCTCAAAGCTGGTCGCTTGCAGTGACTTCTCCATGAGCTTTCCCCAAAGCTGGAAGAGCCGCTATCACCTGTGGAAAGTCCACTTAGTTCTTGTCTGTGACCTCCAAGTGCCACCCAGGTTCAAACCTACTCAGACGAGGACTCGGCATAGCCTGTTCTGGTGCCCCTTGTGTTGTACCACACAGGCTTGTTGAGGACTGCATGTAGATCAGTGTCTGAAAACTGTTTTCTGGTCTCAGCCATAAATTTGATTACGATTACTGTAGGGAATGGGAGGATGAGAAGCCAGGTCATTGCTTCATATTTTAGCCTTAAAGGCCCAGTTCAGCTCATTTTTAATTTTTTACAGTCAGCAGTCTCCTACGCTGCACATTTTTGTGCTCTGTCACTACATGGAGCTACCAGGAAGGAGGCAGGAGGTTAGAAATCAGTCATCAGCAAACCCAGGGCTGCATCCAGGATGTTTCTAGCATGAAAAGGGAAGAAAGTCTCAGTGCTCTTAAGAGAATTTATTGTAAGATGACGGTCTGGATATCCCAGAGCTGCAAGAGCTCTTGCCCAGAGACACCCAGTGCCACCCGTGTCCTCAGTCACTGAGTGAGCTCGAACCCAGACAGGCAACTTGGTGGCAGCAGGTGCTTCCCGTCTGTGTCCAGCACCTCAACCTCTGGCAAAGCAGCCACAAACATCATTGGGAATGTGCTCAGCTCCCAGGCTGTAGGTGCTCAGGGGCTGCAGCACGAGGCCACATTTGAGCCCTGCAAAACAGGCAGCGACGCTGGTGCCTCCTGTTACAGCCATTCGTGCCGTGAAACGTCCTGGGAGGAGATCAGCTTGGTGCTAAGAATACACTTAGCTTAATAGCCAGCTCTTGTTTTCGTAAGTCTTGGCATGAATTAAAAATTCTTCTGTTAATATTTTGGGGCTATTTTCTACAGTTCCTTATTGAAATGCATATGTTTTCCTCATTTAAAAAAGATCATCTGTATCAAAAAGCTAATGATCACAATACCTGGCTTCCTTTTCCCCAACAAAGATGACAGCAGTGATATAAATCATTATGCAGCTGATTGTAAAATTGCTACCTCCAGGCACGTCTTTATTTTAGGGCTGGATTTTTTTTGGCTGGGTTTACAAGAGAGAGACAGTTGGGAATTTTCTTCTTTAATATGTAGTTTTCACAGCTCTTAAGTCTCTTTATTGAGTCAAGCTGCTTTGACTGTGAGGCTGCAAAGAGCAGATTAAAGTGCCTTTAAAAAAAAATAATGCAGCTGTGCATATAAGAGTATTGTGGCTTTCCCGGGGCAAGATCAAGTCATAAGGATTTCCTGGTGGGCTTTTGCCATGGCTCAGCTATTCTGGTCCTTGCTGTGAATAGTCTTTCTTTGGGACTTCTTGCTTGCTTCTGCACGCCCGTGTTCACTTCTCTGCAGTTGCACGAGCGTGGGCCCTGGTGCAGCAGCTCCCACGGCACCAGCATCCGCAGGATCCTGCTGCAAATCAGGAGCTGCGGTGGTTTTTAGTTGCTATTTTTCAGGCTGAAATCCCAATGGGGTTATAGTGTGTCATAGGTAGGGAAACATCGAGAATTGACTTTTTTTTTTTCCTTTCATCTGTGTGAGGAGCCTGTCTAGGAAAATCAGCAGCTGCAGTTTCAGCAATGCCACCGTCCGCACACCTGCCAGGCGCCCAAGGTTGCGCTCCGTGAATGATGACAGCAGCTCTGTCGGGGTATGGTTTGTATTTAAGTCTCTACAGTCCCTTTAATCTAGGATTATATCCAGTTGTTTCCTTCATGCAGGATATATAATGTTAGATAAGAACAAAAGCAGCTGGGAGAAAGAAAAATGGCCTTGAACGAGGGCAGAAAACCTTGAGTATCTGTAGATGCCTTTGTCAGAGGCATGACTGTATCTCACAAAAAAAAGTCCAGGCAGGTGACAGGACCTTCTGTCTTTGATAGATGAAGACCCTGCAAAGGCAACCAGTTGCAAATGAAATGGTAATTGCTTTCTCCTCACTGAATGAAATCTCCTCGGAGGCGATTACACAGATTAAAGCTTCCCACTGCAATGTTCCAGAATAAATGTAGTCTGTGGCTCTCGAGGGCCTGCTGCGCTGGCCGTGCTGCTGGAGGAAGGCGCTGCATTGCCTGCCTGTGACGTACCCGCACGTCACTGCAGCAGTTTTTCCTGGAGGAATGAAGCTGTACGGGCTGCACCTTCAGTTGACCTCGTGTGAGACGTTTGCTTGTGGTGTCCGGAGGTGTGGAGAAAGGGAAATCATCGTGATAGACATCAGGAGCTAAAGAATTTCTTTAAAGATTCTTTTAAAGAATTCTTGCTTATCACAGCATGTTTTAACTACCTGGCATTAATAGCTCTGTTGATTGCCCTATATGCTATGTAATTCCAAGTCCAGTGTGTGCATGGTAGGCACGTAACACACATTAAAAATCTCTGAGACGCTGCAATCATGCACTTGGGAGCCTTTTCCACTCTAATTAAACCATTTCCCCAAAAAGAGAGGGAAGAGTAAGAAAGCCCACTCAGGTGAAAATCTAGTAAAGTGTAGTAAAGAAAGTGGAGTAATAGCTGCAATGGGGTGTTCACTTCATGGAGCATCATACTGAGTGGCACAAACCTGTGTGTTTTCTGTGTTTTTCTCCTGTTCAGGACCTGGCTTTCTAAAGCTGGAAAAATAAGCATGACCTGGAACATCCCAATGGCCATAAGAGCATTTTCACCACTGCTCTAGTCTCTCCCTGTGCTGAGGACAGCAGAGAATAGTTTAAAATGTATTAAGGCCTAAGCCCATTTCCCTCTGAACAAAAAGGGTGGGCTGTAATTGTGAGGTGACCACGAGCCCTGTGGTCACAGCAAGGGTTTGAGGGAGGACGAAGCCTACGTAGCTTTTGGCTATGGTTGCAGCAGCAGACCTCTGCTTCTGCCTGGGCTGTTAACCCATAATGGGGGGATGTAAATCACTATGTTTAAAGTGGGATTTGTTGCCGTGAAGGTGCAATGATTGTGTAATTGCTGACTATTAAAATCCAATGAAGACCAGCTATATTTCCCTTGATGTAATGAATTTAAAAGGTAAAGATAACAGTGAATTATCTCTCTGAAACAAAAGTAGCCCCAAGTTGAACCCCGTGCCCTACATCTGGTATTGGGAGCAAAGGGTTGTTGGTGTTCAATCCACATCACTGCTGAGGAGCTCCCAGGCCTCCAGGAGCCTGAAAATCACAGGACTGGATGCAGAAGCTGAATACCTGAGCCCATAAGTTGCATGAAAAGGAATCTGCATGCTGCTCTTGAGAAATTGTCCGTATTCATTTAGCTGGGAAGCAGTAATAGTTCTGGGCTGCTTGTTATGATGATGAGAAGAAAAACTAGATAGCACCAAAACCCCCAGTTCTGGTGGCTTTCTCCTTTGACCATCTTGTGACGTTTCTGTGGAGGACGGAAACGTGGCCTCCCTGCCCCATCCGAAGGGCCTGTCCTAGGACAGCCCTGTCTGTGCTCTAGCAGTAGTTTTACTCTATTGTGTATTTTCTGTAGGTGCTTCACTTTGCTACTGGCCTGTCATGTGGCAAAGGCTCCTCCCTTCCCGTTGTTTTTCCTGGTGCCATCTTCAGTTTCTGTGCCTCCCAGTTGTAGGCAAATTACCTGGGATTTGTTGGCTCTCCTAAATCGCCTTTCTGTGAAAATGGCCTTATAAATTAATCATATAGGTCAGCTAAGTAGCATATCCTCCGGAAGGAAATGATCAGATAGTGGAAGATTGAAGGAAATCAGAAATTCTGTTTGCCCCCTATATTTAAGGGCAGAAAATGTGGGAGAGTGAAGTGAAATTGCAAACTTTAGAAGACGTACATTTAAACCAGAAGTGATTTGTGCCTGTTAATTCTGCATTTGGGCTTGGGGAGCCGTGCGCGGGCAGAGGAAGCAACCGGCTGGTGCTTCCTCTGTGATAAACACTCCGACTTCTGTGCCAGCGAGGAACGAAGTAGCTTGGCAAAGTCTGGAGTTGGCCGTTTGCTTCCTAATTGGCAGTGAAACTTCTGTTCTCAGGTGTCTCTTCTTTCCAGCTTCCCTGGCTTGTTCCTTCCAAGATTTCCTTTGTGGGAAAATTGGTTGCTGATTTCTATGCGTGCTCTGGCAAAGGGTCTCTGGCTTGTCGCGCGTGCAGCAGGGCTTTGTTTGGCAGCTGACAGGTTTCTCTCTCCTGTACATGTCAAACCAAGCACCCAGGAGTGACAGGAACTGAATCAGAGGTGGAACAAAGTTTCACACGGATCACACGGATTTGTCCTTCTCTTGTCAGCGTGGGAGGGATACCTGCCCACTCAAGTCACCATCTTGTGCAGTTTTCTGAAGTTTGGAGAGTGCACGAGGGGCTGAGCAGCAAAATAACGCTGCTGTCCTTAAAAGAAACTCATGCTTTCGTGCAGTTTTGGGGCCCAAACACAGGATTTGCATGAGCTAGGAAAGCAGATGCTGTGTTTTCTATCTGGGCTTTTATCTGCTTCCCAAAGGCTGCCTGCTAACACCTGGCGAGCAGCAGCAGTGCTTGGTTCTGGAGGCCTCTCTCCCATCTCCTCCCGCTGGCAGCTGCCAGAAAAGCTTGTTGCTGTTCTCCAAGACGGGCGAGAAGGACTTGTCTTCAAGACAACCGTCAATCAGTGCCGCCTCTTCACGGAGCCTGTGTGGGCCACTTCTGCAATATGTCCTGCTGCCACCTGCTAATGGAGAGCTGCTATCCGGCCGTGCCAACACACGCGCCGCCGTTTAGCACATGGACCAAAGCCTGGAATTCACCTCGGGCAAATGTTCTGGGACACTCTCAGGTAAACAACTGGATTGCCCGAGCCTCCGTTCTGCAGCCATTACTCCAGCAGCTTTTAAGATGGGTCTTTTTTTCCTTTCAATTTGCACAAGTCACAGCTATCTCTAGTTCTATTGTGTAGGCTGCAGCTCCTAATAGGAGCGCTGAAGTAAAGCACACGCTGTGGGCTGAGGTGAGGCAGAGCTGCTGGGCCCGCGTGTATGTGGGGAGCAGAGCAGGGTGGTCATTCCACACATTGCATTTATTTTTAGGGGTTATTTTACCCCTTTTTTCACCATTTTTGTTTTTTATAGTTTCGCCAACTCCTTCCAGGGAATTTGGGAACAGAAGTGCAGCCCCAGGATGGAGAGCCCTGTAGGCATATTCCAGCCCAGCTGCCTTTTACAAAGAGTGATTTGATTCTGTTTTTCCCTCCTTCTGTGGGCCCACGTGTTTTGTGCTGCTACAAACACTCCTCAGAAATTATATGCTTCAGATCCGCAATAGCTATCCTGCTTTTTGTGGGGGTTTGAGCTCATACTCTCAGTGTGCAAACTCAGTACCAGATGGAATCGCAGGCAGTTCTTCCCTCCTGCCCTTTAGATCTGTGCCCTGTTTGCTCTGCCCACTCTCATCCCTCCTTCTGCTCCTCTTTTGGCCGGCATTGGGAAGGATGAGAGCTCTGATTTTGGGGCTTGGACAGTGTATGCCGGGGTATTTAGAAAGCTGTTTGCTCTATTACTCTGCACTGCCTTCATTAAGATCACCTTGCAGTTCTGTTTTATCTTGTGTAAAATGAACTCCGTTTGATTTGGAAGATGTGGCAGCTGTGAAACACGAGAAGCGAAGAGAAGCGAAGCGAAGCTCCTTTTTTTACCAAGTAGTTGTGTGTTGCCCTCCGATGGGACAGGGAGAGCAAGGGACAGAAACCCTCCTAGCAGTGAGTTCCTTCAAGATATCCCTTTTCCCTGCTCCCTCCTCTCTCCCAGTGACTTCTGGCCTTCCCTGGCCAGAGCTCTGCACCTTGTTTCACTCCAGCAGCCGACGTGTCGTGCGCAGAACGCGCGCTCGCCGCACGGATGAGCCCCGGTAACCGCGGGCTGCCGGAGCTCCGCTTCTTTCTCAGTTACTCCAGATACACTTAAGCCACCACGCACAGGTGCATACCCATGTCCCTGAATTGCTGACCAAGTATAGGGATGGAAAGTTGACAGGCTGATTGCCAGCTACAGTTTGATGCCTCACAGAAAACTACCTTTTCTACCAAGCTTCCTTCTAACTCCAAACAACATGCCCTTGCAAAATAGGAGATTACTCATTTTAGCAGGAAATGTTGGGAGGAGGAGGAGGTGCACTACAATTTCACACCTCTTCTTTCTCTTCTCTCTCTTTTTATTTAGAATCGAGTTCTGTTCTGGCTTGACTGAGTGATTGAACCTTTCTCAAGTGCTGTCTGAAGGAGACAGCTTATCTTTTGCTGGACCAGGGGTGTGTTTGGCTCTTCATCCGAGATTTAAGATCTATTTTTTTTCATTCTCTCTTCCTGTTTGCTTCCTGGAAATCGTAAAACGTTCACAGCACGAGGGAAACATTCGAGCAGATAAGTTGTGCTTAGCCAGAACAGCAGAGCGTGGTAGGTAAGGTGTCTTGACAGCATGATTTCAAATTAGGGCTAATTTTGAGGAAAAAAAAAAAAATATTGCTCAGACCCACGTGTCTGGAAGCTTCTCTGTTTTTCTTGCTCTATTTTGCAGTCCGATCAAAGGTACTGCCTTCCCTGGCTGAAAACAGCGACTAGGACACTCCAGGGGTCCTTTAGTCTCCATTCATTTGTGCGTCGCTCCTGTTCAGCAAGAACAGTTTTTAAAATAGCTTGTGACATAGAGGAGCGAGTCAGAGTTTAATGATCAAAATGGTACAAAAATAACTGTCTAGTGATGGACGTGTATTTTTATAAAAGACAAGACACTGTGTTTTCTGTTTGCAGATCTGAAGTGGTGGTAGGAAATCTTTAGCTCCATTTGTTTAACATTTCCAAGCCTTTATGTACTGCTGTGCGTGTTAACCAGGCAGGAAGATTAGCATCTGCTGTATGCAAGGTCTGCTTGGAGTGGGAATATGAGATGGAAAATAGTTCAAATGGTGTTTTGAAAAGATGTCTCTAAAAATAGCTCGCTTTTCTTCTTGCATAGCCCACCAGCCTAGGCTGCGAGAGGCTTTTGGTCTTTTCATGCATGTAGCCACTTCTGGAGGCAGGAGAAGTGCTGTTATCCTCCATACACAGATGGGAAATGAGGCACGAAAGAGCAGAGGGGGCTGTAGAAAAGCAAGGACCTGTGTGGGTCTGAGGATGCTGCCCTCTGAACGGGACCTGCTGGCACAGACCTATTTCTGTTCCTGCCCTGTCCCTCACCCACATTTTGGACCCGGTTCATGGATATGTAGCTGGCCTTTGCACCTGGGATCTCTGCATGGTTTTCAATACCTCAGCCTCTGGGGTAGCCCAGGACCTGGTGACTGATCTTCAGGGCATTTGGGATGCTGGGGAGAACGCAGAGCGGGGTAAATTACTTATCTGAAGAGGCTGGAAGGATGTTCCTGGACACAGGGACTTGGGCTGCATGGCACCATGTGGGATTGTAGATGTGAAGGCTTTGTAGAGCTCTTAGGGTATTTCACACAGAGCTTTTCATTCTCTAATATCAAGTGTCTATTGCAAATGCTTTAACTGAGGGATTAAGCACGTTGCCCAGGCAGTGGTGGAGCAACAGCCTTGGCTTTTTTGGCTGATCAGCCACCGAAGTGCAGCATCCACTCACCATGCTGGCATTCTAGCTTTCTATTTCAGCAGGGCTGCAAAATACCAGAATTCTTGAAATTGCATATTCTGGAAGAAATATGAATTCTAGTAGCTTACTAGCCAAGCCAGCCTTGGACTTTTCCCAAGAGATGCAGCATGAATGACTGCAGGGAGGTGACCCGTGACATTCTCCAGCTTCAAACCATACCCTTTCAGTGTGCAGCGTGCCATGGTCTGGAGGCACAAAAGGCTGCAGACGGATGTCTCGGGAGCTCTGTCATGTCAACTCCTATAAGCTTCATGAGATCCTTGTTTTCTATCCAAAGGAAAGAGAGGAAGGATGAAAACATTACCTTACCAAACTGCCTGTGAGGCTCAAGAGAAGTTGGAAAACCTTCCCTTGGTCCTTTTTTTTGGGCTAAGTTTTTGGGGATGTCTCAGAGTAGTTGGAAAGAGCATCTAACTGCGTCAGAGCAAGCGTGACTTGACCTGCATCTCCGGCCAGGTCCTTTCTAGCAGGGTTTTCCAAGGGAGCTCAGGCAAGAGCCTGCATCAGCAGCCACAAGGCTTCTAGTTAACCAGGGATTTATGGAGATCAACTGAGAGCAGCCTGATTTGGGAGGAGGAAAATAAGGTGTTTGGGCAGGAAAGGGTAGGAGGAGAGGAAGAAAGTGAATACAGAAGAGAAAAGGAGGAGAAAAGCTGCAGTATCCAGCCTGGAAGAGATGTCCCAGGAATAAAAGGGATTTGTCTTTTGTCTGTGAGGCTCTGAGGGGGAACTGGTGTGTGGGGACTGTGCGTATATCTCTGCCCGCTCCCAGACAGCCGCTATTCTGTTTGCCTCCCGCTTTTAGTCACTAGCTGTATTTCTCTTGGTATTTTTATGGATTTGTTTTTCCTATTTTATTAACAGAACGGCTGCGTTTTACCACAGGCAGGATGAACCTGGACTTTCTGCTGAAAATTGTCAGGTTGTGATGTGTTTTACTGAGCAGAGCCTCCTAGGAAAGGCTCCAGTCGCAGCAGAAATCACCAGGGAGGTTTCACGGAGCAGCGATCGACTCTTTGCGTGTGCTCAGCCACTGGCCTAGTATTTTATCACTGCTATTTTTTGATTGTAATTTTTGCAGGTTTCTCTTCTTTTTTTTTTTTTCCTTTGAGATCAAAGTCATACTTTTATTCATCAGTGAAAATAAGAGCACGTAGCTGTTTGATCATAGACAGGAAAATACCCAGGAGGGCCAGCTGCCTGGTAGGTCTGTTGCAAACTTATTAGCTTGGCTTAAGCTAATGGCTTACTTGGATAAAATAAAATCAAAATTGGGTGAAGTTCCCTGCTCTTAGCTGGGAGAAGACTCTTTTCCCACCTAAGACAGTTCATGTGCTGCAAACTGATCTCTGAGACCAAAGGCAGAGGTGCTTCCTCTGGGAATTAACCTGTGATCTTCTGTTGAGCTGCTACTTGCCAGTCCCAGGTGTTACTGATCTGAGAGGTTCCGGGTTCCTTGTGCAGGGTGTCCGTGGGGCAAAGGGCTCTCACTGGTGTCTAAAATCCATTCGTGTAAGTGAATGAAGTGCTAATTGCATTAGAAGGTAATTCAGGGCCTTTGTGCATTAGCGAGAACTCCGTTAGCTTTCAAGGCCCCTATTTCTTGGCTCTTTGTACAATGCACATCAAAAGTGCTAAAGCTTGGGAAGACTCCTGTCCCGGGAATGCCGGTCAGCTCCTTTCCTTTGCACATGCAGGGCTGAAATTGCTTTGTTAGTTAAGGCTTAAGCTAGTGCAGAGGCCTCTCAAAGTTCAAAGGCACGTTATTCTGAGACAGTCATTCGAGTCACCCATTGATAGAATTGGGAGGGGAAATACAAATATAAATATTTATCCTCCACACAGATAACATTGTCATGTGATACAGACTTCAGTGAGCTGTTCTACTATATTCTGTGTATGCTTAGACATAGCAAAGCATTTTGGAAATGATGTGTGCTGGTGAAGAATGATGCATATAACATTGTTTTCTATCAGGAGATTTTCCTATGGAAGGTAACTAAGTGAAGGGCTCTGTTTTAGCCCCTTCAGAGGTCTTGGTGTGCTAAACAAGGCAGAAGCTTTGGGCTTTTGATATAAACATCTGCCTATTTAGCTAATCACCAGCAAGTCTAGTAATGAGAGCTAAAAGCACTTAAGCTCCAAGGTGAGTGGCGAGGGCATGTGTTCTTTAAAGCCTATGGAGAGGTTGGTTGCACTGCTTGGGTTTCAAGCCCCTACTTAAGTGCTTGGCAGCAGGACGTCAGGTTTAGAGATGTTTCCTGCCAGGATCTGGGCTGGGGAAGCTCCATCCAGCCACAGCTCTTCCAACCCGATCTTGTCACAGGACGCAGGGCTCCAGGGAGGCTCTTCCTTCCCACTGCCAAGAGATGCATTTGGGAGATTGGGTTGCAGTGGTGGCACTGCCTCTAGCAGCTGGTGGGAGAAGCAGAGAGGAGGCCCTGGCTCTCCTGAACACAAAGCTCTCAACAGGAATTAAAAGCACAGCCCTGCGCAGCTCATTACATTAAAGGGCTGCTGATGGAGGTCAGGCACTCCTTAATTTGCAGCTAATTGGCTCTTACTGGAAAAAGCTGCTAGATGGGAGTGGGAGCAGGAGGTCACATCTTCCCTTTGCTCCCAGTAATTAATGTCCTGGTCAAACAGTTTTCTTACAGGATCATGGCCATGGAAAAGGGAGGGTCGTGTTAGCTGATCCAAGAGGCCTCCTCTTCCCTGGATCTGGAAAACAGTCATATGAGGCTTGGAGGAGGAGGCAGGTGATGCACCAGGAGAGAAAACCGTGGTGATTTGTTTGCACAGCGCCCGGGAGGCCATGGGCAGGGGGAGCCCTGCCTGGGAGTTTCTGGGAATTTAGAGATGAATTTTTGCACATTTTGAAGGGAGCCTGTTCAGTACTGAGAAAGGAGCAGAAAATATTGCGGCTAGGTAGGAGTATAGGCATTGAACAAGCCAGGATTTCAGGAAGTTGTCCATAAATAACCTGGAAAAATAATTAAAATGCCATTCACACTATCAAAATCCTGAATGAAAAGTCAAGGTGGATTTTTTTTTTTTTTTAAGCTCAGAATATCTTGTGTTTTTTTATATGGGCCTCAATATGCAGTTTTCAATCTTAGGTGCAGTTTTGCTTCCTTTTCTTTGCCCTCCTGGTTTCTTGTGGCGTCTCTTGTACCATCGTTCCTGCCTGACATCTGCAGTAGCTGCTGTTATGAAATCATCAATACTTTTAATTAAATGTCCTGATTTTTCTCTTCACCCAGATAATTAAATGCTTAATAAAAACAGCCCTAGCACCTTCCCACAGCTATTTCCCACTTGATCACTGTATCCTCACTGCCTTGTCTTATCTCATCTTGTTTTCTTTTCCATTTTTTCCAGCACTTCCATCAAATCGACTAGGTCTGGAGCCCTTTCTTCATGTCCCATGTTTTGTCCCTTGCTGAAGGACTCGTCACATTGAGGGTTGCCACCAGTGAACTCCTCAAAGGGTTTTAGGTGCTTGACGTGACAGATGGACTCTTAGATCCAAAAAAATCCACCCACGCTTGAAGGGAGGAGTTTTCAGCTATGATAAATCCCACTGTGCTGGGATAAGAGCACACCTGGGCATGTACTTACACATGGCTTATTCCTCCTCCACTGCTGCTGTCCCCAAAGGAGAGCAGAAATGTGTTTCACAAGCACCCCGAAGAAGACGCTGCGGAAGAACTTGTGCTTGGCTTTCTTTTGTTCTTACATAAGCTTCTCCTGACTAACCTCCTCCTTTTGGCTTTGTTTTGCAGATAAGTAAACAGCAGCTACAGACAATCAAAGATCGATTCCAGGCCTTTCTCAACGGAGAAACCCAGATTGTGGCAGATGAAGCATTTATAAATGCTGTCCAGAGCTACTATGAGGTAAGGAGAGACGGTTTCAATATCCATATGAATCACTGCTCTTTTCCCAAGGCACAGTTCAGATTTTGAACCTGTGTTTTTTGTCCTTCTGGAAAAAGCACAGAACAAAGGCAAGCACAAGGCCTCTCCAGGGCCTGAATGTGTAATACAAGATTCCTAAGGCCCAGGATTTGAAGATGCATCTCTCGTAAGACGCCTGTGGTGCCCCTTATTGTGGTGCATTACATAAGTTGGTGATGGAGATGACACATTGCCCAACAGTTGAAGTACTTTTTCCATAAACCCTCTTGAAAGACAGTCCTGTTGAGCAAGGCAGCACACTGTGAAAATAGTAGAGCCAAACAACTCATTAAGGAGTCTCACCTTGGACAAGAATTTAAATTAAATGGAAATGTTAAGGAATAAAATTCTGTGGAAAATCACAGTAATTTAACTCTTCTCCCTGTTTGTGTGATAAAAGCTATCCTGCTGATTCCAGTGATTCAATACCAATTCCAGATTTTGTGTTGCCCTAGCAATTATTAACAAGCACCCACACATTGCTGGTAAAAATAATAACCTGCAAAGGGAGAGGGCTATATCTTTACACCTTTATACTTAAATGTAGGTTAAGAATTTCTTTCTTACATCTTCAAGTTGAAGAATTTCTTTCTGATACCTTTTAAGCAGTTTACTTTAAAACAGGGAAGCTGCCACAATGTAAATTAGGTGTCCCACATTTCCTATGAAAAAGAGCAAGAAATGGCTGGCCGGCATTTTCAGCTCTTGTTGAAGCTTCTGCCTTATGTCTGATGGGCTTTAGGATTTTCAGCAAAAATCTTCTCATTTTGCCCTTTGCATGCACTGATAAGGGGAAGCAAGGGGGAAGTACAACTAGATTGCACTGAAGAGCATGAAGCATCATTCATAATTGTGCAAAAGAATAATTATGTATATCCGTCTTCTTGCACTTCTTTGTATGGGGCCTTTCATTTTTTCTCAGAATGAAAGAGCTGCTGTTTTTGAAGCAAGTCTGCTCTTGTGATGTGTATGAGGAGCGTCGCCTTTCTTTTTGTTAGCCTTTCTGTAAACCATTTCTCTTTCTCCCTAGAGCTATTCTGTCATAAAAGGTGAAGATTTTGATTTTCCAACACAGACTATCTCTGTGGAAGTAGCATCTAAGAGAGAACAAAAATCAGATATTAAAACTATAGAGAATTTTAAGTCTATTAAAAAAAGGCAGCAGCTGGCTCTGCAAGGAAAACACAAATTATCCCTGGATTAACTCTATTAAACTGGCCTAATAGTTACTGCTCCGTCATTCTTCTCTGTACAGGAAGGAAGCTGAAAGTAATTTACATCTCTTATCAGAAAAGAAATTGCCAAGGGATCGTCAGTTTATCACAGCTTCACTGAGCAGATGCTCTTAGAGGAAGTTTTCAAGAAAGCAAAAGCAACATTTTAGGATGTAAGAGCAGTATAATCTGTTTAGATAAGGTTATTGGGGCAGGAGAATGAAACTGCTAAAAACAAAGACAAGCCTGTTCCCCAGGTGGGGCCAGGCAAAAATTTCCACCTGAGCAGTTCCAGGAGTCTTATGGTTTGTAATTAGCATTAAATAATCAAACTTACCAAAGATGTCTGAGAGAAAGATGTCTGCAAACCATATGCTCTTTGCTTGCCAGATGCACCACTAGCCTTACCCTACTCAAAAGGGGCTACAAAAGCCTCATCTGTTGTATAATTCTTTACTCTGGATCCTTCACTATAATTTTCTACTGCTTTTTAACTTGGTTTCCTTCAGCTTACAGCAGTGCTTTGTCTTCCCTTCTCCCTAGCTGTCTAGCTCATGGGGCAGTATAGAGAGGACTTGTAGGAAACAAACCTTTTAACTTGTTTTAACATATTAAGCTGCAGGATGTGCTGTGGGCTTGGAACAGGCTAGAACTGACACTGCCCATCTGGTGGTTTTAGTAAGGAGCTCACCTGCTGTCAGGACAGAATAAGATTTGTTCTCTTCCCATGTTACCTGGGGAATGAAGTTGCTGTTGTTGTTGGAGAAGGAAATAAAAGTTTCATGGTGAGTCAGGGATGCGTTTAATGTCCTTATCCTGAACATGTGTGCATGGTAGTGCTCTGCTGAGCGCGCTGTCACGGGGGTAAACGTGTGCTTGTCGGTCTTGGGTTTGTTGACAGCACTGCAGACAAAATGAAAGGCAGAGTGGTCTGAGCAGACTCAGCTCTGGGGCTGCGGAGCACCCTTGTGCTCTAGGAATGCTGCAGATCCAGCGAGTGAAGGATGGGAGACAGACCCACCAGGCTCCAGCAGGTGCTTTGGGAAGAACAGCCCCCTCTCCCACTTCCACGGAATAAAACTTCATCGGACAACAACCATAACCTTTTCAGTAGGTGTATTTGGGAGATGCTCTATGAGACCCATTCCCACGCCGCTGCTGGCAAGCAGGACCAGGACACGTGTGATCTGTGGCAGCCCATGCACAGATGTGGCAGAAGGAGGCGTCTGGCCCAGCTCAAGGCCCATTTCTCTCTCAAGTGCTGGCGTATGCGCCCATTAGGATTTTGCTCCAGTAATTATCGACTCCTGGCAATCTTATTAGGCAGCCTCATAGCTGGGCAGCTCGCCTGTTGTCTCCCAGAGAAAGCAGCTCACTCTGCAGCACAAAACAATTTCCTTGACAAAACACCTCTTCTCCTCCTCCCGTTTCTCTCTCTCCTTTCCCTGCCTCGCTCCTGGCAGACGCTCCCTGGCACTGCCTCCTCCCTGCCAGCCACTGCCTTCCCTGCTCCTGCTGCCTGCAGCTCTGCCTGCCCAGGCTGAACGAGACCCCACGGCAGGAGGCAGGACCAGGACCTTGCAGGGCACGAGGCAGCCGCGCTGCCCGCAGCGGGAAGTCACGAGCTCTGTCCTGTGGGTCAGGCCAAGGTGGGTCCAGACACCAGCGGATGGTTGCAGGTTGGATGTGAGCACCAAGGAGGAGTTCCATGACCTCTTGCTGTTTGCAGCAGTCCAGGTTTGGGGGACTTGCTCAGCTGGGGCTGCATCCACATCTTCAATTTTTGGTAGGTCTCAAGCTGCACAGTACTGGTAGGTACTGCTGAACAAACTACCCTCCCACATAGGGTGTTACTGCTCATATTTATGCTCTGCAAGGAAGGTAAGTACCCACTGATGATGTCTGAGCATGGAGGCCCTCCTTGACGTCAAGGCTGCTGGAAGCATCCTGCTCCTGGCCACCTTGTCTGCTGGAAGCACTTTCCAGTGCACTGATATCAACAGAAAAAATACCCTAGCCCTTCACTGGCACCACTGCTGGGCTCTTCTTGGAGCAAAACCCACTAACGTTCCTGGCAGGTGCACGTTGCTGTCAAGCAGCTGGGAACATGGGGTGCTGAGCTGCTAAGTGGTATAAAAATCTCACCGTGTCCTCAGGTTATCCTCAAGCTCTTTAATTATTGAGAGCTGACAGATAAGCCCCTGTTTTGGCACAGCTTCCTCCCAGCCTACTGCATTCATTGATTCTCAGTGTCTTTTATAAAACAGCAGTTCTTGCTAGAAATCGATTGCTCTGCTCCCGTGTTGAGGGCATGGGAGAGGACAGCCAACACATCTCCCTGTCTCCCTCTCACCCTTCAGTTCTCCCTTATTCCCATGGGATCCTGTTCTCCAGGGAGTCATTTTAACTCTCCCAGCACCGATTGTGCAGGTTGGGAAGACCCAAGGATGACAATGACATGTGTCCTGCTGAAGGTCATGTCAAACAAATGCAGATTTAATGTGCAAATCCTGCCATTTTGTCACAACAGGCCCGTGTCCTTGCACTGATCAGAGGTTTCCCAGGTCCTGGCTATGAGGGTAAATGAGTGCAGTGCTATTGACTTGGGCAGGATGACTGGGCGCCTTCCAAGAAGGCAGAATTTGTCTCAGAGAATGTAGCTGTGCAATAGCTTTCTTATTAAAATGTTATCCTGCTTTCCTAAAGGGTGTCACGTATCCGGATAAAGTGTGGTCATAGCATCACACAAAACCCTAATTGCATCAAAATGTTTCCCTTCTAGTAGACACAAAGCAGAAGCTTTACCTGATTTCACTCCACGAAATACAGATGAAACTGCTGTTAGTCCTGTGATATGTGTCTATCCTGTAGAACAGCACAAAGCATCTACGCAAAGAGCTAGTGTTTTTCCCTTCAGGGAATCCAGCTTGTGGCGATAGTTCAGAAGAAAGGAGGTTGTTTTTAAACTGACATCATTTGAAGTCCCTATTTCCCTGCAGGTATTTCTAAAAAGTGACCGTGTTGCCAGGATGGTGCAGAGCGGAGGCTGCTCTGCAAACGACTCCCGGGAAGTCTTCAAGAAGCACATTGAGAAGAGGGTGCGTAGCCTGCCAGAGATCGATGGCCTCAGCAAGGAGACGGTCCTCAGCTCCTGGATGGCAAAGTTTGATGCTATTTACCGTGGCGAAGAGGATCCCCGCAAGCAGCAGGCCAGGATGACGGCGAGCGCGGCCTCGGAGCTCATCCTCAGCAAGGAGCAGCTCTACGAGATGTTCCAGAACATTTTGGGGATCAAGAAATTTGAGCATCAGCTTCTGTACAACGCTTGCCAGGTAAGAGTCTTCTCTGGAAGTAGAAAGGCTTTATCTGGGGAAATGGTTGTGAATGGAAATGTTGCTGTTACACAATAGAAACTTTGGTCTGATGGGACTGTTTTTGAGAGAACATCCATGAGGAAAGTTGTTCTTGACTCATGCTGGGATTTCTGTACTGCCAATTACATTTTGGCTATCCAGGTGGGCCTCTTTCTCTTGATTTGTGTGTGATTTCTCTTGGTTTGTTGCTTGGAATTTTCTTTGCGGCTTTTTCGGATGGTTCTTGGAATATTTTCTTTCATGAAATCTCAAAGGACTGCTGAGAAGGAAAGATTTATTCGCACTGTTGTGTGGATGAGCAGATATTTGATGGTGTCTAAGCTCCCGCTGAGTTAACCAGGTTCTTTCCTAGGAATACTCTCACAACATGATGTTAAGGAAAGTAAAACCTTATTTAATCATATCTATAATTTGATTATACTAGTATGCAAATTTAAGGTACCACTTAAGAGTATTCTTCAATATGTTACTAGCTGTACCTCTAGCCACTGAGAAAGAATTTGTGGATTAAGACCAGTTCAGATCCATTACTCTAACATTTTGAGGTAATTTTTGCTCTTTAAATATCCCAGTGCTGGACTGAGCCAGCCGTACACATTCAAGTTGGTCCAAAAATTGCCTGCAATTGTAAAGCTATTAGTTTCCCAGAGCAATTTGTTGTGATAAAACACTTTCAAGGTGACTGATGTCCATACACATAGTTTATCCAGCAGGCATGGAGGGGGCTCTGCAGTGTTACTGGAATAAACTGATTTTGTGGCCTTGCATGTAACTACTGATGTTCAAGAGAACAGCACATCTCCCTCATTCAGCTGCCCTTGGTTTGTGAGATGTCACTGAGTGGTCACACCAGGTGGGCTCTTCTGCTGTGACTTGCTTGTCCCTGCACCAGTCCAGCTGACAGAAACACTTTATTGCAGCCCATGGTAGCAGTATTTGAAGCCGAGATGCCCTGCAGGTGAATGTCTTGGGCAAACTTGCTTGCTGAGGTTGTGTGGGGTATCTCTGCCTCCCCACGCGCCTGCAGACCCCAGAGGAGACCCCATCTCTGCTAGTGCCCAAATCGAGATGTTTCCCTTTCTTCTGTAGCCTCACTATAAACACTGGCAAATTGCTCACCTTCATGTTCCTGCCCAGTGCCTTCCATCAGCTCCCAGTAAGAACCATTTCTCTAGGGGTCCTGAACTGGGTTCTTGCATTTCCAGCAGCCCTTGCTAAAGACTGTCACTGGCTGTCAGGCTGCCAGTGATCCACGTTACAGCCCCCTGCAACTGGATAGAAATTTTGTGGTCAGGACAAAGGACGTTGGAGTCAAAAGAGAGGGGAAATCTCCTTGTGGAAAGCTGACTGAGGGAGGCGGACCTGGATCTCTTCCTCATAACTTAGGGGGTTCAAGTTCTCATTGCAATTAATACATTCTAGAGCAATTCTGTTGTTCTTCTGTCCAGACATTCCCAATGCATTTCAAGAAATGATAGAAAATCATTTTCAGTCTTTTTTTTTTTTTTCCCTGTAAACAGCTTAATTATCTTGCTGTTGTTCATCTCAGCCCTTTATGTGAGAGGCAGGAGAGGATAATAAATGCCCTTGAGTAAGAGGTCTCGTGGCAAAGGCAGTAGCAAGGTCTGCATCGGTCCCCGTAAATTCCATTTTCAACACAGAATTCTTGCCATTTTCCTCTTTAAAAACAAAACCACCGTGTTTTCAGTGGTGACTTGAGAGCTGAGTCAGCTTTGCAGTTGAGTGTGTGATACTTTCATTCTTTATTTTTCCAACTTAAACCAACCCGAGCTCTCGGTCACTCCTCCTGCCTCGACCCATGCTCGGCTAATGAGCTAGAGCGGTTTGGTGTGAGTGCCTGTTCTCCTGCCCTCTTGCTTTAGTGATTCTCAGCGTTGTGGGAAGTTGTGCCTTGTCCTCGTGGCCCTGCTTTGTAGATGATGTCTGTACACGGGAGCCTGGCTGGTTGACACTGTGAACCCGGTGGCAATTTGCAGCGTCTGTTCTCTGCAAATTGCAAGCAACCCATTTGCTGTAGTAGATCCTGGTTTTACTCTGGAAATGAAGAATTTAGTTCAGAGCCTTCCGTAAGGCTCAGAGGCAACAAACCTGTAATTTGAGATTTTTGGAAAATGATGTGATCTCTGTTGGATGTGGGTATTAGCATGGGAGTCGCTCTGTTGTTTTTAATGCTTGGATAATGAGGATTAGATGTGCAGAAGGGAAAGGACTTTACATAAGGCACGACTCAGAAAACTGCAAGACCTTTGCCAGAAACTGTTCTCCTGTCTGGTGTTTTCCTGAAATGCAGAAAGCAGTAAAATGCTGTCGCCCCTGGCCTGAATGTGAGGTGGGAATTTCCTGAATGTGGGGCCTGGTAGTCCGGGCCAGGTTGCTTGATGTCCCCTCCTCTTCCCTGCTCTCTGTTACGCTCCATAGGAAAGACGGCTCGGAGCTGGTGCGAGACGTTTTCCTTAGAGGGCAGGAGCCTCCCACTAGATCCTAAATTTTCTTGCACAATCAAGGTCTTGCCTCCACCTTACCCTGCCGTCCCTATGGGCACACTGAACCTCTGCATGCTCCTCCATCCCGGGCTGTCCTCTGCAGTGAGGAAGAGCCCTTCAAACCCAAATATTGAGGCTTTGTAAAGCGCAGAGGAGCTGGGTCTGCACAGCCTGGGGAGAAGGGGGACACTCGCTGCTGACCTGCAGGGATGTGGGCAGCAGCAGGGAGGACTCGTGGAAACTGCAGGCCTGGCCCAGGAGACCCCCAGTCCCCAGCAAGCTGCAGTGTCACAGCTGCATTATCAGGGCTGATTGCGCCTCTTGGAGCAACCCCCTTGTTTCTTAAAATGCTTTTGTTTGCTCGGCATGTACAGGGAGCTCCCAAAGCAGGGCATCATCCCAGGCCCTCGCTGCAAGGGCCCAGCGTCAGCCCTGGAGCAGGAGATCTGCTCTTTCCTTCCCAAAATGTAGTCGTGAATTATTTCCCACTAGAACTCCAAAAGCTCGGGTTAAGGCCAGGCAGATTCCAGGGCTGCAGCAGCGTTTGGGATTTCTCTGAAGGGGAGATGTGAACCCCGGGCACTGCCCTCCTGGCTGTGATGCTCTCCTGGGTGTGTTACAGCCCTGGGGTTGTGCTGAGCTCCTCTGCACCCGTTTTGGGAGGTTTGGCACCAGTTAGACAACCAGAGACACCTGCCAGCTTCCATCTGTTAAACCCACAGTCATGCCTAAGGAGCGGGGTGAGGATTTGCGGAAAGGTTGTGTGACTCGAGATGCAGAAACCACCAACTCTGTGTCCTGTTGTGGCTGAACATGGAAGTAGGTTTCAGTTCTGCTGCCTGTAACGTGGAAGACGATAGACTCTCTGCCTCGTTTGAGAGCGTCTCCCAAGCTATTCTCTGTCCTCCTCGTCACCTGCCTTCTGCTGGTGGTGCCCATAGTGGTTAAATGTTGTGTGGGCCCTGCACCTTTCTGCTCCCTGAAACTCTGTGCCCAGACTCTGTGTTAGGAGGCAAAGAGCAGAAGACTGTGCTTAGCTACAGCTCTATAAAGGAATTAGCAAGATTAGTGCCAAGAGTCCCAAACAGGTGCTTGAACTTCTCTGGGGGAAGGTACTTTTCCCCTGTGCAGCTTTGTCCTCAGTAACACAGTAATCATACCACTTGGATTGTGTTTTCTTTCATTTCTGAAATGATATTTTATTTGTTTAGGGGAAGCATGATTTCTAAAAGGGTTTTTTTTGTATATATACAACATCCTCAGGTTGTGCAAGATAGATGTGTTCTTAATGTGATGTAGCAAGATCTGAGCTAGCAGCAGAGCAAAAGGGATTGATGTGGTTGGAAAGGCTTTTAGGAAACAAACATGTGAAATGGTGTTGCAGCAGAATGGCTGGGAAGAGAGCGGCGCTGTTAAGCACAGCCTCTGACTGGAACATTTTAAATAATACAAAGACTTAGGGTTTTTGCATAATACCCATCATGTGGCTTGGTGTTTCTGCTCCGGTGGAGGCAGTGCAGGAACTCGCTGTCTCCACATGTACCAGTGAGCTCCTCTGTTGTGCCATGATGTCCATGCTCTGCTGGGGAGGAGACGTGTTTGAGCCCTGGGTTTCTGAGCTAGAACCCATGGATGAGACTTGGGTTTAACTCCTGTGCCTCAAAATTAACCTGCCTCTGGGCACAAGAGTCGCACAGGAACAATTTCTTAGGTGCTGGGCAGTGCCAGGCTTTGGCTTTTGGGCTGACCCTCCTTTTCTTACAGACCTTCACCACGGCTGAACTGCAACGACACCTCCAAAAATCAGACTGCGCTGTTCTCCATTTGTTGCTTTTCTCCCTTTGTAGGGCAAGGATTTGCTTTCCTCTCTCATGCTGGGTTTGAAAGTGAATTTTAGGCATACTGAGAAGAGAAGGTGATAGTGCAGTGCTTGTTCAGTTAATCCAGCTGCAGTAGCTGATGTCCAACCAGATCTATGATAAGCTGCACATTTCGGTCCTGAAGCAGGGGAAGGTCTGGACTCCTGGGCTGTCACTGCAGAGCTTGTGCTGTGTCCTAGGTCTTTGTTTTGTGTATCAAAATTGTCCAAAATCACAGACCTCAAAATCAGACTCCTAATTTTCTAGGCCTTAAGTGTCTCCTATATAGTGACATTTCTGTAAAATGCAAAAAATGTCTGTGCTAAACCTCCACTCCCATCCTTTTCACAGAGATATTTGGTTTAAAGAGAAATAGGTTTCAATGATTAATTGTCAAACTTGCTGCATAACATGTGGAGAAACCGGGTTGGTGGTTGTGTTCCTTCAACTCATAGTCCTGATCCTCCAAGGAACAGCTGAAAAATCTCACAGAGGGGAGCACGTATGTGTGTATAGGACAACACGGACCACAACTCGCTGCTTTCTAGCAGCTGGTTCACTTACGGTGGGTAAAAACTACTGACTGCCTTAGCAGGATTGTTTTTTAAGACTTGAGTAACATGTGATTTTAGCAAGGGAGCATTTAAACTCAAACTTAAAGCCGAACCAGAGCTGGCTTAAAATTGGAATTCACCGTTTTGACATTTATTTTTGCAGCTGAATTAGAGATTGTGTCCAAAGGCTGACATTTCCCGTGAAGCAGAAAGTTCCCCTGCCAAAAAAGCAACAAAAAAAAAAAGACTTTCAGAAATGTTAGCAGAAAAATATTTAGAAGTTATATGCTGAACCAAATGTTTGCTTTTTTAGCAGCATTCAGTATTAAAAATGCTTCTCTGAGGTGGTAACTTGCCTCCTGTCCCTCTTTCCTCCCTGCGAGTCAGGTGGAGTCCTGAATCCCGCTGGCCTTGCAGAGATGCTGCAGGGGCCCTTGGAAGATGTGGTCCAGTTTAGGGCAGAAATGAGGAAGAATGGAAACTCTTTAACAGCTCACATAGTTAGGAGGAAGTTCAGCTGACCTCAGGGTAAAAATTAGGTTTGTATGTAATATTCTCCCAAAACAAGATTTAATTCATTTTCCTTCTTTCTTTTTCTGGAGGAAAATTCCCAGCCAGGTTTTGCAATGAGGCTTGCAGGGCTGCTGTTAGGCACTCCATGGAGATACCTGTCTGTGCATCTCTGCATTGCTAATTCAGAGATAGGGATGTTGAATGTCAGAGATCCATTCCAAATTGTTTTATTTTTGAAGAACATGAAGTAATCCCTTTTTATTGTGACTTCATCCTGAAACTCAAAGCCTCCAAAGTGGCCTCTGCAGTTCCTTTAAACGCTAACGCTGCCTTCAGTGACACCCTCTGCACGGGATTTGCTCCAGTCCTGGAGCTGGGGCTCCTCTCATTCCGGCAACCTCAGCTGCATCCCAGGACATCACGGGCAGCTCCAGCCAGCATCGCTGTCCCCTGGCACCTCCTAAAGCATTTGCCAGATCCCCTGGCTTTCCTTTCCCCTTCCACTCCTGCAGAATGCCTTCTGGTTCCTCCTCCTATTTCTGCACTCTCAACATTTTCCTCCACTTAAAACAAAGCCACCACCGATACAAACCGGGGTCAGGTGATTTTAAGATGATCCGAACCCTCCAAATCCATAAAGCATCATACTCGGTGTGCAGTAATTCCATATTTATTTCCATGGAAACGGCAGCCTGGAGCCTTCTGCAGGGCTGTAATTACTCTCGTAGCGTCCCTGTCAGCGCGCGAGGATCTTCCAAAGATGCTGGTGACTTAGCACTGGAAGTGACATTGAAAAAGGAAAAAGCTCTGCGAGGTGAATGAAATTTGTTGTGTAGATACACGGGAGCAGAGCGGGGAATTGGCTCCCCTCTTCGGCCGGGGATGTGATGTTTGGAAGCTGCTTTTGCAGCAAGAGTGGGAGGCAGGAGAGGCTGAGAAGATGGGGCAAGGGCAGAGATGAAGTGGGCGTCTCGGCTGGGTGGGATTTATGGCTCAGCTGCAGCCCCAAGTCTCCCCAGGGTGGAAAGCAGGTCGCACATTTGTTTGCAGGGGTGGCCTAGGCGAGCACGGAGCAAAGCTCGGCTCACTCCTGTTGATCCTGTGTGCTGTGGACATGGTGCCCCAGTGCCCTGTGTGTTTAGTGGCCTTGTACATCACCTCGGAGGGATGGGGTTGTGCGAAGGACATCTGAGGCACTGGGGTGCCACGTGGGCTCTGTGTTTTGGGGAGTGACACGCAGTGATTGCTCTTCCTTGGAGCTGGATCGCTCCACGGAGCTCTCAGTGTCCGATCCATGCAGAACACGTATGGACATATGTGTGCGCTCATTAACTGTCGGCTCAACTTATGTTCTGTGACGTTATGGACTTGCAGAGCAATCTTGGCCCCTGTAATTAAATTTAAAGCAAATTAGCTCTTCTATTAAACAAAATAAATCTGATGCAGTCTAATGCTGTATTCTGTAGCTATGGCTGATCAATCGCTCCGGCAAAGAGCAGGCAAATGCTGCTGAGCAGATGGTCTTGGCTGAGGCATGGTCAATTAAACTCATTAAAGATGCTTTCATTTAATCAGAGAGTGTTTTAACCCTGTTAGCTGCCAGTTGGGGATGTGTGTTTTTGTGCACTAGGAACTTAAGAGTTCTTGCCCTACTGTGGACATCTCCTGGCTTTACAGGCCCTTTGCAGAAACCAGACTGGAGCATGCACGTGAAGAGCAGAGAAATTACCATGTCATGCAACAGCAGTGAAGGCCTGCAGAGAAAAACCAAGTTGCTTTCTTCTAGCACTAAACAAGTATGTTCATTAGACTGAAGAAGTCTTATGCACTAAACAAGTGTGTTTATTGGACTGAAGATGTCTTATGTGCGGAGTCCTTCCCACGTGAGCTCCTGCCAGCCTTTTCTGCAGGGCTAGGGGAGTTTGTGCCTCTCCTGCCCAGCAAAATGTCACTTGCTCCACCAAAGCATCTGCAGTCAGTTGTGGCTTGTTATGGTGTGTTTGTTATGGGGTTGGAGGATAGAGCAAGGGGATCTTCAGCATCCAGACAGGTCTGGCACTGAGGTGGCCTCTCTGCTGTCACGCAAAATGCTTTGGCTGCTGGGAACCTTTCTACCACAGGGTTCTGGAGAGGGATTTAGTTCCCTCTTTGCAGCAGAAACCCATAGGGAGTCCTCTGAGGCAAAGCTCTGTGTTTTGGCTTGTTTAACAGAGCACTTGGGAGCAGTTGTCACAACTGAGCATCGTTGCCTTTTCCCCACGGCTCCGGTCTGCTGAGCTTCTCCCTCTGCCTTATCATAGTAACCATATATAATGTACCATATATAATATGCCAACAAGGTGAGTAAGACCAAGAGGGTTTTCTTAGCCTAATGGAGAAAGCATATGCGTTTTTCTCAAGAACAGTATATGTAGAAGAGTGCAACAAGAAGGAGGCTTGGAAGGAGCAATTCCAGGCTGTTAGTCAGCATCAGGGGACTGGGATACAGCAGTGCATTTGCAGCAGCACATACCGGTTAAATTAAACACACATGTCCTTTATTCAGAGCACCATGTAGGGAACTTTGTGCATCAATCCGGACCTGTTCTGCTGCAGCAACATTGGCCCATCCAGGTACATTAGGGCAAAAATCAGGTTGGTTTTCAAAATGTTCACCTGCTATGAAATAGTTTTTATTTCTGTTTAGTCAGGTTTGGTTTTTTGTGCTGTATCAGCTAAATACTCCTGGTTGTCTGTGTGGATTGATTAATTTTCACCTTTTAAAGTTTAAATTACCCCTAAGATATCTTTTCAGTTTTATTTTTGTTTCAAATCACCTATGAATACTTCTTATCATCTGCATTAATGCAGCAAAGCAATGCATAAAAAATAACTACACTTACCTTATAAAGTATCAATAACTTGACATGCTCAATCTACCTTAACCCCTCTATTTAGGCGCCACTAATTCCCTTCTTTCACTGAAAAGCTAGTTCTTGGCACCACTTTCCTGCTTTCTAGACAATTTCTTTTTTTTTAATCAGGAACAGGAGCTTCATGTGAAGCTTATTGCTTATTAATACAGCTCTGATTCCGCACCACCACCTTGCAGCTTGGAAAGAGTGAGTTGAGCAGTGAAATCCTGGCACTAGGTAAGAGCAGTTAGGGAAGAATAACAAGAACTGAGCCACAAACCTCCTGTCGCTGGTGGTGCACTAGCTGCTGACACTGCCATTTGCAGGCTAGCACAGGTCCCTGGGAAGAAAAACACTCCCAACCTGAGATTATTAACTGGGAGAGATGTTCTGGTGTCTGTGGCCTCTGCTGGTCCCTGGCTGCTTCTAGCTTAGCACAAGCCAAACACATCTCACAGCTTTGTTACAGGAACAGGCTGCAGCACTGGGCAAAATCAGGGAGGTGGGCTGTTCCTGGCACGGCTTTGCAGAGGGGAGATGCTGAAACAGTGGGGAAGGTTTTGCAGGAGGTGCAGAAATAGAAGTTCTTGAGCATCATTAAATGTGACAACATTAGGAAAGCATAGCTTGAAACCATTTTAGTTGAGAGGAGATTTGGCATGGCACAAGATAGAAAACCCAGAGGTGTTCCCTTAGTATTGGCAAAGAGGAGACTGATGATTAAAAACATGAGAGCAAACAGAAAAGAAAAGGTAAATTCAGGGAAATATCTTTGTGCTGAAAAAAAAAAAAAATCAGAAATCCCATGGGCCTTATGATCATCCATAGATGATCAGTAAAAAATCACCTGCATTATTGCCAATTTTCCAAAGGGCAGCATAAAACCTTTTCTTAACTGAAACCAGTTGTTGCTGGTAGGGCAGATTCCGCTGCACTTCAAAGTGACCTGGTTCCTTGGGGTGAATTTCAGCCTCCAAAACGCAATGTTTGCTTCAAGCAATCTGCCTTCTTGTCCTCACTTTGTACTTACTGAAAGCCACCGTAAATTTAAAAAAATAATAATTCCTCAACACGTTTTGTGTATTATTAGGGAAAAAAAGTCCCTCCTTCGCTTTGTCTTTCCCTCAACCAGAGATGGCGAGCGGGAGACGTCACAGAGAAATGACCCTGCTGGCCCTTTTCGGAGAAAATAATCTCGCTTTTTCTTTGCGTAGCATTTTGTTCCCTGCACTACATGTTCCTGTCAATCAGCCCGGGAGGGCCCTTGCAGACAGAAGGGGTGTTATCCAGACCTCTCCCTCTTTAAGCAACTAACTGCAAAAGAACCCATATGTGATGCTTATCTTAAGGAAGGCTGGAATACTTAATAAGACATAACTGGTGCATGACCTCGCGCTCTGTGAACGCCTGCCTTCTTTTGACTGGAGATACAGTGAAGCAGCTAGAATTTAATTTTGCACCTAAGTCTTTTAATCTAATTTGAATTTTCACTGCACTTTTGCAGCACTTCAGCCCTCAGCCATGTATTTCATCCCTGAAATCCTTTTAATGCCAATCTAATAAGTAAAATCTAAAGATACCACAGTATTTATGTGTAGCAGTGGGTTTATGTTGTCGTGCTGGAGGCTCGTGCCAGAACTCCAGGGTCTTCATTTCAACCAGGAAGAGAATCGAGACTGTTTTTCACTGAGCTGCACTAGCCTAAAGTCACAAACTGCTCTTTCAATTATCTTTTTATAGTCCTAAATAGAGAGATCGTTCTTGTGACATATATCATCCATTAAGTGAATATTTTGAAGCTTCCATATTAATATTTTACCAAGTTTCCTCTAATCTTTATTTCAGAAAAGTGGTTTCTGGGAGATGGCTTCTTTTTTATTTCTTTTCTCTTCCTTTTGCAATCCATATTGTGTATTGCGTAATTCCAGAAGAGAATTACTAAAAATACAGTGTTATTTACCAAAATCTTCTCCTCTGCTCCCTGTATTTCATTCTTTAGACTACCCGTGTTTCTGGGTTACTTGACAAACACTTCATGCCACAGATTGGGATGTGATAGACCATGTCATTTTAATTCAGAATCAACATCGAGGGTCAGATGCATCAGGCCATAGAAAGCGCTGTATGAATATAAAATACACTTAGGCTAATCTACCAGTTTACTTCTAAAAAAGGACCAAAATAAAAAGAGAGAAAAGGAATATTTCTTAGGAGAAATGAGCAGGGCTTAGAATTTTCTCCAAAGGAATATCTAACTAGGCTCATATTTGTTCCCAGTGAGCTGACTATAAATGATCAGTAAAACCAAATTTCATGCATTTCAAAGACTGTCTCAATATCCCTAGCTATAGGGAATGCAAGTTATGTAAGCTATTTCTTACCTCTTTTTCAGTGCTGACTTTTCATATTCAACAACCTATGCATTTTCTGGAACATCTGATTCTACCTAGTGTGTTTAGTGGGAAATGGGAATGTGAGCTCAGTGGGGACCTGGATGCGAGACAGATTCAAATACAGCCTTTCATGTATTTAAAAAGCTCCTATAACAGCTTAATGTCGTAAAAAGTCGACCTTCATTGCATTGGGCTTTGCTATATAAAGCAGGACAGTGATGTTCCCAAGCAGTGTGACATCATTACATGTGTTTTCATGTGTTTCATCCAATTTGCCTTTAGTGCAGTTCTTTTTGGCCCAGAAATAGATTATGTTAATTATTAATTAATTTTAATGATATTAATTATTATCAATAATAAGCTGCAGAGAGCTGTGTTGGTGGCACAGTATTTTTCGTCATTCAGTCGTGAAGTCTTTGTATAAAAATCATTGCTGTTAATCTTGGCCTTGTAATAAAGGAGAGAAAGATTGTGTCGCTCCATTTCACCTCCATTTCAGCCATTCCTTCCTTTATTTTGAGATTAAAGGCAATAGGGAGCTGAGCTGAGCAGGAGAGAGAGGCATAAGCACCTCGGGTGAGGTGGTAGCCGCCTGAAATCAGGCTTGAGAAGCTGCATTTTGCCCACGCTATAGATGCCATAAACTTGATGACTGTAGATGTTGCACAAACCTTTGTGAAGCAGCAGCTGGGAGGTGAGCTAAGCTTCAAGCAGGGCCATATGGGGACCCTATATATTTGTGGACGAGGACAGTGCAGCGCAAGGCACAAGTCTTGAGTCAGAGCCTCGTGACGCTTTGATGTCACCCGTCCCCAGACCATGATTAAGTTCCTGTGATTTACGAGCTCCGGTACAGCAGCGGAGACATAGTGCCCACTCATGTGTATGCTCTCGGATTAATCCATAGTGAAAGAGCTAAGCTGAATAACCTCCTTTGGCATTTGCTGGGAGCAAAGAGCGTTTGTGCAGATACTTAGCTGGCATGAGCTGGCGTGGCTTCTTGTGAAGAGACCTCTCTGGCTGTGATAACTTGATAGTGAGCCTGAACCTTGGGCCTTCCTTCGAGCGTGCAGAGGAGGGGCCTGGTCCAAGGATGGGCATTTTCCACAATGAAAGATAACAAAGCACAGATGTGTAATTTTGCTGTCTTTCCGTGAGCGTGTTGCCAGTTGAGCGTGGCTTGAAGTGGAAAGAGGTCCCGGAGAGGAAGCGAATGGTAGTGGGAAGGTCACAAGCAAAGCCAGATCCAGGCAGGTAACGTGGAGGGCCAGGATGATGCTGGAGCGAGACGTGTGAATTTGCACTCCTTGGCTATCCCTAAGGATAAGGGACATCAGGGAAGAGTTTCTGTGCTCTAAATGGGAGGACTGAGAGCCCTTAGCGTTTGTGTTTTGGGGGAGGAGGTTTCTGCCTTGTTTGTTTGTTTTGTTCTTTCCCTTAAATAACCAGCTTCATTTATGACCTAGCTAACGGTGAGAAAATCATGTGGGAGGTTTAAACTTTAAAATCCTAATACTGGAGTAATTAAATAGTCTTTTTTTTTTTTTCTTTTTCCCTCGCATCACCAGCCATTTATCCTGCTGGCATTTCTGCCAGTTTTGCTGTCGAGCTTGTGTTGTGTAACAGTGGTGAAATGAACTGCAAGTTTGTGTTCAACTGCTACCAGGAGCCTTGCACGTTCATGTGCAGAGCTGAGACCAGAACTGATGAAATATCCACAGAGCAGAGGGGCTGTTCTGTGCAGAAACCGTTGACACCATCATTCTGGTGGGATAGCAAGGGACAGAGATCAGTATAAACACTAGATTATCCTCCTCTCTGTAAATCCAAGTTCACTTTAAAAAAAAAGAGAAGAATCAAGTTGCATTTTCCCATCACCCTCTAAATTCAGCCCTTCAGTCACCTTTTTCTTCTTTCTCCCCTGGGTGCTCTCTCCTGAATTGACTGCGTTCTCCCTTACACTGGGTTTTGGCTGGGCATAGCTGTGCTCAGATGGTTAAATAGCAATTGAGTGTAAATTAGCTCCAAGAGCTGTGACTGCCGCTGTCTGCTTCCAAAATAACTTTGTGGAGGAGAAGGACTCTCGGGTCAGACGACAGCAGCATGTTTTGGATCCGACTGCAGAGAAGGGGGTTGGAGGGAATGTTATGGGTTAGGTTAATAGGAGAGAAATACAGTAGACATACTGGGTTAGGAGCTATCACATATGCATAATAGAAATTATGGTGATTGCTTGCAAGTAGGCAGCACCGCAATTTGGGAAAGTTTGTCATTAAAGCTTTGTGTTTCTCGTTGCCCGACTGTGGTATTTGCAGTGAGGGCCATGAAATGGCCCTGCTTTTTGAGCTGCTGGGTGCAAAGGGTTTCCTTTGGGAAGTCCCTCTCACCACAGTCTGTGGTTTCCAGGAGGAAAGCAGCTGCTTGATGGGTTGGTTGATCCATGTGTGAAGCTTTTCCTATTCTGCTCCTAGCAGCTGGTAATTCCTGGTCTTCTTCACCACTGAACATAGGTGGTTGCTCAGGGTTGTCGCTTGGTCAGTCTGTTCTGCCTTGATGGAGGGTGATTACAGGCCAGCTGACAATGTCTGGCAGCCAGAAATTCTGGTCCTGTGGATGAAAATAGCCAAAGACACATTCAAGGAGATAATTGGGCTCATTAAACTTTCCCATCATAATGCCAGCCGTGGCTTCAGCCATTGTGTGCCTGAAAACATCAGCAGCATCAATGAATGAAAAATCTATTTCTATCACAAATGCACCAGCAAACGTGCCAGAATCGCAGTGTCGGAGCAGGGGCTCACGCTGAGGTGGCAGCCTTTTAGTTAGGGATTTTGGGAAGCCCAGGGCTTCCTTGAAAGGAGGATGTTTTCTGGGTGATAACAAAATATATGGTGTTCCTGAGTGGTTACCGCTGCATGAAGAGATGTGTATGGGGCGAGGGGTTAGTGGCCCGTCCTAGGAAGCCCCATGTACAAGTTTTAACTGCTATCAGTCTGGACTGAATCTAAGTCAAGTGACTCACCCTTATTTTTAGTGTCTGAGTGCCTTAAATTTTGCCTTATTTGGAGTCAGGGTAAAAAGCAGATGCATTAAGGGATGAAAGGAAGGGTAAAACAGGCTGCAGGGGCAGGAGAGGAGGCATCTGGGTTTCAGGAAGACTTTGTGCTAGCTCAGCAAGCTGCAGTGAAGGGGAACCTCTCTCCATCACTGCATGAACTTACCGGATGGCAGACATCAATCAGAAGTAAAATCACTCCTGCTCAGAGACGGAGAGTTCCTAAGAAATAATTCATGATAAAACTCTCTCCTGTTTGGTAAAGTCTCACGCAGACTGAAAGAGACTCCTCAGAAGGGGAGTGCTAGACACATAGCAACTCTCTGGCTTTCTTGTCACTTATGGCTGTGCCCCTATTGCCTTTTGCTACTCATGATTGGAATGAAAATAATATGCTTGAACTTCATCTAGGTGGATTGACTCCTGTTGAGCTGCAGCAGAGTTGCAGTGGACTCTGAAAACTGGCCCTGAGCCCTGTCAGATCTGAGCTATTCCCTGGTTACCTAAAGCCTCTGGTTTGGAAATACTCAGGATGGAAATAACGAGGATTTCAATGCATGAAATGCACTGTTTTTCCCTCCACAGCGAGCTTGGCGGTTCATGGAAACACGGTGCAGTTGAGGGGATCCTGGTTTGCCAGATGAAGTTTGTTACAATTTCCCATCTGCTCCCAAGCAGAAGCTATAAGGTTTGTGCTGTGCAAATAATTATTCCTACTACATTCTAAACCACGAAATCGAGTCCCAACAGCAAATATTTTTAACGTGTGTTACTGTGCAGCCAAGAAAGCTGCCAGCAGCACAAACCTGAATAATTCTGCGCGACAATCGAGGTGGGGACAGGACGCATCTGCCCTCAGTGTAGTGCCAGCCTTGCAAACTACCTAGTGCCAAGTGTACTCGTACCCTGGGCTGCTTTCGGAGAGCCCCTGTGAGGAAATACCAATGCAAAGAGCAGTTGCAGGTTAGTGCTGGGTCTCTGCTTGCCCGCTGGTGGTGTCGGCTGGGAGGCCAGCGTGGCTGAACGGGCATTGCCGCCTCCGCTGCAGCACGGGTGCCCGGGCTTTCCTGCTGCTTTTATCTGTCAGCTGAAAAGGCCTCGCTGGAAAGGTAAAATAAATTAAATGGAAAGGATTTTCTGCTTGCCCATTTTGCCCTTTCCATGCTTAGGCAGCCTTCTACTCTCCAGATGATTTTCTGCACGCGCGAGGCTGTGTCCAGGGCAGCCAGGCTGCTTTCCGTGCATTTTACCTGCACCTGCAAACATGTGTCAGACACAGCTGGGGAGCATGTGCCTGCATGGAAAAGTGGCTCCAGAGAAGGCTGGAGAGGATCGTTTCCTTTCCCAAGGGGAATACAGGAGAGGCAGTGCCTCTTCGCTCTATCTTTAGCCATGTGCCGCGTGGAGCAAACGTGGGCACAGCTGGTAGGTAACACAGGCAGCCTCTGTCCCCTGCGAGGCCCGAGGACATCTCAGCAGCCAGAAGGCTCTGCAGCCCTCGGAGCCCGCCCAGGGGCATTTCGAGCATCCGGGAGGTGTTTCAGCCCCCTGGGATCCCCCGGGCCGTGTCAGCAGCCGGGAGGCTCAGCAGCCCTTTGGGATCAAGCCATGGGGTCAGGTGAGGCTCTGCACAAGGCGCCCACGGGGAGCGTGTTCTGTATTTGTTACCCAGGTGCCTGCACCTTCCTCAGCATTAACCCTAGTGCCAGGCAGGCTCCGTAACGTGGGTGCTGCAACCGTCATCCTCCTCACCCCTGGGAGCGAGGGCGACGGGTCCCTGCTGGGCAGGGATGTTTGCGTGGACCCTTCATCAGCAAAACAGGGAAAATAGGAGGAGATAGAGGGCAACAAGAGACTGGTGGTACCATGCCCTGCAGAAGCAGGTGCAGATTTATGGGAGCTGCATCAAAGCTTTTCATAAGCACAGGGTGGGGGCCAGGCTTGACTCAACCTCGGATCCAGAAAGAGATTAAAGCGCAGAGGGCAGAGCTGGGTCGGAGGCGCCGCTGACACTGTTGCTCCTAGCAGCTTATGCAGATTTGGGACAGAGGCAGCAGTTTGCGGGTTCTCGAGGAACGGCTGAATTGCTTCAGCAGTGTTTCACCATCTCCCTAAAGCCAAAAAAAAAGTGAGAAAATGATCCTGGGACAGATCTAAACATTTTGGAAATAGAAGTCTCAGACTGGAGAAAATTTAGTAAGGAAAACTGTCTGAAAATGAAGGCTCTTTGAGGGGGTGGGATCTCTTCTGGGTTTTGCTCAGGCTGTAAACGAAATGGTTCAGTTATTCTCTCAGCTTTTGTATAAGGTCGCAGTGTGATCCTCAGTTTATTCCCCCGTGTCAGAGAAGCGGCACTGGCAGGTGATGAGAGCGTTTCCCAGCTGTGCCCGCTCCCAGGAGGAGCTCCCCAGGGGCCTTTCCACCTTCTGCCTCCATCTTCCATAAGCACTCTGCAGCGTTTTGGCTGTCAACCCTCTTAGAGGCTGCTTTTCCACTTTTTTTTCCACTTTTCCAGATGATTCCAGCTGGACAGAAAGAAGGATGCAGAAGGAGCTGTTCTTCTGCATGGGTATTCAGCAGCAGGAGAAATCTGACCCAAAGGGTGGTTGCACTCACCTACGTTATTTTTTCCCCAGGGTCCTGGGTGCTGCTTTTCCATGATTCACTTTGACAACCTATTTGACTAATAACAAGAAACAAAGGGGAAGATTTTCAATGTATGTTTCGTATGGTTTTGTTTCCAAAGTGTTAAAGCTTGTATCTTCACTTGAAGTAAGAAGTTGGCCATAGCAGCACAATTTTGACATAGTTATACAGCAAAATACAAAAAGCTGAATCCTGTGAGACTCTTTTAGGCATTTCTTTTTAATGTCTTTATTGGTGACTTTTTTTCCCAAAAGAACTGCCACTTGAAATACAAGCACTGCAGATCTGCAGTCACAGTTGCACTCCTTGGCTCACATCTGGCTTCCAGCTGCATATTGTTCCTTGCTTATGAAGTGCTCTGCCTTCAGCGGAAGCTTAAAGGGAAACTTGAGAGCAGAATACAGATGAAGTGGGATCAGAGAGGAGGCTGCCACCTTATTTTTGCAACATGTTGTTGTTGAGAAAGCATCAAGAGACCTCAACAATAGCAGAGGATATAATGCCATGCTCTCAGAATGTTCAATATATCTTCCCTAACTCTGTAAGCAAAAGCCCATTTGCCCTGGTAACATTTTCAAAGGAAAGAGGTCATGCCTTGCTGAATGAAGTTCAAAATAAACTGCATTTCCTCAAAAAGCAGGAAATGAGAATGCTCCTTGCAGACAAGGTAGATGTGAGAGTTATAGCAAAGCTTTAGCGAAGCTTAACGTACCGCTCAGCAGATATTCTATCCTTAAAGAAACCGTTTTTGATCTTTGTTCACAAGACTCTGTGGTAAAGAGTAAGTCTAGATGTCCCTTGAGCTGCAGTGTATGAAGATGCACCGTTTGGGATGTAACACAGTGTATAAAACCTGAATAACAATTAATTTGCTGGTTGAGAGCCACAGCCACGACTGGGGCTGTGATCCACATCAACTCTTTGAAAGAAGCATGGCTGGAAGGTGATGAGTACATCAGGCAGAGCAAAGCTCAGCCCGTGACTGCGTGTCCTCAGCTGCTATAGAGGGTGACATGGGGAAGTGCCAGGCTGAGCTGCAGGAGGTGGCACCTGAGGTGGGGACCGGGCTTGCAGGTGGATTTCCAAGCTGGAGGTGCCTGGGCTGCAGGGTGCAGGTTTTAGCACCTGAGATTCCTAGGCAAACTGTAGTCTTATTCCTTTACCCGCACTCCAGGGGAGTGCTGTCCTCCAGGGTGTGTTGGAGCTGGTGGGTGCTTGTTCCTCCTCCTACAGCTGTGTTAGATCCAGCTTCTCCACTCTGTGCCAAAGCTGCGGTTGTCCAGCCTCGGTGGTGGTGAAAATGTTGGGCAGCTAGTGCTTTATTTGGCTTCAAACTACGAAGTAAAACAGCTTGGAAAACAGGTCTGGGTGCATGGAGAGGCTTTGCCAGGAGGTTCAGTCTCCATCGAGCCGTAGGGAAAGATAATTGGAAGAAAGGGATTGGGATAAGGGTTTGGGTAAGGACTGCCCGAGGAGGCAGGGGACAGCCAGCAGTTCTGCTGATTGTATTGCAGAACTAAAGTGAAATCCAGTGGTTTCCTGAGGGTCCTCCCGCTGTGAGATGGAGGTGTCAGTGCCACAAGGCCGTTTGGAAGAGCCTTGGAGAGAAGCGTGGGGGGTTGGAGGTGGGTTAAGCGTTGGGAGTGTTCAAGTGCAGGCTGACTCCATTCGCCATCTCGTGGCGATCCCTGACTTGGGCCTGGGTCTGCGTGGAGCAGCTCCAGGCTCCGCTTGGTGCAGCAGGGCCAGAGCCTCCTTAGTCCAACACTCGCTCCACAGACAGCAGCACTGGTTCCTCCTGCAGATGCTGGTCCCAAAACCTGCGTGTTGGGACTGCGGTGATCGCCCCGTACCTGCGAGGGGAAAGCAGACCTGCTGACAAGCTCAATATAATGATATCCTGCATGGAAAGGGATGTTAATGCCAGGGAACTTGATGGACTGCATTTTTCTGCTGTATTATTTCCATTTGAATTAGCTTGAGTTAACTGCAGTCATATTTAGCACTGTTTGCACTGCTGAATTTTTAGATTGTTAATTTTCAGTTGTAAATGGTTTGATTGTATCTTTTTCATAAATATTTGTAACGTGGGTTAATGCTTTCTGTTACCTGAGGTACATATTCTGGAAGCAAATGACTGTTCTTGCTCTGGTGCTCTGGGTTGGGTAGGAGAAGCTGAAGCCTGAGCAGCCCCGTACCAAGGGCCTTTGCCTTTTACAGCCAATGCATCCAACACCAAGGTCAGCAGAGCGCCTCTGTGCAGCTGTGTTCCTCAGCTGAAGTTATCACTATTTGACTGCCAGGGATGTCCGTAGAATGAGTGTTTCTGTCTACACAGAAGCTACGGCCTCCAAGCTGAAGCATCTCCTGCTGTCACCATAAATTGCCTGTATCGCGTTTAATACAGCCATCTACAGCGTGTGCCAGATCAGTAGGTTAGTGGCTACGCTGACCTTCTTCACCGGTAAGTTAATGGGGATGTTTTACCCCCTGGGAGAAGTTGCCTCATGTACTAAGATCTTTTTGTCCCTTGTGGTACCTTGTGCAGAACTTACTCCTGCCACCTTCATGGTTTTGGGGTGTGCTGTTAAAGCCCTAACCAAGCTGACTAAGGAAGCTGCAAATCTTCCAGGTGTTTCATATTCTCCTTTCATTTCAGCTCACCTAGGATGCTGTTCATGCAGAGTATGTAGCTATCTCACTGCTTACTGACAATTTGCTATCTAAAGTCATGAATCTCCTGAGCACTTTCTCCCTGACCCCAAAGGGAAGGTTCAGTGCATCAAAACAGGGCCAAACACATTGCTCGTTTTAGGAGAATGGACTCCTTAGGTCTTTGCGATAATCTAAGCTTCACAGATCCTGAAATGAAGGGCAGGATCGCAATTATTGCTGCTCTTAGTCCATGAAAATCTTTCAATTTACATTCCCTGCCCTTCTTTTCGGCTGATACTGAGTTGTTTGGCAGGAGAGGCAACCGAAACCTTGCTCTCGGTGGGCCAGGTGCTTTGCCAAGTGTTTGCTCGACCTTCTGCCAAAAAGGTAGGCGTTAGTTATTGTCGTGCTGCTGCAAGGTTCAAGAGCACAAATCAACACACAATTCCAGGCTACCTACCAGCATGCTACAAGCATTTATTCTGCAGACAGCTGTCCAATTTCAGGCTGTAGCTCAGTGCCAGGCAAGTTTCTCTTCCAAACGCATTTTGTCTTTTGGTTTTATTTTAATGCTTTGTAAGGAGCGGCAGTGATGGTGGGGCATGTGGTGACATGTCACTATTGATCTGTTGTTTCACTTATCTGTGCATTATCCTCTGTCACCATCTCCAGAAAATGCTGCACTGCTGACAACAGAAGGATCTGCGCTGCTGTTTTCCTGAGAGGTCTGGCCTCGCTCTGTAAAGAACACCTGATTTCGTGGCAGCACGGAGACTAGCTAGGGAATATTAAATTCACAGATGGAGCCTGCTTGCTGAACCCCAGTGACAAAACGCTGCGAGCTGTCGGAGCTGGGAGCGGAGCGTTTGCAGGCAAGGGGGACAGGCTGTGCAAGGGTGAGTGGCAGGGTCAGAGAGCTGAAACCTCCAGGTGGGAAAGGCTTTCCCTGCAGGAATGGTGCTCATTGCAGAGCGCCCTTTCCTCCCTGCATCCCTGTCCCTCTGTGTCTGGGGTGCACATCAGCAAATAGAGGCTTGGACTTGAAATGCAGGAATTCACTGATCCCAGAAACTGCCTCCTGTTGTTTGTGCAAGGCTTTCGGATGCTTCAGAGGCCACTCTAATAATCTCTCAATAGCTCCCTAAAGAGCAAGAAAATCAAAATATTGTTCAAACTGAGAGGAATTCAGACCAGGCCTCTAGCACGGTTTAAGCAGATATGGGCATGTACTCTTTGCAGGACCCTGGCCGTCAGCTTGTGAGTTACTTCTGCACTTCTGGGAACATTCCCACATCTTGTTTCCATCTTTAAACCTGTTGAGCGGCAACAGGTCCTTCTGCAAGTCGTTTTAGCTCCAAAAACTGGGCCCATTTAGAGTTCTGTGACTGCTTGTTTAGCCTCAGTTCTTGCAGTTTGTGTGTTCTTTGTATTTACCATTAAGCTTTTAGTCAAAAGGTCAGGATTTGAAGATATTTAGGGTATCTTTCCTTCTTATTTTGGGGACAAGTTAATTGCAGCTAATTCTAACTATGATGATTTGTGAATGGTAGTGCCCTGTGTATTGAAAAACCAGATGTTTCCCTTCCTGCTAAAGTTTAGCTTAAGTTTATGCTTAAGGAAGCATAAGCAGCCAAATTGCAATGTCCATGAGCTGCAGGAGCTGGTGAGACCTGCAGGTTGTCCTGCGTGGTGCTTGTGTGGGGCACGTGCTTGCCGTGGGCCTGGCCTGCTGTTATGCAACACCGTAAGCAGTGAGTATTAAGGCTTGCTCCGGGGTCAGAAGCCTCTGGGCAGCTTAGTTTTTAAGCCCTCTGGTGCTGGATACCTCTCATGGATGATCTTCCAGGGAGATTTCTGGGATTCAAAGGCGTTTTAAACACAGATTGAAGAGATGTTCCTTTCAAATGGAAGTGTTTTTTTTTTTTTGCATTTTTGGGCTTTTTTGAATCGCTTGCAAATCATTTGCGAGGTCAACCCCACTTTTTCTTTCCCTCCCTGTTTTGCTGAATCTGTTCTCCATTTACTTTGATTTATAATTCCTCATAAACCTGTAGGCATCTTCGCAAGCAGCTTTGCAGCAGGTTGTGCAGAGCTTGCTTGTGTCAGCATCCCTGGCAAAGCCGCCCAGCCTCTGTGCTCCCAATGCATGGATGGATGACTGACCTAAAGCAAGGGTGTTTCTCCCCAATTCGTACCCCAGGTTCATGCAGGGAGAAATCCTCTCCATCACAATCCTCTCTTAGATGATCGGCTGCTTCGCATGACACGACATACAGATACACACAGATAGAAGTGGCTTAGAGACCCCTTGCTGAATGACCTAAGGAATTTTGTAAAATTTGACCAAAAAAATCAGCCATCTGGCTTTTCCCCACCGTAAAACTGCTTGAGCACCCAGGAATTATGTTGCCAAATAGGAATTATGTTGCCAAATAGCTTATTGGAGAATTAAAACAGCTATGGGGAACTACAGTCTCTGCTCAGAGCCATCAGGTGACGTTACGTCAGGTCGGTGCTGAACCCACTTTGGGCTGCATGATGCTGGTGCCCGGCCCCTTTGGAGAAAAGCTGGTTTTGCTGGCACTGGGGGCATCCGACCCTGGGAAAGTTATCCGCATTTCCTGCCCCCCTCTGTCGTTTCAAATCCCAAGACAGCTGGCCGTCCTGGGATTGTAATTTGCTGTACAGAGGATTAACATGTTGCCCAGTGTATTAGTGGCTTAAGCTACCGAGACAGCTTAACATCATTCACATTTCCAATTTAAAAGGAAGTTCAGCATCCCAGCTCTGCACAAAAGAGGGAATATTTAGATCCTCCAGCTCCTTGCTCAGGAAAATCAGCAGAGGTCAAGACCTTGGACACAAAATGAGACTCTCCTTGTTGCCTTTGTGGCTCGTAGAGGAATATTCACTTACTCATGGGTGTTTCTCTGGGGAGAGGGTGCTGCAGTGAGTCTGTACGGCTGGGTTTGGGTGCCGTGTGGTGTTGTGGTGCAGACGTGTCCTGTCTCACGTCGCGGCTGCCTGCGGTGCCGCTTAGAGCAGCAGCTCCGACAGGGAGCACAGAGCTCCCTGCACCTACCGCCTCACTCAGGGGCCCCGTTTCCTCTCAGCCAGAGCCCCGCGTGGTGCCGCATGCCAGAGTCACTAGTATGTCTTGACTGATAGATTAATTATTAAGTGAAGGGGCCTTATGAATTTTTCAGTATTTCCTCTCACGATGCATGACAAAGCGAAACCTGCCTTTTATTAGACAAAGATCTCTGCGAAAGCCCCGCATCAAAGTGGCAAAGTTGTCACCCGTGTTGTGATCTTGTTCAGCCCTCGCATACAGCGTGTTTGCTTTGAACTGTTTAATCAAGCATTTGCTCCGGAGGGGAGCCTCAAAGGATGAGAGCCTGGAATTGCTCTCTTCCCAACGCATATATCCCCATGTGCAGAAGATGACACAGCTCTCGGGCTCCGTTTTGGTGGACGGGTGAGCAGGTTGGTGCTTTAGCACCCATGCAGTGCTCCAGGTGAGCAGGTTTAGTGAGGATTTAAGCAGCTCACAGCATCCTTGCATTCTGCACAGGGAAAATTCATTCACAAACCGGGATTTTTTGGAATCTGTTTGCCTGAATGGTAGTGTGCTCTGCACAGGGAGCTGGAAAACTGAAGTGTCGCTTTCTTGACTAAATTACAGATGCTGGTGCAAGCAGCCCCATCCAGGACGGTCCCCGTCAGGGCGCAGCTGCTCCGCGCTCTCCCTGCAGCTTGATTGCCAGGGCCCGGCTGTGCCGGCAGGATTGCCCAGGCTGCTCCAGCAGGATCACCCGGGCTGCTCCGTGCTTGGAATGCCAGCAGGACGAGCTCCTCCCTGCCGCAAGCTCCGGCACAGATCCATGCGGCACCATCCCGGAAGTACAGGGAGGGAGGCAGTGCGATACCTAAGGGCATCCTCGCATTTCTTGGTGTCTTCTATCTTCTCTAATTCCACCCCCATTTTTTTCCTCCTGTGAGGCCAAAATCAGCTAAGAAGTGGCTCTTGATTTCATGAGACTAAACTCTTTGACTTTGTGCCTGTGATGGAGAGCTGGGTTTATTTCTGTTTCTCAAGCAGCAAGTCCTGTGTGACCAAGCATGTGCATTGCCAGCACGCTTGAAATGGGGTTTGCAGGGCTGCATTGCTCGTGGTGGCTGGATTGCTGCAGGAGTGTGTGGTGAAGGAGACTGGTACCCAACTCCTGTCATCTCTGCAAAGGGAAATGCTTTTAGACAGGTCCTGTTACGCCTCAGGAGTCCGGACCTGGTGACATTCACTGTGCTCGTGGGAAGCAGCCTTCAGCATGAAGAGCGACTGGCAGGAAGGGATTAAACCATTAAAAGGTCCCGGTGGTTCCTGGCTCCTCTGCTGTGGCTGGTGACAGTCATGCAAACGATACCTGTCGCTTCCACCTCGCGTGTGGTTAATGCCAGGCTAATAAGTGCAAGTTGCACCTGCCTGATGCATCCTGCCATTAGAAATCCCTGTAGTTTGAGGGGAAAAAAAAGGGTATTTCCAGTGGTGCTGTTTGCTGTGGTGACTTCAGCATGACAAAGCTTTGCAGGGCTGTCCCTGAGAGCAGCCCCATGGAGCGTGTCCCTAATGCTTGGATAAATCGAGTGTGTTTATGAGGGGGCTGCCCCATTGATATACAGTGGATGGGACAGCCGGAGCAGTTCTCTTCTTCCCTCTTGCTCATCCTTCCTTTCCCTGTTTTCTTGCATGGAAGCAAGAGGCTTCGATCTGCAGCTGTGGTGGCTAACTGCATGAGAGCTATGCCTGCCATTTATATGTCTTGATATCCACTTGTATTGATATCCATGTGTATTGATACAGAGCAAACGAAGAAGACAGACTCCAGCAGGCAGCTCCAGAGGCGCTTCCAGAGCTGGGGCTGCCTTCCTAGTGGCTCAGTTTTAAGCTGTGATGAAGTGGAGCTTTGCATATCTAACACTTTGACTCCCAATGCAGGGGAATTTAAAGTCTCCATTGACTCTGTTCATGTCCTTGAAATGCCACAGGGTTTTTCTCAGGTGAGTGGAAGTGAACCTGGGCTTGCTATTATATTGCCCAGCTTAGCTGGTTTGCAGGAGCAGCACTACAGGCCAGCAAGATAGTTTAGGCCTTGCTTTGATTTGCACTTATGCACGTCTTAGGACTTAATTGGGTTTGTTTGCCTTTCCTTCTGCCTTGAAGGGTGCAGAGAGATTATCTTCCATCCCCTTGGGATAACGCTGGAAAAAGTCTTAGAGCTCCATTCAGGATTGCTGAAGGAAAGGCGTTCTTCTAAACACAAGCAACTGTTCTTTAGGAGGGATTAAAACTGTCACCTGTTCAAAAGCATAAAATGAAAATTATCAACCTGTTTCATGTTACTAGTGAACCTTAAAATTAATTCCTTCTTAGCAGTTTATATGCAAAAAGCTGTCTTGTGACAGATCTTTTCCTAGCAAATGAATAGTCAGCATTTGCTTGGGAAGCACGCGTGCGCCTGGCCATGCCTTCCGTGACAGACTGGCTGTGATTCGGATAAACTCTGGTTTCCAGTTGGAATCTCATCTGCATAATTTTATTTTATTTTTATTCTTTCACTTTAGCAGCTGTAACACCAACACAGATAAGCTCTGCAGGGCGAGCAGAGTGAACTAATGTCGTGTGCGGGCAGACCTATGAAAACATCTAATTTAGCAGCAGGCAGTTGTGTAATCATCAGTTGAGAATTGCAAATTATGTACGTCATACATTTGTGGCGTGCTGCTGAAGAAAAGCCCAGTGCATATGACAAATCATATATATAGTGAAATTTATAATACTTTTCACATTTAATTGACTGGGGCAACCTTATGATTTATATCTTTGCTTTATTCATAGCACACTCATAACCCAGTCATAATGCAGAACGAAACTAATTCAATTTCTCCTTGACTTTGTAAATCATTTATGTATTTGGCTGTCAAGTATTTGAATATAAAGTGGGCATACATCCTGCAGAAAATAAATAGCTGATTCTCTAGTTAAGAAATTGAGTTTCAGTAGTATTAAGGTCTGTTTTGCCTTACTTGGATGTTCAGCATTGCTTAGATAGCACGTGCTTTGTTTGCTCCTTATGTTATCTCACAGCAAAGTATATTTTACAGGCATCAGTGTTAATCTCTTAATGGCTTCCTGTAGTATTAGGACTATGTAAAATGTACTCAGCTTCCTTTGATGGCAGGAGGAGCCCTCATGAGCAGGAGGCCGCATTACTCTTAGTCACAAGAAGTCACAAGAAGTCTTCTTCAAGCTGCTGGGACGGCACATAAGGACTGCAGACAGGGGCTGTCTCATTAGTACCGTTCCTTATATAATGAGAAGGAAATGTTCTGTGTGCCATGACAGACTGTCACGAACACTCTTGGTGATTGGTCTCCCAAAGATCAGTTTTTGCAATAGAGCTATCATACAAAGTCACTGAAAATACTTCCTGGCAATGTTTCTTTTTGGTTTCTTTTTATTTAAATACCAGGTTACCTAGCTTGGCCACATCACTAATTAATCCTGACAAGAATAGCAGCGTATAGCTCTGAAAAAGAATACCTGACCCGCTCATTGCAAATGAGGCTGCCAAGGGCATTGCCTCCAAAGAAGACCCATCCTCCGTGGTCACATCCTTCCATGGCAGAGCCCTGGCCACCGGTTCCATTCCTGGAGAACATCTGCAAAATCAAGAGAGTGCAGGAAGCGTGAGCCAGTTTGCTGGCTCATTATCATCCTGCAAAAACAACTCTCCTCCAAAGCAGCCTCCTTGATTTCTAAATTTAGCACGTGAGTTATTTTGGGTAATGTGCGATTAACCTCAATTACTGTAGCTCAGATGGAATTCAAAATAATGCCCTCACTTTCCGTGTTGCGAAGAAATAGAAATCTGTGGTTGTACATTTTCTATCCTTCATTAGACAGCTCTGAAAGATGCTTGCAGCAGGAGTTTGTTTAAATCAGTAGAAGTCCATGGAAAAGTTGTTGGGGGGGAATTTATCCTGAAAGGTGCTGGTTGCTCATGGCTCTTCGTTGGGTTGGGCATCAGGAATAGAAAGGTGAAGAAACCAGATATGAAGTGGTTGTGATGCAGTTGGAGTGAAGAAAATCAAGGAGGCCAGGCCCGAGATCATTGAAGCTTCAGTGAAATTTGGATCAAGGTCAGGACACTCCGTAGTTTTCCTGTTCTAATTAAACCTGGTGATGGAGACTTTCAGCAATTAAGCACAATTTTTTTTTTCCCCACAATCTCAGTCATGATGAATGTCAGCTCTGTGGAAAATCATCTTGGTGGCACATAGGGAATTACTCTCCTGAACCCATGCAGCTGCATGCAAGTGCAAGAACGGAGGCCACTGAGGTTATACAAGCAGACAGCAGAGAAAACACTCTGGAACAGCTCAGGTGTGAGAAGAAAGCAGCAGATTTCAGCCTGTTCGGGGAGCTCCAGCAGAAGAGCTCCTTGCTTGGCAGTCTTTGAATTGAAAGTTTTATTATTTCTCGATCTGTAACTTTCCAGACTGCACTGCACCAGCCAAGCATTTGTTCTCTGAAACAGCTCGTCTCCAGAGGAGGATAAAACACAGAGAGGTAGTTACAGCAGCCCCGAGCTGGCTTATGAAGCTCATTTATGGGTAGCTGTCACGGCGCAAGCTAACATACGGCAGCTCCGGGCAGTTCTGTTTCCTGGTCACCAGAAGGGGTCAATCATTAGAAAAATAAGGCAGCTGCCCTCAGACTGGCTGGCTGATTCGGGAAGGGCTCAAGAGGTTCCTTTCTGCTGACAATATTTTTAGAAAAGGCAAAGAGGAACCTGGTGCTCTCAGAAAAGCAATGCCCTGGCCTTCGATTTGTGAGGACTCATCTGTCCTCAAGTGCTAGGAAATGGGGTTGGGATGGGGGAGCCGGTCCCCTCTTGCATGAAGTAGAGTTTGCAAGAAGAGATGAACTCAGCACCGGGCTTGGTTTGGTCCCTCAGGGGAGGGAGCAGGGCTGACTGTGGGATTTTAGCTTTGTGCTGCGGCTGAAATTACTCTGAAAGTATCTAAAGAGATAGCAGAGTTTGGAAAACCACTATAAAATTGCCATCTTGTTACAGCAGCTATCAGCTTCTTCAGGGGTCAGTTTTGGATCTTGTGCTTTTTGGTTGTTTTGGATTTCATGTCTTTGTATTCCCACCGAAAAAGCACCAGCTACCCCCGAGCCCTATGGACATGAAGCTGCTCAGTCAGCAGTCACAGGGCCTTGCCTGGCTGCTCTGCTTGCTTGCTTAGCTGGCGCAAACAGCTTTTTACCCTCAGGAGATATTTCAGAGCCAGGGAGGTGCAAAACACAGAATCACAGAGGTTGGGGACAGTGTGTGGCAAAAAAAGGCTCTGCTGAACGCTGTAGGAAGGTGGACTGCGTGAGCTGTGTGGTAGCAAGGGGGCTTGGCAGTACGGAGACGTAGGGATCAGGATTGACGTGCATTTCTCTTAAACCTCTCTTGGTTTCTTCTGTCTTATTCCAGCTGCAATGTAGGGGCAGGAAAACTGTTGGCTTGGGCATCTGGAGCTGCTGGTGTGAGCTGCCATGGTGCCAGGGGAGGCTGCTTGTCAGGGCATTGCTGCCAGATCACTGCACAACTATTTTTCTGTGCAATTTCTCACCCAGACTACTTCATACTTAGTATAATCAGCTACAAACCCACCTGGTATAAATTACCAAAGCTGTGCTGAGCAGGAATGACAGTATCCTGGAAGGATGGGCACTGGGCTCAAAATGTTTGGAGTGTTTATGGATGAAACGCCAGGATATAGCTATGGACCTGCAAACCATAAATAACACCTCTTTTCCTTCTCCTCCTTAATCTGCGTGTTTTAGATATATTCTCTGTACAGCGAGTGATCTGTTACTCATCAGCAAAAGTAACGGGAGGGAAACTGCCAGGGCAGCCTGTCCCAGCTCCTGCAGACACCCAGGAGAGGCAAACGCAGGGCCTGGGCCCAAGCTGAACATCTGCAGGAGGAGGTGATGCCAAAGGGACAGGATGCTCCTGAGTTTCACCAAATGGGGCTGCCAAATCCGTTCAAAGGACGTGAAGTAAAAGAACCAGTAAAGTCTTTCTTGCTGAGGGCACCCTGTCTCTCTGCAGGTCCCGATAGCCGTGCGCGTACTCTGTGTGCTGCCTTGTGCCCGAGCAGAGCCCCTTGGCACGAGCTGTCTGCAGTTATTAATGGATCAATTGCTTCTAAAGGGGCTGCGTTGTTTGACTTTTTCACCTTGACTTGTGTTTTGTTTTTACACAGCTGGACAACCCAGATGAGCAAGCAGCACAGATCAGACGTGAGTTGGATGGACGTCTTCAAATGGCTGAGCAAATTGCTAAGGTAAAAAACAAACAAAACAAAAAAAAAGAAAACCCCAAATCTGTATTAACAAGCACATAAGTAATTTGATGCAGTCCCTGTGTTCTTTTCTTACTGGAAGGAAAAACTTGTGAAGAAATTATCTGCTAAAAATCAAGAGATTTCTGTCCCTGATGAGTGGGGGCAGAAGGTGCTTCAAAAATCAGTTATGACCCTGAGCTGTGGGGAAAGTAATTTCCTCAATGCTCCAGCTAGATCTGTAAGTGTATTTCTAAGCCTTCCTTGTCAAACTTGCAACACACAGTGAACGGTAAGGTGGGTAATGGCATGTAAAAGAGTCCAAGAATTTTCCTAAATGGATTCGTGCAGTTCTCTGGGATGCTGGGTGCCACAGTTCCCTCCTTCAAAGTAAACACTCAGTAAGGGCACAAGACTTGTTGTCCCAACTGTTACTAGCACTGATGTGGCCAGCGCGAACAGTCAGGCTGGTGTGGCAGCCCTTTGGACATCATTCCCACCTCGAGCAGCAGGCCTGGGAGCTCAAAACAGTTTTTGTAAGCAGGCAGTGAGCTGAACTCCCCCGAGACCCTTGTGTAAGGAAGAATCTTCCCTAGGAGCAAATCATAGCTTCACAGTACAAATTGACATTGCCTGCAGGACACAACAGATGGAGAGAAATGCTGGATCTTGTTGACATCAGCATGGCCAAGATGTTATCCATGCTCCTAATCAGATACTCCTGAGTCCCAGATAAAGCCTCAATGGAGTTGAAGTTATTGGGAGTGATCTAGCTGCCTGTTGTCGATAATCAGCAAATTGTAAGCGGAAGGAAAAGACCAACAGAAGTCTGATCTGAGACTTAGCTTAGGCTGAGACCTGCTTACCCACAGCAATCCTCTCTATTCAGAGGGAGCTGTGTCCAAATAATGAGGTTCTTACGAGAAATGCAAGGCTGGAACTGTTCGTGACTGCACTGAAAGGAGTGGGTGTAAAAGATCACAGTGCTGTTGCAGTTAGGTATTAGTAAGGATCCCTGTAGCACCTGGTTTGTTACTCTCAGTGACACTTCCATTAGACAGCTACTGTCGCTATGTCTTTGGGGAGGCAGGTTGTGTTATTCTTTGCCTCACTAATAAAAATAGGAAGAAGACTGATTAACCATATGGCCAGATGATGCACATCAAAGAAGCAAGTTGACTACCACTTCTTTCCTTTTTTTTCAGTGTTTGGACCTTTATCATTGCCAGGAAATCTGTAATGTTTTTTATTTTCATCCAAACTTAAACCTCTGTATAATGATGTACTGCTGCTCTTTGGTTCTGAAATTGGTAGGCAGGCCTTGGGTGCCAAAATAAGGCTGGCTGATTACGTTGTTTCATTTTCTCCTTATGGCTTGTAGGACAGCAATATCCATGGCTCCGTAGCAGCCAAAGGAGCACGCAACTTCATGAATTATTTTTGCAAACAAGAATTTGCCATTTCTGTTCCCCCAAAGCATGTTAAAAACAACCCATGCCACCACTAGCCCCAGGAGGGAAGGTCCTAGGCATAACCTGACATTTCCTGGTGCAGAATCCAACCTTAAAAATGCAACTGTGCAGAGCTCAGAGGGAGGTTTTAAATTAAAGCAACTTATCTGTTATCCAGTTGGCAGGTATTGATATTTAATCTCATTCACATTACTGCTGCAGGCCTTTGCTTTAGAATGTCAGATCCCAACAGCAGCTGCCTACAAGAAATTTTGTTCTTACAGACCCATGAATATCGCTTTTTGGAGGCATCCAAGTGACCTTTTGAATCTTTCTCCGCAACGTCCTTTCTGGGCAAGGCTGCTTTCTGTGTGGCACCGGGAAGGCTCACAGTCAGTTTGGTGAAAGCATTGCCTGCTGCAGCTGCACCTCCTCTTTGCTAAGTTCTTAGCACAGATTTGCTGCACAGAGTGACTTTCTGTGCACATAAAACCAACACTGAGGTTGTCGTCTTTGAGATGCTCTTGTAAAAACAACTTAACTTGTCATTAATAAATTAAGAAATTCATGCTAGGATATTTGAAATTAAAAGGAAACAAACTTTGTGTAGTCAAACATGGTCTAGAATCGTGGTGCTGCAGGATGTGCATCTCTGCAAGGCTTTGCTGGGCCTGTTGTGCAACATGGGACACCTCAGCCCTACCTCTGGGTACCAGGACACAGCTCTGTGTTGTTTTGCCTTTTCATGTGCCCGGGACAGGGCACCTCAGTGCATTTCTATCACAGAAGAGAGGATAGCTTGCACATCAACAGAAAATTCTCCAGCCCCAAATGTTGATTAGCTGTTGTACATCTTGAACAGTCTCTTTAGCCTGGTGTGAGCTGATGAAAGTCTGAGCAAATTCAGGGAATGGACATGTCTAGAAATCTTAGGGTCCATGCAACTGGACCATGGGCAGAAGGGGCAAGTCCTCCCAGGAGGCTTTGAAGCTGAATTCTCTTATGAGAGAAAAGGTAACCTAGATCCAGGAGGTCTAAGTTTGCTTCCCAGTTTCTGTCTTCAGCTCCTTTTGTTCCTGCAAGCCGGTCTCTATTGTGTCATGACTGAACGGGCTAACAGATGAAGGTGCCAGTTCTAATCATGATCTCATTTGTGTGGTTGGGGTCTAGCAGAAGAACAAAACGTTCCAAGCATTTCAGAGTCAGGGGGCTGGAGATTGTAGGAAATAGTTAATGTTTGCTGAGGAAAGATAGGTACATGACAGCCGCCCAGAGGAGCAATCTGAGAGTCGTGTTGGAGGAATGCCCTTCTTGGGCCTCGGGGAACAGAAGTCAGGGAACTGATCCCATCCATGGTTCAGCTGAGACCTGGGCTGGTATGAGTACAGTGGTGAGTTCATATATGTGAAAGAAACCACTTAGAGAAAATGAATGAAATGCAAGTGCATGCAAGAAACAATAAAGTTGGATAAGTACCAAGTAGTAATTCTATGGGAAGCTAGCAATAATGTTTCTGTATGACAGAGGGAAAGCTGTAATTTGTCATCTAGTTTGTGGGACTTCCCTGCATGCAAACCTCTCTGCAGATGTTCCTGGGGGATTCTCCCACTGTAACAAGTGGTTGCTGATGGTCACCACAGTTTGTTCTGTTGTTTGTTTTTGCATCCAAGGAGCGCAAGTTTCCCAAGTTTGTGTCCAAAGAAATGGAAAACATGTACATTGAGGAGCTGAAGTCATCTGTTAATCTTCTGATGGCCAACTTAGAGAGCATGCCTGTGTCTAAAGGAGGCTCTGAGTTCAAGCTCCAGAAGCTGAAGCGTAGCCACAACACTTCGATCATTGACATGGGAGAAGAAAACGAGAACCAGCTTTCCAAATCAGACGTGGTGTTGTCCTTCTCCCTGGAGGTAAGCTGCACGCTGTCTTTCTTCCAGCAGACAGTGCACAGAGTTGATGAGAATAAAAATTTTCAGCAGCCAACTTCTGCTCAATTCAGGCATAAGAGTTAGATGGGGAAAAGTCAGGAGAAACCATTCTTCTGAACTCTGTGAGGAACTGCTCACAGAGTGCTCTGAACTCCAGTACCAGAAGCTTTGCTTGTGATCAAATAGTGTGTGCTTTTTGATTTTTCATCTTACTGGAACAAACTGTGTAAGTTACAGCAGCAGGAAATTCCAAATGAAAATTCCAGTGGGTATGTTCAGTGGCTTGGAAACATGCAAAATTAATTGGCTTGTTCATAAGGCTTATTACCAAGTGGACCCCGTACCCCTGCACAAAATCTGTCTCCGTGAAATGTCCCTGAAACCAGTGCAATATTGCAGGGTTTAGTCTGGCATCTAATTCCTAGATGTGCCTTGAGACACTCACAATTGCCTGGCTACCTTCACAGCTTGTTTGTGCAGCACTTAGTGGAAAGAGAACTAGAATTTCTGGCATGGCAAAACTGTGTAACATTATAAAGGTTCATCATTGTTAGCTGCACTTCCCAACTTGCTGAAACATGCCATGAATGTCAGTGTGTTTTATTACTGACAGCGAGAGGTGTCACTTTATTGCTTATCAAGCCCTGCTTCCTCTTTGGAGAACTGTTAAAAATTGTTGAAGTTTTGAATGCACTCAACAGATTGGCTCAGTGTTGGCATGGAAATACTGTACTTCACTGGCTTGCTGTTTGTTTGGTATTGAAAACTGAGTGACTTTCTGCTCAGTGCTCTGTTGAAGAGTTCATCCACAGAGCCCAGGAAAGCCAGGTGTCACGAGGACCCACAGTTACATCTGAGACAGGCTGTCTCTGCACTGGGAGCAGTGTAGCTGCAGTAGCTGTTTTCAGCGAGGTTAATTATCCTGTGCAAAAATATTTGCAGTCTAGGCAAGATGTTTGCTCTGAGGAGTCATTAGTGTTTCAGATGCACCAAGGCAGAATTCCTATTGTGTGTCAAGTGAGTGGGTTTATGTTACATCGTCAAAGCTAGTACCAGAATGGGGTCAAAAAAGTAGGATACAGAAAAAATAACTATAAATTTCTATTTTTGTGTAGTTTCCTGTTCATTTCTCTTCCTAAGGAGTCCTTTGTTAAATATATTGTGCCAATGAATAACGTACAACACTGGTTGTCCAGTCTTAGAGTTTAATTCTTTGGTTAGAGTTAGAGTTCGTATTGATAATATTCAGTTCAGACATAAAAATTCCTATTTAAAGCAGGGCTATGATCCCAGAGACAGTGCTTTCAAATGGCAGCATCAAATAAGCCTAACTTCTAAATGTGCCTGTATGGAGGAGCGGGGAACTATCATAAAGCAGGAGAGCTCTCTGTAGGAAAGGCTTGTGCAGCTTATCTAGCAGTGAGTGAGAGGACTCGTTCTCACAACGAAGACGTGAGATGTCTAAAACTCTTTGCTCCTGCTGAACCCTATCCACTTGAAAGCATAACTCGGTAGAGCACTGGCTTCAGGAGGTGGAAGATCTCCTCATTGCTCAGGGCACAAAACATTTTGTGCAAGAGAGCTAGGTCTGAAAGAGGCTGCTCCTCTTAATCTGTGCTGCCTTTCTTTGCCCCGCAGGTCGTCATCATGGAGGTGCAGGGTTTAAAGTCACTAGCCCCTAACCGTATTGTCTATTGCACCATGGAGGTGGAAGGTGGCGAGAAGCTGCAGACTGACCAGGCTGAAGCCTCCAAGCCCACGTAAGTCTTGCTTTTCCTTTTGCTCTCTCCATCATTCTCTTCACCCTCTCACACTGATGCTGGGAATCGCTAGGGACACTGCTGATTCCTGCACGGTAAGGCCAGAGGGGACTGTGAGAACTTGAGCAGAGCCAGATTCATTCTGCAAAGGAGAAACATGGCCTTCCACATATACAGAGCTTTGCCCCACAACTGAGAATGACACACAAACCCTTGTGGAGCAAAAAGCATTAAGGACAGGCTTACCTCTTCCTTGTAGCTATGGAGACTTAAGTTTGTGCCTATACGTAAGCACTTTGCTAAATAGGGATGGAGTTAAGCTTGTGCTTAAATGCTTACTTGTGTACGTGTCCATCTGAACTTGCTGTCAGGTGTAGGCACGTAATCGTGGCCTCGCTATCAGGGTCTTGGTGTTCCTGTGAGGAAAGGAAACAGCTGGCAGAGAAACCCTCAGGCAGCCAGGGCCAGAGGTGGGAGAGAGGAGGGCAGGAGAGCTTCAGATCACTCAAAGCTACAGCTCAGGTCACGCTGCCTTTGTTCAGTTCAAGCGCAGTGTCTTGTTCTGTCGTCTTTGACCTGGGCCTCAGACTTCCAGCCTTGACCCTGTGCTTTGCTTTCTTCCTCCCTCAGAGCGGGGTTGTTAGCCTGCTGCAGTGTGTATTAGTGATTAATAGCTGGGTTTGGTGGATGGGTTTTCAGCCCTGATTGGTGGAATGAATAACTTGAAGCACTATTCATCTGGGTTTGAGACTATTTTCCCATGGTTCATCATGGAGATTTTGTATTTAAATTCTCAGGAAGCATCTTGACAGCATCGCTTTTCCAAGGTCAAGTGAAACCTCTCAGAGATGCTAAGCTGTGCTGGAAAGGCTGCTGTTGAGACAGCTGTCTGTGTCCTGGCACCCCTTTTTCTCAGGGCAACCAGCCCCAGGGGGTGTTTGATCAAAATCTCCCCAGTCTCCTGAAAAGAAATCTGGGAACCAGGCAGGGATTTAAAAATTACAGGTTGTGTTATAAGTGCATAAGCACTGCAGGCAAACAGTTCAAGACCAATGTCCTTGAGGAGGTTTCAGCTGATACGGGCTGGAAAACAAGACTGCGCATAGCAAAATGTTGAGCCTTATAGTTATAAGGTCTTTAGTCATAGCTAAGCATGAGGCACTATGAGTGAAAGCTATGCAGAACTGGATTCTGCAGTATTTTGCTGTAAAGATTTTCCCTTCAAAACATGCAGGTAGCTGGTGCCGTAGCCCAGAGGACATTGTTGAAATGTCTTCACTGCAACCAAAATAAATTAGCCATCTTTTCAAATGGAAGGTTTCTAATATTGATGCAAAAGCCACAGAGTTATATACATTACTATATACATATACAAGCCCCTGGAATACATTAATATCTGAACTGCTTGCAACAGAATGGCAGAGACTGAAGTCCTCTTGTTCACACCTTCCTTGGCTCCTCCGTCTTTCTCCTGCAAGTGCCCCTTCAAACCCAGGCATTCCAGCAGCTGCCATTCCCTTCCATTCAGCTCTTCCCTTCCCTTCAATTCAACCACGTTTCCAGGAGCTCAGGAGCTCATGTGGAAGCATCTGCAGAATTACAGTGCTGGGCACAGGCTGCCTTTCATCAGCGTTCGTCGTCTTATGGAGGCACAGAAAGTGCTGATGCCCTGCACCGTGCGCCGCGCCAGAAGAATGGGAATCCGCAGTAAGCTATTTTAAAACAATATTTCCAATCAGGGGAAGTGCTGCAGCCTGCCTTACTTCTCAAAAACGTTTTGAAATCTGCTTCAGAGAAGCAAATAGAAGAGCTGTACTTGGAAGAAAATTTCCATAAGAATCTGCAGTTGTCCTATTTTAAGTACTTTTTGCAGCTTCACTAAAGGAAGTTGGGCTCTATTTAGGAGAAATTACCATTACCTGTATTGAAAAGCGCCCTTCTAGTGTGTTACATGTGCTTGATTTGCTTCAAGTCTGTTCCTTCAAGTTTTGCTCAAAGGAACTGTCCTTTCTTACGCAAGCATACTTGCTGTCAGCGATATGACCATTTATACAAGTGTTATGTGGAGAAAATAAGGGATGGAGGAGTGAGCTCTTTAATTGAATGGGTCTTTTTTATCATAATGAGATGTACAGTGCCTGGGCATGCAGCCATCAGCCCTTAGGAGGATGCAGCCAACACCGACTGCTGTGGCGTGATAGGAGCTGTACAAGTCCATCACGCTTATCCTCTCGTTGCACTGGTTTCCTATAGAGGGGCAAGCCGAGCTTAAAGTGTTCCTATTTGCTCCACTACTCAGGCTCATACCTATGTAAATGCCTTAAGAGGGAACAAGATTTGACATCCCCACTCCTTGGGGGTCCAGGCAATTTTTACTCTCCAAACCACAGCCAAGTCAAGCCAAAAATGTAGAATAACCAGCCATAGCAAATGGCAATCCTACCCTCTTTTTTTATTATTTTTCATTTTTTTGCATATTAGAAGTTCTTCTAACTTCACTTCCTCTCACAGACACCACAGTCCAGACAGGGAAAGCTGAGCCTGGTTAAAATTCCCTGCTTTTACATTCTCGCCCTAAGAACAGTATGAAGGAGAGAACAAACCACATGTGACAGATGTTTGTCCTGTTGCTTAATACATGACGTGAAGCCAGGATAAACCCTGGCTCTTCAAAGTGCCCAAAATTCATTTTTGCCATCGTTCCGGAAGCTGAATGGATTGAGAGAACTTAATTTGACAAACACCTAGCAACTTATCATCAAGAAAAAAACTTAGATTTAAACAGATCCAGTGGAAAACTTCACTTTTTGTGACAGCCGTGTACCCTTGAAGGAAGATAGGAGGATGTTGCAAAGCCAGACAACCATTTAAGGCATCTTGTTTTCACCTGAGTGACTCGTCGAGTTGTTTGCTGTGTTCTCACACGTCCTTGAAATGCCAGCCCTCAGCTAAAACCACGCAGGCTCCCACGGATGTGGCTGCTGTTTGCTTGGATCCTGCCGTGCCTGAGGGGCTGATGTGGCTCCGCTGCTCCGAGTGACACGTGCGCACCTAATGGGAAAAGACAGTCTCCCAGCAAGGTTCATAGGGAGGACTTCCCAAAGCACTTGGCCAGCTCTTCTGCTGTCTAATGCTGGGAGAGATTTGCTTTTTGTCTGCTCTGGTACAGAAAGCAGCAGCTTTTGAGAAGATGATGTTTGGAAGCATCTTAGCGACTTTGAAATTTAAATCCTGTTTGCAGATCTTGAAAGAGGCAGAATAGCAGCTGGGGTTCGTGCTTAAGTTTACCAAACAATGAGATTAGTTGTGGGTGAGGCATTTGGCCCTGGGGATGGCAGTAAATGTTCTTTTTTTTTTTTTCTTTTTCCTTCTTCTTAGCCCCTATGTTGGATTCCTGATATTTTAAGCACAATCTCGTCATGTAAGGATTATCCATCTCAGTACAGGGTGGCACAGTTTTAGCAAAGACCAGACCTGAACTAGCAAGGGCATCTATCCGATCAGGCTCACAGTGTGTTCCTAGTTGTGCTTTAAAAAAGTTGTGTAAGCAGAAGCCTTTCTGTTGCATCCTAAACCACAAGTGCCTTTACAGCATATCCCCAATCCCAGTCCAACGAGGGTTTACTGCTATTTGCACTGAAACTGCACCCTTGCAGGTCTCTGAGGATTTTAAATCTCTCCTCCTCCGTGCAAGTTGTCTTGGTGTCTGCTTTGTCTGTAAATTAAAGAGGATGAAGTGGCTTCTGCGAGTCCCTGAGTCCCTGACGCTTCCCTTCCAGGGAGTTGCGTCTCTAATGCTGCTGTTACCAGGGTTGAGAACAAGGTTGCTAAGAGGTCTGGGAACAGCAGATAAGGTCCAGGCACAACAACCTGTCCTACAGCCTCTAAAGAGGCTGTAGGATCTATTTAAACATTGACCTATACTTGTAACCGTGCTAGGCTGTGCCAGTGATTCATCTTTTTAGAGCGTCTCGTTTCTCTGATGTGAGCAGAACAAAAGAAAACAAAGAGACCAAAACAGCAACAAGGTCCAATGTGCCTTGTAAATAAATGTTGTGTATTCATCGGGACATACTTCACTACCCCCAGTGCTTTGACTCATCGCCTCGTGGCATCTTTTCATTACAGACCTAAGTCTCAGGTTCATTTCTTGTGTGACTCCACTTGTAACTCAATAATGGTGTTATTGCTGTGCTCCAGCAAAGGGACGGGGATCTGAGCTTGTACATGCAAAATTATTCCCATGTCTCTCAGGTAGTCTCTCAGGTAGTGAATTAAATCCCTCTGCTGTGGTAGCATTCAGTTATTTTAGCAACTGCAATGTCTTGTTTACCTTGGAGGTCTAGGGTATGGAGAAAGTCTAATTCACCCCTTGCTTAGGGGTGTAGATCAGATGTCCATGCACTGAGGTTTTCTGAACTATTTGGGTTACAGGCAATAACTAAGTGTTTGTGGGGAGAAGCTGGCCAGCCTGTCTGTGCAGTCTGGGATCACCAGGGAGGGAATGAGGTGTAGACTCCTTTGACTCTAGAAATGATTTAATCAGGGTTAAATCTTCCCCTCGCAGAAGTGCGTCTTCAAGACCGTTCTTGGTGCAAGATCTTGCAGTAACCCAGAGTATGAGGGGTGGGCATGGAGCTCCAGCACAGGTAATCTGTGCCCCACACGTGCACGGGAGGCCTGGCTGCAGACTCATGCTTTGTTTGCTGCACATGGTGCACAGTACATGGCTCTGCAGATGCTTTATTAACCAGCTGGTTAATAAAGGAGCACGTACGTGCGGGAACTGCATGGAGTTAGTTGGGGGAGAGGATTTTTTCTACCACAGTCCCCACTTTACTGTTGGAAAAAAACCAGCTGGGAATAGGTTGGTTATTTCACTAAATAAGCAAGAAATATATATGTTTTTTCTTTTCTGTGATTTCTTTTTTTATATTTTGAAGGAAAAAAAAAAGATTTCTCTTTACTGTCTTATTTTTTTCACGAATTTCTGTAAGCATCTGCAGTGGGTCAGCACTGGGGAGAGGATCTTCAGCGGGTCTCTTGTCTGACTCTGTATGAGCTCTGTGTTGTTAATCACAGATGAGAACTTGGACCTCATCTTCCTTCAAGAAATTCACTCCTGAGCAAGCAATATCTTTGGTGGAGCGTCCAACCTCTGCATCTCTGCCCCTTCCTAAGCCACGGCTGTAGGAGAAGGGGTTCCCGTGTTGTCTCTGTTCCTGCTGCTGCTGTCTGATTTGCTTTCAGGGTGCTCTGCTACCTGTGCTGCTTATCTGTGCTGTGACAGACTGCCCTTATTTGGATCCCTGCAGCAAACCGGCTTTGAGCTTATCACTCTGCCAGGGTCTTAGCTGCAAATTGCTGAGCAGCAGCTGACAGTGTCTGCTGTGTGACCGTGAAGGGAGGAACTCCCCAGCGTCCTTTCTTCGTGCCATTCATTGCAGATCACCTTGCAGGACGTGGGAGTTGGACAGCAAAGTGGGCAACGAAGTGCCCTGTTCTCCAGGAAGGAAGTTTGGAAAGCAGGCATCCCCTCCGGCCTGTCCTCTTTGCTGCACTGGAAAATCTGTTCTTTTCATTGAGGAATCCCCTGCCTCAGGCCCTAGTTTTGGAAATGATGCTCAATGGCTCTGTGCAGAGTAGGAGCGTGATAAGAGCATTTTGTTGCTGTCAGTGTTTTGCTGCTACAGTTAGTTAAGAGATGCTGTGAACACTTCCCTGTGGTGAAACAGGAACAGATCCTTTCAGGATTAAATCGCATGTATAAATAATAAATACTCCATACTGTAGGCAAAAATTAACTCCACTGACAGGGTTTATACTGATGTGAGCGCCATCAGAGTCTGGCCCATAATTCACCCTGAGTATCCTTCAGGGCAGCTTGCTGGTACCCCGCGTGGTGGGAGGCTTCCAGGCCAAGCAAAGTCCCACAGTGCGGTCACCATCCACAGCTCTGGGATTTGCATCCCAACCACCTTGGCAGCCCCGCCGGGCTCTGCAGGCAGGAGAGTCGGCAGCCTTGAATTCACGTCACGGTTGAAGCCGTCCCTGTTTTGCAGAGGTTTTCTCCTGCATCAAAGCCCAGGTTACATGTTCTGCATGGCCAGCCTGTGTTAAGCAGAAGCTCATATTTAGGTTTGCATTCTTAGCCATATGTAAGCAGAATTCATGATGCAAAGCACCAGGAAATTTTAGGAGGAAGAGATGTTTCTTTCTTTTCTCCTCTTAAAGCTTGCTTCAGCTTTAAGTATGAGCTGCCTTCATTACACAGGCTGACTGACTTGCCGTTCAAGTCCCAGGGTTTCATTTCACAGCTGTGCAGGTGTTTGCAGCCCTGTGTCTTTAGGAAACCTCCAGGAACCTTGAGAACAAGTGAAGCTGGAGGTTGCAGCCGTGGCTACAGCCGACATTGGACACTCTTGTCTCTGAGTGATGATCCTGCTGGACTGACAGGTAGCAGTGACAGGGACTGAAATTTCAGGGAAGCTGCTTTCAGTTCTCTCTCTTGGGCAGGAGGAAACAAAGTAGTGTCTAAGGCCCCCGCACAAGTGCCATCAAGATTTCTTTCTTTACTTGTGGTTATTTAGCACGTCTAGGAACAAATTTCTCAAGGAGGCAGCATGGCTTTGCTCTTGAAGAATTTTGCTCTTAGTTCTGTCTGACCTGCTCTCCTAATACCCTTTTGAGCATGTGGTAGCATTTCCATAAAGCTCCTGAGATTTACGTTGTGACATTCTCATTTTTGAAAATGGAGGCTGTGAGCAAGTCATAAAGCACAGCAAAATATGCAGTTGAATATTACTATGCAGATGCAAGCATGTGACTTCACTCAAAAAAGTGTTTCAGATGAAGCAGTTTGTTTTTTTCTGCAAAATAAACACCCCACTTTGAGTCAGTGCCCTGTACATCCTTCCTGACACTGACTTGCCAAGTGGTCCACTCAGATTGGGGCTGTTTTTCTTCTCTCTGATGTGATGCTGTGTTGGTAATCAGCTCTAATTTCCACGTACTTTCTTCCTCCACAAAGTTTTTTTTCCTTTTTTGAGGGGGAAGAATGAGATATTTGTCATCACATGAACAGTGTCCAAGATCCTGTTCTTCCCCACATTTCCTTTATTTTTTACGGTGTGACCAGGAGCCTACTGAATCAGTGGGAGGCAGACAGTTGATCCTGGTGTCTTGCTTTCAGTTTGATGTGAGAATGACAGAGCAGGTTGCGGAGTCTCCTACTCTAGTCTCAAAACCTGCCTGGATGCGACCTTGTGCCACGTGCTCAGGGTGTCCCTGCTTGAATAGGAGGGATTGGACTAGATGATCCCTAGAGGTCCCTTCCAACCTCAACCATTCTGTGATTTTTCTTGTTTCTTTTTTGGAGGGAGCAGCAAGGAAGGCTTTTCATGCACTAGCCCCTCTGCCCATAAAACCTGCCTCTTCCAAGGCTCTGATCTGCAAAGCAAACTCCTGTGCTATAAATGACTGTTGCACAAGAGGCTACTGAATGATAATGAAGTCTTGTTTCTGTAGACTTACATCTTGTAGTTGGATTCTCTTGAATCAAGTAAGACCAACCTCTGGATATGTTTTTCTTGACCTTTAGAGCATACATAGCTCTACATCTGCATGGGCTCTCTGGTGTCTTGTAAAGGTTGAGCTCATGCACCTTTTCCATCAGAGAAAGTACTAGGAATGTCTGTCTCTTGGTCAGCTAATTTATTGAATGCCCCTCTGCCTTTGGGAATTATTTATTGCTGTGATAACACGTACATCCAAATTTAAGTATTCCAGAAGGTGTGATGGTGCCCAAGGCAATTTTCATCTATACCCATCTGCTGACTTGCTCCTATCCGTGCAACCTTCAGACAGGATTCTGAAGACTGAGAGGACATTGAAGTATGACTGAGATCCAGTGATTTGAAATACTTGCTAAATACAGAAAAAAATAGTGCTGGTTTATACTTAGCCTTCTAATAGACCATACCTGAGTCCACGCTCTGCACATCACTTGCCCAGTGAAAGGCAGGAGCTCAGACATGTGTGAACACGTGCCCAGCTTTTGGTTTATTAATTGCTTTGTACAAGTAGGACACATTGTTATTTAAAGAGGCTTTACAGCAGTTGCTGTTGCAAAGCAGCATCAGGAGATAGAGAGCATGTTTTTAAAAATTGCTGCTGTGCCCACTCCTGCATGCACTGGATTCAAAGGATAGTTTAATGGAGCAGATGACCCTGACCATGGTTTCTTGGCATTTCAGTTCTTTATGTAAAATGAAGGCAGGGAGAACCATTTCCCTTCTAATATTGATGATAGACACTATGTCTGGAAGGTCTTTGAGTGAGCTAGACCTTTGCTGCTTTGGCAAAGAGTGCAAGGGAGGAGGGAGGAGCCCATGCTTGCAAAACTCACTGGAGTCCAGAAAGACGTGTCAGTGTTGTTTTGAATTGTTGGTTTTTCTTGTTTTTGTTTCCTTCTGATTTTAGAAGGATTCCTTACGCTGCTTTCTACTTGGTTTACATTTAGGAAGCATTTCCCAGCTCTTCTCTAGGGATGTTATACGGGGGGGACTGGTCTGTGTTGGGACAGAACCACTAACCTGTGTTTTCAGGCAGAGGCTTCTTCTCTCCTCATTTATGTACTGGTGGACCTGCTGGAGAGCAGCCCCGCAGAGAGGGACCTGGGTGTCATGGTGGACGACAAGTTGACCATGAGGCAGCAGTGTGCCCTGGTGGCCAAGAAGGCCAACGGGATCCTGGGGTGCATTAAGAAAAGCGTCTCCAGCAGGTCGAGGGAAGTGATCATCCCCCTCTACTCAGCCCTGGTGAGGCCACATCTGGAGTACTGCGTCCAGTTCTGGGCTCCCCAGTACAAGAGGGATGTGGAGCTGCTGGAGAGAGTCCAGCGCAGGGCTACCAGGATGATCAGGGGCCTGGAACATCTGTCCTGTGAGCAAAGGCTGAGAGAGCTGGGTCTGTTCAGCCTGGAGAAGAGGAGGCTGAGGGGGGACCTGATCAGCGTGTATAAATACCTCAAGGGAGGCAGTGAGGAGGAGGGGGGCGGCCTCTTTTCAGTGGTGGGCAGGGATAGGACTAGAGGAAATGGCTTCAAACTGAAGCATCGGAAGTTCCACAGGAACTTAAGGAAGCATTTCTTCACTGTGAGGGTGACAAAGCACTGGAACAGGCTGCCCAGAGAGGTTGTGGAGTCTCCTTCTTTGGAGATCTTTAAAACCCGCTTGGATGCAGCCCTGTGCCACGTGCTCTAGGTGACCCTGCGTGAGCAGGGGGGTTGGACTCGATGACCTCTGAGGTCCCTTCCAACCTTCGGCATTCTATGATTCTATGATTCTACTGTGCTTGGGAGACACCGAGTGTCTGTAGAGCTGGCAGCATGTGGCCTTGGAAGTCCAAATTGTCACCATGCTATATCTACCTGGGAACTAATGATTCCCCTGCACGTTTTGCTTTCTTTCAGGATGATAAGATTTGAGACTGTGGTTACTCATCTCTAAATTAGGTAATTGTTCTTCAAAACAATTAGATCTGTTGCTTAGCGGTGTGGCTTTGCACCGATTTTGCCAAAGGAAACGATTTTTGTGTGTGTGGAGTTGCAGTGGCCATAGAGAGGAAATGCAACACCCGCGGCTACTAAATGTGGGCAGAGCAATTTCATGAATGAATATTTGACTCTTGCTGTATCCAGAGCAGATACCCTGCTACAGCGTTGTAAAACACATTTGGTAGGCAACCCCTCCAAAAGCAATTGCTTTGCTCTTCAGACCTCCTAGCAAAAGGCTGCTGGCATACGTTTCTGTTTCCTCCTGCTGAGCTTTTTTCCTCTCATAGTAATACCTTACTATTAAGCAAGAACACAGGGCACTGAGAAGTAGTCATTGCGCATATTTATCCTCTAAGCACCTTGCAGGCGCGGTGAATAGCACTGCCATAAATTCACGCCAAGCTAGATATGTGTTTTTCAGTAAGCCTGGCATGGGGGTAACCTGGGAACAGGGCTGAGCCCTGGGCACACAGGGTGAGGGCTGCTGGGTGTAGCCATGGCAGAGGGACATCTCTGGGGCAGGAATGCCATCTCGTGGCCATAAATAGCTATTATGTGTTTAAATCCTCCTTCTGCCCATTTTTGCAGCTTCCACATAACACTGTGCATTGCCTGTGCTGAGGAAGCCCTTTATGCTGCAATCAGGCCGTGTGTTTTCTGTGTGGCAAAGATCATCCTTGGGCTCCCCTCCACAGATGTGTCATGGTGCTGGCGCAGGGACGTGGCCCACGGCATGTGCTGGGAATTAGCAAGAGCAGGGGGTCACTGGCTTTGCCTTGTTCCAGTTCTTCTGGCTCTATCTCATTCCCTCTGTACACTAAGGACATGGACGCGGCGCCGCCGTAGACATCCTGCTGCTTCATCCGGCAGCGGGAGTGATGCCGTAGCCAGCCTGACAGGTAGGAGTCGGAAAGCTCGGAGGGAGAGAGGGTCCCTTTGATCAGCTGCTGGCTGCACGATGTTAAACTAGATGGTGTCTGTGTGTGTGACACTCATGTCTGGGAGCTGGGGGAAGAAAGAAATGGACAGTCTGTGAAATGGTGGAAATTTGACAAAATCCTTAGCTGCTGTTAGGAGAGGCCCAGGGCTTAGAGTGTCTGCCCTTTGTGCAGTGCCATAGCTCTTCCTGCAGTGGGGATTTGGGCAAATTACGCTCTTTTCATAAGCAGAGGAATTACTGATAATGCTTTGTTTTTTTAACAGAGGGAGTGTTATATATGCTCAGCTGGAAGGAATTAATATGTATAGGAAAACTATGGATACACTGTGAGAGCCGTCAAGCTGTCCCCTCACAGTAGATTTCAATGCTCCACACAGAGGTGTGATCTGCCTAGAGCAGAACATACTGCAGAGGGAGAGCAGGTAAAGCAGCCTCTGCCAGAGCAGGGCTCCTGTGTGCAGGAGGATGCTGCCACGTCTGTCACCTGCACAGCAGCTGCATCAGGGCAGTCAGGTTTTACCATCACTCGGAAGACTACGTAGGGAAGTCTAGAAGGGCTCAAATTTGGCTGTGCTGGGACTCCCCCTTCCACTCAGCCCCCGCTTCAGAGAGGGAACTAAAAGGCTGTTTGATCAGCAAGAAGGATTTTTTTTCTTGTATATTTGCAGCAGTTACCTCTGACACCCCTCCTTAGCAGAGGAAAGATGGGGCAATTTTAGGGTAGGATTCTTAGAAGAATTCACCTCCCCTAAAGCGAGCTCTGTAATCCTGCTGCAATCTGGCTTGGACCATCCTTAATTCTATACTTCCCTTTGTGCCAGTATCCCCAAGCTAGCTGTTTTTAGGGGTTCTCCCACAGCACGTGAGCTGTGCATGGAGCTCTGCTCCACTGGGGTGCACTGTCAGCACATCTGGAACAAGTTTGTGGAGCCTGGGTGTTTTACTTGCAATGCCTAAAGAATTCCTAAATTCTCTTGCCTTTGTTGTTGTTTTTTTTGAATCCTCCAAAAGCTAAACCCTATTATCTCTTGCCATTGCCCTTGAGAGCTGAAAAAAAAAGTCTTATTCTAAAGGCCTTGGAATGTCCTGCTTGTTTTTATTACTGCTCTGTGACCCACCTGTGGAAGGTCTGAGTACTGTCACTGCCGTGTGTCCAGCCACGTCCCTACTGTCACCTCCCCTGCCAGTTTGTCACCTCACTAATACGCTTCCCACAGAGCAAGCTCGCCCAACAGCTGCTGGTGAGAGGGTCAGGACATGGGAGATGTTGCAAGATTTATGTCACTCCTAGAGATTTGCAAATAGCCATTGCCAAAAATGAAATAGGCATTTTTCATCTTAATGTAATTAATTTCATCTTTGCATGAAGATTTCCTCCTTCACTGAGTAAATCTGTGCTCACTGTATTATAACAAACTGCTTCCTCACAGTGCAGATGAGAATTTCAGGAAGATCACCCGTAAGTATAGTTTAGGTCATCAACCTATACTTAATGCTTTCAAATAACTGCAATGTGCAAAGCATTAAAGAAGATAATAAAAAGGGTTTACTATGCTCCTGTTACCATACTGTTAAGCAGAGGGACTCACTTTCTTCCTTACTGGAAAAATGAGAAATACTTTTAAAACAAATTAAAAATAACATCCTACTCCATCACCTGTATTAAGGAAGGGTAACTCGGTTCTTGCAGTGCTTGCTCTGTAACTTTGTTTTTCCCAGTGCTCAAGCTTCAGCTGCGAGTGATTTATGGCCCAACATAAATCGCCCATACTGCCCTCTTACTGAAATTTCCTCCATAGCCGCCTCATTTTGTGCAGCCCAAGACACAAATGGGATATGCAGGCACGCTGATGTAGTTTGATGATGTTAGATGATGATGTTGGCTGATGTTCCTCCGCCAGGAAAGGTGAAATCATCTTTATGGAAGAGGTGAGTGTCCTTCAGAAGGGGTCTCCATGGCTGGAGATGTACAGAGGGGCAGGAGACAGTGGCCTGCAGCAACTGATGTGGAGGTAGTTCAATATGTAATGCAAATCTGAGTTAACCCATTGAGGGAGCAGTGCAGCTCTCCTCTAACACACATTTTTGCTTTGATTTTTTGGCTTTTTCACAATCCTCCTCTGCCAGCTAGCGAGCAACTTTCTTCAATAAATATATCAGCAAGAGAAGGTGTCCTCCAGCAGTTTTGAAGCCCATGAGAACTGCTCATAGATCATGTTTAAATGTCAAGCCCATGTAAAGCAAATCACTCTCCAACCGCTCCTGCGTAGCCTCCTGACGGGCCGGGCTGGTTAGCGGGGCTGATTCATGGCCCGGCAACGTAATTCAGTTGCTCTTGTTCATTATTTATAGAAATCACAGGCTTCAGTGTTGCAGCTAGATGAAGTTACAAGCCCGATGATGGGAGAAGGCTCGCTGTTTTAATTTAGGCAAAGGCTAAGGGGACTTGCTGGAGACGACAGCGCGTGAATGAAAGGACTGAATGCCCTCCACGGGTATTAATATGTATGTTCGCTGCTTGTGAGGTCATTGGTGCTAATGTTTCCGTTAGAGGAACTTACTCGAGGTGAATAGAAATGATTAACTCAGTTTCTCTCAAGGACAGCTAAGAAAACCTCGGATTAGGCCATGTAAGTGGGCTATCATAGAGCAGAACAGCTAGACTCGTGGATCCTGCTCCCTGGTTTTGTGTGATTTGCACATGCCATCAGGACAGGAATCCTTACACCATTTTGCTCAAACTTTATGGACATCTCAAATAAGATTTTAATCATACATTATAACAGATCATGGGAAGAGAGTGGTTAACCAGGCTAAGCTTTCTTCCTCATCATCCCATCTCATTTCCTGGATCTATGTTGTTTAACATTTTATTTAAAGAAAAAAATGGTGCTTTAGTGTGATACCTTTGGGTGAATCTCTGTTCCTAAAGCTTACACACCAAAGCTGCAGTGCTGATCTGCGTACTTTGCTTGTGAAAGGTAAAATAATGGCAGCATTTGTCACGTGTATTTTATCCCTTGGCTCTTTGCAGCAAGAGTTAAGCTCCTAATCTTAAGTTTGATGCCTAACTCAAAACTTTAGAGACACTGGTGGATTCTAGTGAGGAGGGCTGGGACAGCAGAGATGCCATAAACGGGGCTATAATTTTAGCCAAGTCCTTGTGCTTATTATTTCTCAGCCAGCTTCAGACTTTGAGGAACACAGGGCAATAACAAATGTTAGGCTGAGGGTTTCAGGTGCAATTCAATGAACGTGGTCCTAACTGAGAAGATATCACTGGGATTTTCTGCTTGCTTACTTCTTTTCAGGGACATACAAGAGTATCCTTTGGCCACATTGACATTATTTGTCCTGGTTTACAGATGCGTTACTGCAAGAAACCTGGGGACGGCCAAGCCTGCCTGCCTAATTCACCAGGCCCGAATGGGCCCCAAGGCACATTTTCAACAAATAAGTCCTTTACTGATAACTTCTTTAATTATTAATTGCTCAAGTGAAACCTTTGCGTTGTCCTTCCCTCAAAAGAATCTCCTGCCTAACTGCTGCCGAGCTAATTTTATGAGCAGGAATTTAATACACGGCACAGATAAACGCATACGTAGATTGAATACTAATCGTGTCGTGGTGACATGAGTTATGGCCTTATGTTGAGCATCGCCATGGCAACTAGTGACATCATCGCAGGCTTCAGCCTGCACAAAACCCAACTTCTGAGGGTCTCTTTTTGCCCGGGTGGATCTTTTTGTGGCTTTTGGGGGTATGAATGTGTAAGCCCTGCGGTGTTGTCAGGAGTTTGCTGTGTGTGTTTACTTTCATTTCGAGCGTTTATTCTCTTTGTGGTTAATGTTGTTCTCATGAAGGAAACCTAATGAAAATTACTGTTTGTATTTGGTTAGTAACATTTGTTGATAACATATGGTCTGGGAATGCTTCAGCAAATAAGAGCTTTTTAATAGTAAACAGAGATATGAGTTTTATAAAGCAGATGCTGTCAAAATACACAGTGCAAAGTTGATTATTTTCTTACTTTTTTCTTCTTCCCCGGAGCAAGATTCTCATTGTCCCTCCTAGTGACAATGGAATTTTTAAAGAGAGAAAACATAGTCTGTCCTGAAGCTGCAATTAGAAAATAAGGCAGTTTCTAGGTTCGCTTGTGTAAAACATTTATTAGGTAGCTGATGGATGTCACATGAAAAAGATTTAATTTGGGGGCTTCTGACAGGCCCTGTCAGACTGTAGATAATTTATGCCCAGCCTCTGCTCCCTGGCACTGGTGGCAGATTGATGCATCAACATAAAAGATGAAGCGTGGAACAGTGACACCGAGAGAGAAAACTTGAGAGCAAAGTCAGCAAGGAAGCCTTGGACCAGCAGAAAGCTGGTCTGCTCTGTTGGACTAGGCTTGGCCAGGAAACACCAAACCATGTCCCCCGTGCACAAGAAAGAGTGAATTATTTTCCCAAATAACTTCCCAAATGCGAAAAAAAAAAAAAATGATGTTTATATCTGAGGAATATACGTGCTTTGGACCACTTGTTTTTCTCACTTGTTTCAATGGGAGCTGTCATTCTTTAGCAGAGCATCTAGGTTGAGGACTGTGTAAAATGAGAAAGTTGCTAACAGAATGACTCATAAGGGGCTAGCAGGACACGAGTAACCTCTCCTCTGACTCTGAGGTGTGTTGTATCACACATTGCCACATCCCTCTGATGCGTTGCTTGCTGCATGTTGTTTCTCTGAGTATGTAGAAAGCACCTTTCCAATGATTGTCCCTCAAGCTTCTTTGAACACTTGGCATGAAGTCAGAAGTGTCATGAACTTCCAGGGTCTCTAGGATGGAAGCAGAAATCTAGCTCACAGTGAATTAAAAAACAAAACAAAAAACAACAACAACAAAGATTCCTATCTGCTCCCCAGGCCTCCTAACAAGGAGCCAGGGATTCGGAGGTGCTGCCCGAGCAGTTACAGATGTCCAAGATACAGCTGTCCTAGACCTCAAATGCTGTTATAACTGTAAAGGCTGTTGCTGCAGGAGGTTTACTGTTCTTTCTAAATAAATAAGATCTCCTAATTTTGTTCTCATGATGGTCCCAAGTACTCTTTTTTTCCCCAGAAAACCATCCTAGCTTTTCTAAACATCTGTCCCACATTTCCTCTTGAAGATAATGAATCCCCTCACGGACAGCCTGGCCGCTTCAGCGTGTGCCAAGCACAGTATTTCTGTTACCCATTGCACGCCCAAGCAATAGGGCTGCTGTCCTGCTGATGGAGATGAACACATCTGTGTCTCTGTCTCCACAGCTGGGGCACCCAAGGAGACTTCACGACGACACACGCGCTTCCAGCAGTGAAGGTGAAGCTGTTCACGGAGAGCACCGGAGTCCTGGCTCTGGAGGACAAGGAGCTTGGGAGGGTAAGGAGATTTTGAATTTAATGATGTTTCCTTCTGGTCCTGCTTTTCTAGAGAAATCTCTCCTGTGTGGAAATACCTTTGGAGCGCAGTGTACTGTGCTTTTATTTGCCAAGCTTTGGGAGGGAAGAAAGTGAGCTCTGCACTGCTGGAAAGCAATGCATCTTGCACACTTTGTGGTTAGTTTTTAATGGCAGCATTTCAGCTGGCTGTGCCCACACTGAGCGAAGGCAGAGGATCTTGTGTGTGATATTGGCAGTCCGGAAAGCTTTAGAAGTCGCTTACGGAAATGGACTTTGCTGAGGGAGAAAAGGGGATTATGCAGGAGCAAAAAAGGAGATTTAAGTTTGGCAAGAGACTGCTCTCATATCTGCTGTAGAGCTGGTGCATGGTTTGAGTGTTTGAAAGCACTAACTGCAGCACTTATTGAAAAAGGCTACAGTCCAAGGAGGAAAAGCCCAAGGGGCATCCCTTCAGACTGGATGTGTAGCAGGGAGCTGAAAGTTGTGAAGGACCTCACAGTTTGGCCTCAAACTCATGGCAGGCTGTAGGAAGAGTAGAAGAAAGATTGGGAACACCAAAATTAAGAGCAAATACTGTTTAATCAGCAAGGGAATTGGCAGCAGGTTTGTTTTTCTGAATAGCATGGTGAAGGCCAAATAAAAATCAGTTCACAGAAAGTGAGGCTGCATCTGACATGCTGGCTTTGCACATCCCTGTGCAGCACCTCAACGTGGGCAATATAATTTCCAGACACAAGCTGTGTTTTATCTGGCCAGCTCTACAGCACAACTTGCTGTCTATTTTGTCTACAGCCAAGGCCAAAAACCCCTCTGATCTTGTGGCACATCCAAGAAGTTATCTAATCTGTCACTGGGATGTTTCTTGCTAGCCCCTTATAGGCAAAGACTGCACACAGGAGTCTGTATGCCATAAAACAGCAGGTTGTCCTTAATAATTTTATATTCTTACTAGTCACACAAGTGCCAAATATTCTTTCAGATCCTATTAAGTTACCCATCTAGCTTATATCTTTATGGTGGAAAGCTCTGCAGGGAATTTGATCTCATGCAATTAATATTCACTTTAAATATCTGTGAATTTGTGTTCATGAAACATCCCTTGTTCTGGCACTTGGGAAAAGCAGTTATCCTCCTTTCCTCTCTTCGCTCTTCTCTTCAAAGGAAGTGACGGCCTCTTCAGACTTTCCTCATCCAGAACTCCATCCTTCCTTTCTATACATCCTTTTTCTCTATTCAAGAGAACCAAGCAGACCACAGCACTCCAGCTGAAGGCCTGCAGTTGCTTTGCTGCACGGCATCATAATATTTTCGGGATTATTTTCCAAACTACATTCTTTAAACAGCCCGACACCTTGTGTCTCCTCCTTTTATCCGCTGCAGCATGCTGAGCAGAGCTTTTCAGCAAGCCATCCACAATGCTGTTCAGGGCTCTTTTTTTTCTTCCCCTGAGTGGTTACACTTGATGTAGAACCACTTGCTTTGTAGGGCTTGTTTCCACTGGCAGCGCTGAGCAGTGCTGACTTTGCTAGTCTCGGAAAGCAATTAGCTTTGCGTGTTGTTCTAAGAAAGATGTCAGACCCCAAAGCAGCCCCTGTAGCCCTGAAATGCTGATGAGCCAGCCCCGCCGATGCATTTTAATTCCCAGTCCAGCGGGAAGCCATCACTCCACTTTAAGCTTCTGAAATCCGAAGAATGTGGGCCAGCACCAGCAAGTGCAGGGAGCAGGACGGAGATTTCCTTTGGACCAGGGCCACGAGCGCTCCGAGCCAGCCGAACTTCAAAGGGACACTCGGTGCGCCTGGAGCAGGCTCGCAATGACGCGTGTCTGATCGGGCTGCATCAGGATTTCTTTTTTTAATGGAATAATGAAATCGGGAGCATGTTAAGCCCCCTGATTTAGCGGTTCAAATGGGCACGGCCCTGTCTGCACAGGGAGAGGAGGGAAGCAAAGTGTCCGAGGGGCAGTTTTGAGCACAAAAACACCCATGCTTAGCTGCCCTTTGAGAAGCAGCTTTGTGCTCTGCCAGGCATTTACAATGTGCACTTTCTATTGCAAGTGTTAAGTTGGCAACTGGCCGGCGCTCCTCATTTCACCACTTCTATTGAAAAAAGAATTGGAAAAAGCTCCCAAGCCCTAAACTGCTGGACGGGCAGCTGAAGCCATGGGAATACATCCTGGCCCTATTGAAGCCAATGGCAGAACTCCCATGGATTTCAGCTGTGCCAAGATTTCATCCACCAAGAACTAGGAGGGGAAGAGCTGTGAATTACGGCAGTGCGGAACGAAGAGTGAAATTCAACTGGTGTTAACCTTAGGCTTTGCAGGAGACAGTAAAATAGTTTTTAAATCATTCATCAAAGGGTCAGGAATATTTTGGTAGAAAAATCCCTAACTTGTTGACTCAGCAGTAAAGTTATAGATGGTGAAATACAAGCTCATAAGCTTGTATGGGTGTGCTGGAATTTGACAGCTGCACAGACTAAGAATGACTAAGGAGTGAGTGATAGAAGCAGAGCAAATAATGAGGGTGAACAGAGCCATTTATAATAGAATTTTCTTTCATAAAGGTTAATAGATGTAAAAGAAACTCACCTTAGTACAGGACAGCAGAGACTTAACTGAATTTTCACCCAGAAAAGTCACCTCTAAGAGTGACACGGTCGCAAGATGAATGGGCGTAGGAGGGAAAGATTGATATTTTGAACAGAGCTGTAGCTCCTCTCTGCTTTTATCAACACGTATGCGTAAATGTCCTACAATCACAGGACTAAGCCACCCAAAAGGATGAATGTGAATATTCCCAGGAGGATATAGGGTATTTTCTTTGATTAGTCAAGCACTTCTGTTGATATTAGTCTACATTGCCCCAGTGAAATCATTGGTGTTGCACTGATATGTCCCAGCTGGAGACTGCTCCCTCATTTTCCCTGTGCCTGAAGTAAAAGTAGGGAGTCTGCAATGACTCATATCACAATATGTGATACAGTTTTCATCAATTGTGATAGGACAATGCCTGTATTTTATGTGTATTTCAAGAAGCATGTGTAGGTCAAGAAGCAAGGAGAGCTTGTAGGGAAATTAGGGAATTTATTAAAATTAGGGGAAAAAATGCCTAATTATTAGGGGGATAAGCCAAGAAACATTGCACAGAGGAAGACATCTTTAGAGACTCACGAAGGGATGACAAATTCTTGGGAGGTCCATCACGAAGAGCAGTGACCTATCTGAAATGTTACCTGCTGCATCCATTTCTATCTGTAAGCGAAAAATCCAAGCAGCTTCATGACAACCCGCCACATAGCAATGGATGAATCATTTTAGATTAAACTTTTGGGAAATTGAAACAGCAGTGCAGCTCGCATGGAAATGTGAGTCTTGCTGTAGGCAGTCACAGTGGGATCTTGTTGCTGGTTTGCTGTCAGTCACATCAGTCCAGTATCACTTCTGGACTGGCTTACCTGGACTGCTGCAAATTCTTTTACTGTGGTCCTTCCTTAAATGATTGCAAGATGGGAAATGATAATGCAGTTCAGTTCTGCACAACTCTGCACGACAATGACAGAGCGGGTAGAGCATCCAAAGAATATATAAACTAATCTCAAAATAACAGGCTGTATATTAAAACACCTAAAAAAGCTAACCTTGCCGATGTAAACAGAATTTTTCAGGCAGATTTAGGAAGAAAGTAGTTCATCTGATGGTTTTGTTCCCCGTTAAAACACATTTAGTGAATAATTCTTCTCTAACATCATTGCTTTTGCTGCTTGCAGGTTGTTCTCCATCCTACTCCCAATAGCCCAAAGCAGTCAGAGTGGCACAAAATGACTGTTTCCAAAAACTGCCCGGATCAAGATCTGAAGATCAAGCTGGCTGTGCGAATGGATAAGCCTCAAAACATGAAGCACTCTGGGTAAATACTTGCCTTCTTCTGAATTGATTTTATTTTTAATGTGCATTAGAAAAAGAATATTTTTGAAAGATTCTGGAAGAAAAAAATCTGTGACTCTTAAGTTCACGGAAGATCAAAAGAAGCGTAAATATAGAAATTATATTAGTTCAGTCATTTATAATGCACTTTACATGCTCTTAGCCTAGTCTCTTTAATATGTATCAGCCAAACAGTTTAAATTTTCAAAAGGACTCCTCAGGAAATTCTTAGACTTTTTTTTTCTATAAGGAAATGATGAGTGAACCGCATAACTCTTTATTGATAGTTTGATATAATTTCCTAAGTTTTTCTGATTTTTCCTATATTGACTTCTTAGAACCAAAAGAAACCACATTTTCCTTCAAATAAACTCTAAGTATGAAGAAATGTGATCATCATTATTTGCACAGAAATACACATTTACCTGTAGTAGGTGAATAAAGTGTAACTAGGACTAATGATCTGGAAGGTTAAAAAGGAAATCTCCCCCTCAAAATATGCAGGTCAGAGAATTCGGGAGATCTCCAGCCTCCTCGCTGGATTCTGTCCTCCTGCCTTGCAGGGACAGAGAGAGCTGTGACATTTTAGGGCAGAAATGAATTTTTCACATTCAAGCTTATGTAATTTTTTTGCCCTTTAATGTGTCCTAAGTAGGCAAAAAGGGAATCGTTCCTGTCTTGTAGTGGCTGCAGGAAGCAAACACTGCTATACCAGCCTTTTGCCAGTAATACCATTACGAATCTAGCTAATGCCATTGGCAAGATTTTGCCTCTGTTTATTCTTTAGAGCTGTGGATAAGATAAAAACTTGTTGCAGCAGCTCTCTAGGAAAGTCATTATTTTGATTAACTCTTTTTCCAGTGTGTTTTTAATGCTGTAAAAGTAACTTTTTATTTTCACAGTGCCATTTTTCATCATTATTAGGTTGAATCACTCATCTTTCTTTTAGCTCCTTCTTCTGACTTACCCGCTAATGAAATCAGAGCCATTAGTCACACACAAAGTTGAATTCTTCCACCATGGGATCACGGGCACAAAGAGCAGAACCTTTCACCTGCCACTGTTTTTTCCCTGACAGCATCTGACAGCAACTGGGCTGAGCAGCCCTGCTTTTTGTCATGTTTTCTTCAATTACTATTTGATTTGCAAGAAGCTGCTTAAAATCATATGGTTTATAACGTTCACTTGCTACAGTAAGCGCAGCTGTCTTGATGTCTTGATTTCATTGACTTTGGCCCATCCATTAATGTGCATGACAGATTATTTTGGCACTTGCTCTGCAGTGTACTTTGTGAAAATTAAGTTCTGCTCTACTCAGTTGTGCTCCTGTATGTAGCTATGAACCAGTTACTGGAGTAATTGACCTTTCTGAAATTGAATTTCATTTTCTATACAGAACCAAGAGCAGAATCTGGCCAAAATCTTTTCCATCATACACATTCATATATAGTTACACATATTATTGTGCAGTATATACATGTAGTCTATCAACTCTCTGAGGATTTTGCATGTTTTGTTTCCTTCCTAAGCTACCTGCTGTGAAGTTCTAGCTTCAGTGAAATTGTCAGTAAAACTAACTTTGTGTTTTCTGGGTATAAAATGTTCCCTGAGCTATTTTGTGATTAGAATCTTGCTCATTCATAACATCCCGTCTAGACCTTCTGGTGAAACAAGGTTACTTCAGGAAGGAATATAAATACACTGACTTTTGTTTCTAATGGACTATGCTGAGTAATACCAAATCATCATATGATATCCATTAGAGATAATAGAAAATGATCTAAAATTGAACCTAAAGATGAAGTTAAAAGGTAACACGCAGCATCTTTAATTCAATCGAGAGAACTTTTTGATTCTAGGCTCTGTAAATCAGAATAACTTTTTAAGATTATTATCGTTAATTGGCTTATGTGTCAAACTCTGAAACTCTTTTATGTGCAGGACTAATATAAAATCAGGTACTGGCCCCTTTGGATTCAGTAGCAAAACTCGGAAAATCTCTGGCTCTAGGACAAATAATTTCCATGTTTTTGAACTCTAAGACAGGGACTCCTTGTCCACATGAACATGTTATATGGAGTTGTGTGCATTAAGCATTCAGCAAGAGCAGGTGCATATGTAGACTCCATTCTGGCATGGAGAACCACCAGCATAACAAACAAACAAACAAACAAAGTAAATCTCTTTCTATATGTTGTTCTAGACTGAAAATAACTATAATGATGCATAAACATATTGATGCTGAACACTGTATTTATTATTAATTCCCTACTATTTTGACAGTATTAATTATATTTGTACTATTTTTACAGTTTTACAGCACCACAGCAGCTGCTTCATTACAGAGATTAATTGCTAATTTTGATATTAATTTTAAAAATTTCTTCTTCATTTGTAGAAAGCAGTGGATTCACTCACCCCTAGAAAGTACTCCGTTTGCCTGAATATCTGTAGGCAAGAGTTTTCTAGGAATTTATCTTAAACTACTTGACACAGTGACCTGGTTTAGTCAGGCCAATGTATATTGGGATCCCCTTAACTGTTTTTTATGTATTAAGTAGCCCACTGTTCGTCAGCTCCTCTCAGCCAGATGGTTTGTGAAGGCTTAAAGCAACACTCGGGGTTTCTTTTTCTTAGTTCTCCTGCTGGAAATGTATTCTTCACCCATCTGACCATTTAGGAACTCTTCAGCAGTACTGAAGGGCATCTGATTTCTGTGCAAATAGTAAAAGGCAAGTAAAGGAAGAGAGAAATAATGCCGTGTAACATTAGGAGTGGGAACTTTTTGTGTCACTTTCTTTACAAGTTTCTCTGTGAGGCTAGAAATAAATATTTTCAGTAGTGCTGCCTAGTTGAAGAGACTTGTATAGTTACTTCTGCGTGTGCATTACCTTCATTTTCTAATGAAGTTTAAAAAATTAAGTTAAAAAAGAAGTTAAATTAAAAAAGCAGTGGAAAAATACATAATCAGTAGTGTACTGAATTTACCTGTTCTTTTCTCCTAGGTATTTATGGGCCATTGGTAAAAATGTTTGGAAGAGATGGAAGAAACGCTTCTTTGTCCTGGTCCAGGTAACCAATTTAACCAGAAGCTCATCATAAATCATAAAGTTGGTTGATTTAACTATTCGTACTAACCATTTTCAGTGCTGCATAATTGATGCTGAGCTGTGGATCCGTGTAGGGTGTTGGTTAGATGACAGCTTTTGCTAAAATCCCGTACATTTTCTCAAAGATATAATGATAAAAACCTCTAGCCGTGAGATTCCTGAGGCAGCTGAATGTTTGGTGAAACGGAGGAGGGATTTTAGTGAGGACTTCATGAGACAAAGGGAAAGCTCAGTCCATCTTGGCTGCAGGTACTTCAGTGAAAATGCTCCCTTGTTGCCTCTGGGTTAAATATTGTGTCCATTGAAATCTACAGGACTTTCGTTGTTGACTATATCAAAGTCAGTATTTCACTTGATGTTTATCATCCCTTCACATTCATCACCCCCTCTCATCTTTGCAGCTCTCATTGGTCATTTTTTCAGTGTCCGTCTTTTCTTTCCCTTCTTTTTTCACTTGCTGCTCTCCCATTTTCAGTAGACCTGGATATTTGATAATTGCTAAGAATTTGAAAGAAATAAGTAGAAAATTTTTAGTCTTAAGTTTCACTGTCTTGGAAGGAAGCTTGATTTGCATTACCTGCTTGTAACTGCCAGCCTCTGTAGCGCTAATGTAGCAGGCAAGAAAATCCTTCCTGGAGTGGTAGAAAGGATTTGTGATTTACATGACATGACCTGTGTAAGTTGGAGCCTGTTTGGAGAAACCAGGCTCGGTACCTTGTCTAGTAACCAGGTGCAATCATCAGGGACAGTTGAAGTGATCATTTTGGATTTTTTCCAATGAAGTCAAAACAGCCACAGCTGAGAGGGCAGGGCAGGCAGCAAGAGGAGATGTCTGGACCTGCCCAAACGGTGTATTTAGATTTAGATAGAAGTGATGGGTTTAGGTTCTGTCTCACCCATTCCCAGAAAGAGAATCTGCTTTGGAAATGCATCTACCCTGCAGGGACCAGGCAGGTCCCAGGGTGAGGTAGAAGTGCTCTGCACCACGCTGGGAGGTGCTTGACCTCTGGAGTTGAATCTCATGCCAGGTCACATTTTAAGGCCAACAAAGGCCACAGTTAAAGAAAAGCCTCTCAGTACTCTTGTGTGATGATCCTGTTCTTGGGCAGAAGATACAGATCTATACATGGAAAATGAGCAATTACTTTTCTCCATACATTTGGTATATTATGCTTGGTATCTAAATTAATAGTGCTGTGGCACTATATGATCATTCGTAAAGCAATGAGTGTTGCTTTTCCCTTAGGACTGATTCAATCCTATTGGATTGGTTTTTTTACCCGTGGACAGGGCTCCTTCAAAGTAGGGACCTTCTAAAGGAGGACTTGCGTGTCAGAAATTTTTTTCTTTCCTAAAATAGGTTCTCCCTTAAATAAACATTAATATTCTGTTATACCTGGATTTGCAGCTTTGGACCCTAGGTTGTTAATTTTCCTGTCTCTCTCCAGGTTTTCTTTCGGGCTTTTCTACATAGTTACAGTTACATCTTCAGTTTTCAATTGCTAAGTATTCTTGCCATGGACCCGAAGGTCTCAGCGTTAGGCCGTCTTTCCTTATATTACTAGATCTGTATTCTTCAGCTTGCAGATAAGAGCAAAATCTGGTCAGAAAAACAGCTCATTTGAATAAGATAAGCAGACTTTTGCCCCCAGAGAGTCTCCATAGACCACCTCAGAAATTCCAGCTGCCGCTGCAGCTCCTCTCTTACATTACCGTTTGCTCAACATTTGGTGCAATGTAAAGTGTTCTGCTGTACATCAAATATAAACAAGAAACACTCTCTATGCAGTCCCTCAGATGTAGTTTGAGCATATTGAACATGTCAGCAGGCAATAAAGATGGAATAAAAATACTTTGCCTGTCCGTATGTTTGTCATTTGCTTTTCATGCAATGCAAAGGATGGGTGCTGATACGAAGAGGGATTGGAAGCGAAGGTGTTGATGTCCAAAATCTCTGAACTCTGCTAAACTGCAGGCAGGGAATAACAGGCAGAATGTGGAGCTGGCTCGGTTGCATAAAGAAGGGACAAGGAGCAGCATGTGTTCAGGAGCTTGGTCATCCACGCCAAGCTTCTGCCTGTGGCAGAGGCGAGAGAGGGCACCTAAAGCATGCTGTCCATTTGGGATTTAGTGGTCTGCTCAGTCTGAGCACTGCCAAAAAAAAGCATGGTTGTAAGTTTGGCTAAAAAACTAATTATGTTTCCTTTCTGATCCCTAGTCTCTTATCTGTAATATTTTTGGTTATAACTCTGCCTTCACTTCCAGTAACCCCCTCATGGTCCTGTGCCTTCTCCCACCTTGTCCCCCCTGCAGATGGAGGCCTCAGTTCTTTCAGTGCTCTTTAACGGTACCACTCTGGTACCAGAGGTTAAGTAATTCATGGTAATAAATACTCAACCCCCTCCTATCCATCTAAACAAGGCACAAAGGTGCCAAATGGCATAGGCGGCACCGTGGAGGAAGGTGTTGATGGCAGCTTGGCTCCTTTGTGTCAGTGGTACCTCGCTGCTATGAAAAGAGGCTTTGCGTAAGTACACAAAAAGGGAGCTCTACAGGGCACATTTCCATTGCTAGTTGGCTTCTCTAAGCCCCGGAGAGAAGGGGAAAGGAGCAATAACTCGCTTGTAATTTGGGCAGAATAATCCCTCGCACCTTCTGTGTCTGTGTAGCTGTGAAGGCTCTGCAAGAGAGGAGATGATTTGTTTGGGTGTAGTGGGTGAGAGCAGCTCTTTTGTGCCATTTCTGTAGCTGGGCCTCACCCCTTCAGTGCATTCACTCCCATGTGGACTTTATTGAGCCCTTGGGTGGAGGTTTGCAGAGTGGCACAGCTGCAGGCCTGGTGTGTTTGCTTGCTCCTCCAATGTGCATCCGTGTGCTGAGGGGGATCGTTTTCTCTTTTGAATGAATCGCAGTCCTCGCTGCCCACCCTTCCCGTAGACACCCTTTGAGATGAGCAGCAGAAGAGCAGAATACTGATTAGATGTAAATTACATGGCAGAGACTCGTTACTTGCCTAATTTTAAATCCTGAGATATGCAGTGTGAAAGCGATGGCAGAATATGGCCCTGAGCTTGGATGGAAATGGTCCGCGGCATCGCAAGCGAGGAAAATGCTCCGTAAAGGCTCCAGTAACACCAGTGGCAGCGGTAAGCAAAAGCAAGGAAAGAATTGAGGGCAAAGGTCTCTGCGACTGGCTGAGAGAAGAACTGTGCATTCAGCACAGATGTTCAGAGTGGCTCCCAAGTCACTGTATCAGCTGGCTGAGCACAGCATACAAATTTCAGCCCGTGTGCCAATTAGACCCTTGGTCGTGCAAAAGCTGGGTTTTCTTCCTTAATAGCTGACAGAGCTTGTGTTAATTCTTTGCAAGGTCTAACGTGCTGTACTGGAAATAACACCGTTGTTGGTTTTGTTGGGCTGGCTGGTTTTGCGAGAGGAAATTTCTTACAATGATTCTTAAGGGCAAGTGAATTAATTACACTGAGATTTCAGACTGAATCTGTTTTTCTCTCGTCATAACCCCATTTCTGTGCTTTGGCAGCATATGGGAAGTAACACTCTTTGGTACCTGGATGACATGTCTGTTGAGTAGCTTGAAGCAATTTTTGGCTGATTGTGTCTGATGATGTTTGTAGCGTGTTACTGGAACCAGATCAACTCTCTGCAGATTAAAACCAGTTGAGGGGTCTACGCCTGGGTCTATTGTTCTAGTGACAGACTCCCTGAACTCATTATAATTTAGACTAACAGTGACAGTTCCTGCTTTCAGCAAAACTCAGCTGATTCTGAATAAAGTGAAATGTAGCAAGTGTTTAGTAACTCCAAATAACCACCAGGACTTGAGAACAATTCATCAAAATCGCAGTATCCTACACTGCAGTGCGTCCTCAAATGAGTAAACGACCCGTAGCTGGTCCCCATAATCATGTTAAACCACATTTGCAATTAGACGTTTGCTGAGGACTGGGCATTAGTGGTGATTCTTGAGAAACCTTGAGCATTGAGGATTAACCCAAAATGTTTGGGAGCTGCTGGCTCAACAGACATCAGAGCCCGTTAGACCTGCTTAAGGTGGATCCCGAATACGTAGTCCTACTTGCAGAGACTTCCCTTCATGCAGGCCTGCCCTGGGAGAACACGTACACACCTCCTGGTCAAAGGAAGAAGTTAGAACTGCTGTTACATCCAGTTGTTTAAGGATGAATGAATGTGCTGAGATGCGAAAACGGTTGTTTTCACATTTGTTTCTTTAAGCTAGATCATCTCCTCTGCTCATTTGTGTCAGTAAAGGGCTGGGGAGGCGATGTACATCTGGAACCAGAGGACAAGAGTCTCCCATCAAAGTGGAAAGCTGTATTACAGCTGGCAGTATCTTAGCACAGTTTCTCTCCCTTGGGACAAAATGTGTGCTGTTAATCTAGGAAAAGTCCATTTAAGAATTTAACCCAAGCTGGGCGTTGTTATGTCAACAGTGAGAAATGGGCAAGTGACTGAGTTGTGTGATGCTGGAAGTGTGAGGGACGACAATTAACAGGTTTGAACAGGGTTCTCGGAAAAGCAGTGCTAGCCAGAACACAAGTATTTGGTGGTAAAACAAGGATGAAGTCAGTGCTGGTTAATACTTATTCACTGTTTGTATTAATCAGGAGGATTATATAGCTGGTGACAGAATATGGTCAAGTGCCAAGAAAGTCAGATCTCATTTAGCAGCCTAGGAATAGTGAACTCTGGCATTTGTCTCCTGCTGTCTCTGTTTTCCCTTTCCTGATTTTCTTTGTTTCTTTTTTTTTTTTTCTCTCTCTCTCTCTTTTCTCATTATCTTTTTCTCCTGTTCTTCTGCCTCAAATTATATCTGAAAATAGTGTTCATTTTTTTAATGGTTGAGCAAGGGCAGCCCTTGGCTTATTTCCCTTCTTTTGGTTTCACTCAGTTCAGCTTCCTCAGATGCTCCTTTGCTGTCCCTCATCTAGACCCTGGACGAAATCCCAGTTGCTTTGAGAGTTCATTCCTCTCTAGGCAAAGATTTCCCCTCGTTCTTCCTTCAGTTCCCTCTATGTGTCCACTTTTTTTTTTTTTTTCAATTACTCGAGCCATTCATACTGCCCATCCCATCTGCTTGCTTGCTCTCATATCAGCTATGGGCTTGGTGTGAACTCAGCAGGCTGTAAGCAGAATTTCTGCTATTAGCTATTTCGCTTGTCTGGCCACTTCCATGGAAAGCAAGCTTTATAAAGCAGGATGTTTTCTGGAGGCTTTTGAGGGAAAGTTCAATCTCCCCCTGATCCTAGAGTGCTGCTCAGTAAGGAAGCACAATTGTTGCATGCCAAGCTTCCCTAGATCTGACCTTGGGCCTGGGACTTCAGCTATATGAGCTGAGCCTAAGTAGGACATGATGCCAGATAGGCTCATGACACGCTGTTGCCTGACCTATGGGCTTCTTCCATAATGACACAGAGCAGCTTATTCTGGGGGGACCATGTGAGTGTGAGCAAAAGACGCTCGTTCTGCATCTGTCCTAGGATGTCTCCATCAAAGTCATCTGCCTGCATCTTTTTTTTTTTTCTTTCTCTTTTTTTTTTTTTTAACTTTTAAGAGGAGAGATATAAACTATGAAATGCCAGTGTGTGTTTCCATGTGTTACTGTTGAGTTGATACCACTGGCTTATTGATATGGATGAAGAATATTTTCTGGGTCCAAAGATATGTGAAGTGTTTGAGCATGAAGATCCCAAAGTGTACACCTCACGTTGTGGGTCTGAGAAGATAGTCTAAACTACTGAATTAACTTTACATCTAATCAAAGTTAGCTTAATGGGATAACCCATTTCAGAGGTGAAATTTATTGTGGCACCTCTGAAGGACAGATGCCTTGCAGGAACAACCCAAATCTTTGCAGCTGTGAGGAAATCCTGTCTTATCCATAAATAAAGCTCATTCAGGACTTTGTCCAGGAGATGGCAGCAATATCCTGCAAGAACAAGTGAATGAAACCTGCGGGAGTCGTCTTGAGTATTGTGCTGTGGGGCACGCAGCTATTTTTAGGCTCCTTCTTGTTAATGGTTTAATTCTCGTGTTGCCGGGAAGGTGGAAGGCTCTCAAAGTTCAGAGCCCGTAACGGCACCCGGGTGCTCCCGCTGCTGGTCTGTTACTTGTCAATCTTTCGCCGGTGCTTGGAGTTTTAAGGAAGATGCAAGATGCCTAAAGCATCACTTCTCGTCTTCCTCCCACAAACGTGTTAATGATAGGGTTTATTCTTAGGTGGGTTTTGGAGTCGTTCCTGGAGTGAGGCTGCACGCAGGCAGAGTGCAGGCTGGCAGCTAGTGGAGGCCCGTAGAGGGCAGCAAGATCCCAAGCACCGCCGGCGAGATGCTGAACCAGGGAACTGGGTCTCCCGCTTGGAATAAATGACATTTTATTAGCAATGGATGCCACCAAAATGCACACTGTGTGTGCTTCTAACGGAGCGGTTTGTCCTTAGTTTGGAGGCAAACTCCTTGGCTGCCTGGAGTCCTTCTTTGAGGATATTTCCTGACTCCCCTCCAAATGACGAACATGATCCGCTGGCATCCGGGAGTTTCAAAGATCCCTCTGAAGCCAAAGTTTCCTCCAGAGGTCAAGAAAACGTCCACACTAATAAAATTATGTAAGGAGTCCAGGATGTGACACAACCTTAACAAAGTCATTTGAAATCATTTGACAGTAAATTTCCCTGTAAGTTCCTAGCCTAAAGCACGGAGAATCCTTTGCTGGGCGCGCAGGCTTCTCCCGGACGATGGGCATCGCAACACGCGAGGTCTGCGCTGGGTCTTGATGCGGCCTGATGGCCTCCCGAGGGCGACCGGGAGCCCGGCGGGGCCCCCGCGGCTCCAAAACCTTCCGTCAAGAGCTTGACATTGAATGTAGCGTGTCATGCAGATGGTACCTCAGAGGAGTGAGAGCTGCCATTTACAGCACTGCTGACAACAACTGCCGAGATCAGTGGGATCTTAAGATTGCTTTAATATGACTGGCACCTAGCAATTTAGCTCACATTGTTTGTGACAGGGTGTCACTCTTGCACTTGTCTGGGAGTGAATGAGGGGTTTTTTTTAAAGCGTGTAGCTTTCTCTCGCGGAGGAAATTAAGCCTCTGTACGTATTGATGCCGAGGATTAGATTCCAGCCACAGCAGGCTGCGTTAAGAGAGTATGTGGCTAAAGCGTGCGAAAAGTTTAGGCTGTCTCGAGTGGGTAACAGCAGCCAAAATTAAAATTCCCCCTTCCCTGGCTGCCGTAAATATGCTGTTTGTAAGCACTTTGCTTTGCCTTGTCCTGGTCACCTGGTGCCATCTGAGCTCTGTGGTTTTCTTCAGGTTAGTCAATATACGTTTGCTATGTGCAGCTACCGGGAGAAAAAAGCTGAACCTCAAGAGCTGCTGCAGCTCGACGGCTACACTGTGGACTACACTGACCCGCAGCCAGGTAGGGACCCGCGGCTGCAGCTCCTGTCCTTGCTGCTAAACACTGCTTCCCAGCTGGAATCCTCTTCTCTCTGCCTGCAGCTGCACTGGGATCAGTGTTATTAACCACACCAGTTACAAGTGTGGTTGTGTTTATACTGCTCATTAGCTATGCATGACTTTACTATAAATAGATTTGAGGAAATGAGCTGAGAATTGCACATTAAGGAGGAGAGACTAGTCTTTTCTGGGGCACCTAAGTGAATAAGACACTTAAATCCTGATGAAGTACAAATGTGGACAGAATGCTCAAATTGAGTAGTAATCCTAACCTGTGCCTCCAGATTTATGTTCCTTAAGTAAAACGTTAGCAAGTTCCTGCATTTTAGGAAGTATATAAGAGACCACCCTTTTGCCCCGCTGCATTTTCTCTGAGATAGATGTATGTGAGTCGAAGGGGCAGAAAGCATCCTGGCATCTGAGTATGCTGAGACCCTTTTGCAAGCAGAGAGGCACCACATTTCTTTCCTGATCAGCAGGGCGACGTGCTGAGGTTGGTGTTCCTCACCTTGCCCTGCATAATAGCATCCCCCAGGGGAGACGAAGAGTAGGTTTTGTTGTCACAGCCCTGATTCCAGGTTTATACCAATGTCAGGGAGACAAGAGGATGGACACCGAGTCAGGGCAAAGATAGAAAGAAGCATGTGGCCCCCAGGGGAGATAAGAAAGCAGTGTCCCGTCAAGGCAGCCGCAGCGATGCTGCAGTAACAGGGAGTTTTATGTGCAAACAGGCTGGGCCATTGGGCTCAAACAGCTTTTGTGAGCACTGGGACACATGTCCCCTTAAAACCCTTATGCTTTTTTAACCACACCCAAGCAATCTGAGCCCAGGTGAGAGGAATCATTTAACTCTGAGTGTTTTGGGTGCTTTTTGGTGGTCATGGGGCAGGCTGTTACCAGGCCCTGACAGAGTCACTCTCCTGTGGGTAGGTGATTCAGTTCAACCAGGAGCTGGGACCAGCTAGGGCTTCACTGGAGAAACCTCTTTGGCATCACAGTTTTCTTCAAAGTCTGTGAAATTCCTGCCTGGTTTACAGCTTGCTTTCCTCTCCTGCCAGGTTTGGAGGGCGGCAGAGCCTTCTTCAACGCGGTGAAGGAAGGAGACACGGTGATTTTTGCGAGTGACGACGAACAGGACCGTATCCTGTGGGTCCAAGCCATGTACCGAGCCACCGGGCAGTCCCACAAGCCTGTGCCGCCTACCCAAGTGCAAAAGCTAAATGCTAAAGGAGGAAATGTGCCCCAGCTAGACGCCCCAATCTCTCAATTTTGTAAGTAAATAAGTTCTCTTAGAGAGCAGAAGTCTTTGATGGAAAGATTTTCTGCACTGATGTGAATCAGTGTTCGCACACATGTTTCAAGACAAATTTATTTCATTGTCATTAAGCTGCTTTTTACATCCGTGGGTCCAGAATCAGTTAACTTGTGTGTTTAACACGACCAAACCCAAGAAACAAAATTCCTTGGGGAGAATTGTCAATGAGTATTTTAAAGTGCAATACTTGATGGAGAAAAGCCTGAATCTCAAAGCCTGAGACCCAGCCGCCTTTCTGCAGATGCCCATTTTACCCCCACACAATAAACTGCAGACCCGAATCAGAGCAATTCATTAGTGCCATTAGCTGTCTGTCAAATGTATCGCGTGCTCAGAACTACAGGTGCAAATCTCACAAGTATGAAATACACACACAAAAAGAGGTCTCCTGTTGAATATTCAACTGTAGGAAAACATATGGTATTTTTAACAGGTTGCTTTGCAGGCCAGTTAGATGTGAATTTAAAGCAATCATCTTTTGAGTCGGAGCTATGCCGCATGTCCTGTGCAGTTATACCCAGTTTGCTTAATTTGAAATTTAGAGCAATTTCCTTTGTCTTACAAAAGTAATTTGATTATAAATTAGACAAATCCTTCCTCACTCATCATTTAAGTGATTCTAGAGAGTCAGCATAAATACAGCAAGGGAGAACAAAGTGCTCATTTTTGTTTCATAGCATTGTTTAATAGCCGCTCGATAGCATGTCTGGGATCCCTTCGCTATGTAACATACAACATTTCATGTGAATTTTAATCAGGTGTAAGTAGTGGAATAGAGCATAAGAAAGACGAGCAAAAGTTCTAATTAGATCAAATTCTACACATTTAAAAATCTCAGTAAAACCATTATCATTTGGAATATTTTGTTACAAGGAACATGGAAAATGTACCCCTTGCAACATCTGCTTGCTCTTAAGTACTATTTGAGCTTCTCTTATAATGGTTTGTGCATTTTCATGTTGATATCCAAAATCACAATGCAAGAAGAACATCTGTGCAAGCGATGTTAGAGCAGTAAACCACTACTTTCTTTTTTTTTTTCTTTCTTTTGGTTGATCCTGCACATATTTGCATAGTTTGGGCTCCCTTTGACCTTGCAGTGTTTGTGATGTGAATGAGGTAGTAGCATGATGTGGCTTGGCAAGCACGAAGTCAGTGTTTTCATTCCTCATCCTGTCTGTCCTATTCAGGTCATTGACTTCGGGGGGTGAAGGGTGTAAAGCAGGGGAGACCTCACTGCTCAGAAAGCCAAAATGGGAGGTAGGAATTGGCCTCCTGAAAGTGGGAGGCTTGATCTGTGTGATCAGCCTTCAGACCTGGTGGCTTCGTGCTGATCTGAATGCCCTTGCAGGGATTGTGTTTATCTCAATCCAGAATGCTTAATCAAAAACTTCTTGGAAATAGCAAACATGAGTCCTTCATCCATTTTTAAGTACTAAAAGCCTCCCGTGTCACAAGGGGAGAGATGCAGGTTGTGGCTCCTTCCCCTAATAAGCGATGCTGAAGGGCCCCTCAGCTGGCTGCATCTCTGAGAGGACTGTGTGCTGTGTCCTTGGTGCAGGAGGATGCACTATTGCTCATCCCACTTTGTCCCTACAGATTTGCACAGCATAAAAACTTCAAGCTGGGGAACCACCTTCCCCTCCAACCTTCTCCCATCCCTCATACATCAGGCCTGGAGGATTTTCCGTGCTTGGCAAATTGAGAGTCTTCTTTCCTTCTCTTCCCTTGGATCTGGAGCCCCTTGAAAGCTCCTCAGGCACAGGACCTTCCTCCAAGAGGGAGGAGGAGGAGGGAAGCACGCTCTAGCACCCATTCATCTCAGCAGCAGGGCCTGTTTGCTTGCCGTGTTTTAATGTTTACATGTGGCAATATTCATTGCAAAAGTCATTGGGCGCTGCAGTTAAATAATGAAGAGAAGTGAGTCATGCACGCCACATATGATGGCTTAACAGGAGCCATAATTATAAAAATACATATCTCAAGTCATTAAGTCTTTAAATTCAGACATATCAAGTATTGCATTTTGAGAAAAGGGTCTTGGTGTGTTACTGTTTTGTTTTCTTGGTTTGTGGTTTTTTTCTTTCTTTTTTTCCTTCAAAAAGGTAAGGACTTTTTGAGACATTTTATTCCTGTACGTTTATCTTTATACTTGGCATATTTTTGGTGCTTATTAGAACCTATGGTAAATGACGGATTTGCAAAAAAAAAGTAAAAGCTCAGCAATTTGACTAGTAATTGTTGTGATAGTTTTCATGTTGTAGCAGTCAGAGATGGCACATGCGCATGCATGCACATGCAGAAAAAATCCAGCCCTCCACTCCTGTTTTTGGAGCTGTCGGTTAAGCAGAAACTTGAGAAAAATGTATTTTGGTGTTGGGAAGACTTGGGAGTACTAGTGAATTCATTTGGTTCCCACCCAATTTGACTTAGCAAATAGAAACTTAATGCAATATTGAAATTTTCACCTCTAGTTCAATATTAGCGTTTGACTTGGAAGTAAACAGACAGCTCTAAGCAAGGGTGGTGTATGTTTTATTTGCGGTTTAAGTACTGAAAAAATAGATCCTGCTATTCATTAATTTTTGTATGAGTCTACAATCCCTTTTATGTGGGTGAACAATACCTGTTAGTATGACAAGTTTTGCTTTTTTTTATTTTGCTACAATTTAAAAAAAAAAAATCCATTAACGCAAAGCTATGCTTTTCTCCAATATTTGCATTATTAAAAAAAAAAAAAAAAAAACCAAAACTGTTCTTGTTTACTGTTGAAATCATGCACAGCATTATAGTTAATAACGCTGCCAATACATATTACACATTTTGGCAATATTTAAGCTTCATAAAAGTGGTCACTTGTCTGACAGTACCAATCTTTGTTCGTTTTGTGTTAGTGATACATTAAACAAAATTTCTAAACATGCTCCACATTCATATTTTTCTTTAGCTTTTCTTTTTAACATGAAAGATTGGTCGGTAATTGTTTTACATATCGCTTGCGGTTATATTTCATTTTTTTAATGTCTGTTTATATTTAACGACTGTTGGTCACGCCATATACAAAGAGTTGGTTGCTTTGAGAATTTGTAATGATTTGTTCCCCATAATAAGCAGCTAGGTTTATTGAGCTTCATAAGAAATTTTCAGCTGTAAGTGTCATTTCCTTTTGGTTGGTTTTGTTCTTTTTAAGTTTCTTTTTCATTCTTTGCTTGAACCCAAATATTTAGCTGCTAGGTTAGGGCTCCTGTCTGCTTTCCTGAGCCTTGTTGCTAGTCTTTATGTTATTCTGGTTTGTTCCTTCTTACCCTGCTAACTTCTAGCTGGACTCAAGGGTAAGTGCTTCCCTGTAGCTAGCACAGCTCAGATAATCAGACTAGATTATCTGACGTATGCAATGTGCTTTTTTTTTTTTCTCTCTCTCTCTCTTAAATCTTTCTCATGTTTAGATTTTGTAGTATAAATTTTCCATGTTATTTTCCTGAATTTAGGCTTGAAATGTAAGTTTCCATACTGAAATTAGGATGCATGTGATGTTTGCATAATTGCCTTCTCTCCCTGGCTTTCACATTGGCATCAACCGATCCTCTTAGTAAAGCCAATCATTAACATTTCCAATTTTCCATTCCGAGATGTAAATATTAATTAACATCACAATAAAACTGTAAGTAATACCTCCTTTCGTTTCATGGAATTTACATCCCGTTGACTGCTTCCTGCCTGAAAAACAGATCGTTTTGCACTCCGGCAGTACGGTTTCTCTCCGTTAAGCGAAGCTTAGCTGGGTGTAGCGCTCCAGCGGGGCTACCCGGGGACACCTCCAAGCCTAGCAAGGTAGGGCAGGCAGTGAGGGACCCCAAGGGAGCCCCAAGCCCCCGTCCCCTTGTGCCCCACAGGAGCAGTCCCAAGTCACCAGGGCCTGAGAGCTCCCTTGCACCTAAACCCAGGAGTGGGTCGTGGCAGCAGCTCTCTGCTCTGCGCCGTATTTGCACCACGCAGGAAGGCAGACCCCACTCCCAGCTAAACCCATTACTCACCAAGGGGCTTCTGCTCTTCCCCAAATTACCTCAAAGCACCAAAATAAGTCGCTTTGGGCTCAGACAGCAGCCAAAGCACTGCTTTGTAAAGAATAAGCCCACGGGAATGGTTATTTTTGCCCCTTAATTGTCACCTTTTCCTATTAGAGTTCCTCCTTTGAAAAGGCAAAAGAATGAGCTTATGCATTAAGAGAGATTTTTTTCCCTAAGTTTTTGCTCACTCTTAAATATCCAAATCCTGTGTTGCTGTTAAAAGCTCGCTCCTCAAATACCTGGCGAGCCCCTGTTTTCCTTAGGAGAGAATAGCATCAGTGGGTCACGAGAGCTGGCAAATATGTATCCGGAGTATCTGAATGCAATTATGAGAAGGAACAGGCGGTGTCATCCCTCCTGGCCATCAAAGAAGACTCCTTTTTCTTCTTTTTCCTTTTGTTCCTTTTTTTCTTCCGTTTTCTGTGTGTGAGTATGTGCGCGTGTGTATAAATATACCCCTGGGTAGCAGGCAGAATTCCTTCTCAGCAGACACTTTCTTTTTTCTTTCCTTTTTTGCTTTCTAAATGTTTGGATATCCAAAGAAGATTTTTATCAGACTTTACCACCAAAAAAAAAAAAAAAAAAAAAGTTAATTTGATGGAAATACAGATTTTTGCCTCGCTGAAAGAAAGAAAGAAAGAGTGAATGAATGAATGAATTTGAGTTTGGCAACATTACATATATTTGCATTACAATGCTTTGCTTTCCTATTAGATTATTTTCATAGTTTTGTGCTTTAATCGCTTTATTATTTTTAGATAGATAGAGGTATCATGAGAACGCTGCTGTGTCTTCTGTATTGTCAACTTGCAGATGCTTCATTGCAGGAATGCAGAATTAAAATGTTAATTCAGTTCTGACATAACTTGCATGAAATTAAAAACAGGCTGTAAATCACTTCTACGTGCTTTAAGAAGCATGGGACTCTAACTTATGAAATATAAATTCACAGGTTTCCGCAGTCATCCAATTCAAAATATTTTTAAATAGTTCTAAAAAATGCTGTGAAAATATGTTTTGTATTATAAATAGCTGCTTTCTAAAATGTGTTTTTAATTTGTCACACGAGGAAACATGTAAGTGCACACAACAAATCCTTATTTATTTAACAGCCGAACATCAGATAACTTAGATCTCAATTCAGTGCATAGTGTGTCTGGTGATTTACAGGAAAATTCTTAATTGTTTCCTAAAGCTTTAGATGAAGCAGGATTTATGCTTGCAGCAGGGGAAAAGCAATAAAACAAAAGGAATAAAATGCAGGTTAAAAGTGAAGCTGTCTCCTAACGCAGAATAGCAGGACGAGGTGCTGGAGAGCAGGCGGAGGCTCTTGGCAGGGCAGAGGTGGGATGCGGGGCGCAGAGCTGGCACCGGTGGCGCGCGGGAAGCCGCATCCAGCAGCTCATTCCCAAACAACAGCGTGGCCCAGCCAGCCCCAGCGTGGGATTTTCCCGCCGTTTAATCCGCGGGAGCACAAGGAGAGCTCGGCGGCGCTCCGAGCGCGCGGGGACGGGCTCCCCTCGCTCCGCACGCAGAGCCAGCCCGCCGCGAAACTTGCCCGGCCACGCCGGCACAGACTTTTCTAGAAATACCCGTAAATGAATAGCTGCCATCAATCATTGTCATTCCTTTATTTCATGTCTCCTGATGAGGTTGACTAGTGTCATTGTTTGTTACTGTCCAAACCACATCTTCATTCTTGTAATGTCAAGCAGATATGACAAGCACACATTTTCCAGATGAGTAAGATACAAAGTCACCTTTTAATTTACAGTTTTTGTTTTTTTTATTTTTGTTTTGTTTTGTTTTTAACAAGCGAATGTGTTGTAAGATTTACTGAGTGTTCAGTCGCCTTTGGTACTAAAACAAAGTCACTCATTAATGAAAAGAAATTAATCCGGAGTAAAAAATTCTTATGATAAAATGGCTACCTCTAGCCTTTTATAACAAGAATTCTTTTATGGAGCTTGTCCCCCATTATTAACTTTACCATTCGCAGAGCAAAATCTGCCAATTTTTTTGCCATAGCAAAAGAAATGCAGAGGGCAGTGAAATACATTTTTAAAAATCCAGGAATGGACTGTTTGACTGTTTGGTCTCTTCCCTGTTAAATGACTGGCATAAACAGCAAGGAAGCCCTCCTAGGACAGAATGGTGGGACAATTCTTTGTTTTTCATTATTATTATTGTTGTTGTTGTTTAAATCTTTGCATTCCTGACGCTGACAGATTTGTGAGACTCAAATTTCAAACACTTGCACAAAATGGGTGTTTGACAGAGGGCTCACTAAGGCAGTCAGTCTAGAGTGCAAACTGGAGAAAAAGGAGAAAAAAACAAATGGAAGCAATATTCAGGAAAAGACAGCACTGTAAAATTAAAAAAATATATATATAGTTTAAAAGGTCAGGTTCATTTTTCCAGTATAAAGGCTCAGGGAACCTGCGCTGCCCAGGTTGCTTTTGCTTGCAGGCTTCCTTTGGAGACCACCAGCGAACCCCTCTCAGCTGCCTCTGAGTGCAGCTTCTCCACACACCCAAGGTGACTTCCCTGGGCCTGCAGCATCGTTTTGCCTGGGCCCCAAACAAAGACGCTCCTGCTAGCTTGGCACAGCAGCTTGCAAAGCGATTGGAAATTACTGGAGCATTAGATAACTAACTAACTTTGGGTTTTCCTTTCTTTTTAAGCTAGAGTAAGATCGCAGGATCAAAAAAGCAACCACATCTGACTGCAACAGCAGAGTTAAAGCATTTGCAAGTTAGTCGTAGAGTTTGGGTGGGAATATTAGCCGTTTTTGTTTTGCAGTTCCGTTAAAATCTCATTCAAACCGTGCAAGCCATTTTGGAGGAGGATGGATTATATCTAAAACTGTCGTTTCGTATGCAGATGCAAGCATTATTTTAAATCACAGATCAGCTGTCTGGAGTGGAGAGACAATATATTTAGATCTATCCTCGTCTTTTTGTGTTTTCTAGGAAGATTACTGCTTTCGAAAGAATTTTGATTTCTAAATTTAATGTCTTTAAATGACTCCTTTAGAAAAGACCAAGTGCAGGAACAAAGTGCAGGTGGCAGAGTGTGTTTGCCACGTACCGGGTGTCAAGGGAAGGTGAGTGTAGCGCAGGTCTGACTCCCTTAACGCGCTCCTAGTTATTCCCAAGCATTCCCAGTGCTTAGGCCAGGGCGAATGTTCCCTCTAAGCAAAATCCATGTGCATGTCATCATCCCCAGAGACATCTCTGGTGCAGATCACACCTCGCTTACGCCTTGGCTGAGCGCGTTGAGCGCAGCCCGAGCTTTGCAAGGTGCTTTGAACGGGCACGAGCTGCAGCGTCGACAACTGGAGCTGCTCATCTCGTGTCAGAAAGCTGCGTTTCAGCTCCCCGGCTGGGCAGAGCTCCTGTGTGTTTCATACCTCTTGGAAACACAGGGGCCAAGGGAAGCTCCGGGTCAGTCCTCAGCGCTTGACTGAGAACAGCCTGTGCAGCCGCCTTGCAAGGAGAGACCCTAAAAGCCCAAGACAGATCCTCAGCTCCATGCAAGGCAGCGAAGCCTCCACTGCCTCGCTGAGGATCTGCTCTGTGTCCACCTTGGTAAGGGAATGAGAAGCGGTAAAGGAATGAGAAGTGGCAAGGGGGCAAATTTGCTCGTTTGGAGTCAGTAATGTGCGTTTCTAACAGGCTTCCCAGCACATCTGCTCAAAAAAAGGTCACCAACGAAAGGGCTAGGGGACTCTGTGAACTTCCCGCTGATTTACTCACTTCCCAGAGCCTCGTTCACTGAGCAAGAGGATTGACAGCATCTCAGGGCTCCTAATTGAAAAGTAATAAAATCTCTGAGTGAAGCTGGCAAATTAAGGCCTCCAGCCAATTTGTCAGCTTGCAGTCTACGCCGAGGAACCAGGCAGAGCAACCGTCTATTAAAAATAGCCTGGTAATATCTGCGGGAGCGCTTGGTGGGCGCTAGCAGTGCAGTGCGAAGCGGCACCAAGGCAACCTTTGCTAGCACGCTCGCTCCCATCGATCCTGGCCCGGAGGGACGGGCACGGCGGGGCAGGAACGTCGGCGAGGAGCCGCCGCCGGAGCGCGGGCTGCCGCCCCGCGGGCTGCGCGAGCCGCCGAGGTGACACGCGGCGGGGACGGGCCCCGGGCCAGGCCGCCGAGCGGCTCCTCCGTCCCCGAGCAGCTCCTCCATCCCGAGCGGCTCCTCCATCCCGAACGGCTCCTCCATCCCCGAGCAGCATCACCCTCACAGGCAGACAAGGGGCAGCAGCACCACTGGGTGCGCAGGGCTCCACACACCAGAGCGAGCCGGGAGCAGCCCCTGCAAAGCTGCGGAGAACCCCCCCAAAAAATTGTCCTTTTTTTCATTTGTTTCTGTCTTTCAGCAGCGTTTTAATGAGGAAAATTGCCAGCGACTGCTGAATTAATAAGTATTGCTAGCAGCTAATTGAAATGTTGCGTGTTTTAATTTGTCTGTTTTCTTTCCGGTGGGTGATGTTATTTGTGTGATTTGTAAATAGTTAATGACAGACTATAGAGTAAATGTAGAGGTTGCTTTCAATAATTAGGAATATCTGAGAGCAAAGGCATGAGTGAGGTATTTAGGAGGACATGCCAGCCCTTCACAGGTTCATGTTAAATAGTTCAGTAAAACATATATAAAAGAATAATCTTCTATCATTTAAAGCATCTTTTTTTTTTCATTTTCTTTTTTTTTGATTGAAGATTTTTGTTTCTCCTGCTAAAGAGCAATTTTGTTTTAAAACAAATAGAGTTGCCATATACCGCTAGTGCGGAAAACTGCATTTTTTGTGTCCTTTCAGCCACATTGTTTCAAGGCCACCCAGCTCCCCTTGGAGGTTATAAACAGGGGAAGGATTTAAAACCCATTCTATCTGCGGAGGATTTGGCAAGAGCCCATATCGTAGGAAGCTGAGCGCAGACAAAACCCAGTGAAAGGTGTCTTTTAATTCCCTGGTCGCTGGTAGAACAAAGCCGGCTCCCAGCAGGGTCCCGGCTGGCCGCACCCAGGCTAGATTGGCGGCTTCATTTCAACCAGGGAATTTGGTGTATTTTTAGTTAACCATGTTGAGATTAATTAATTAGTCCCTAGGACTTAGTGCCTGTAAACGTCATCCGAAGCAGAGAAGTGTGAATACGTTGAGGCTTATTAATTCACAAAAAAAAAAAAAAAAAAATGGCAGCTCATAATCCAAGCAGAGAAAATTGTGTCCCTCTGTCAGGATGACTGGCAGCTCCAGCACACTATCAGGTTACTTTCTGAGTGATAACAAATTACATATCAATTTAACTTGTTAGCAATGCTTAAAAGAGCATCTTTTTATTTCTTTGAGGTAGCACTTAAAGTTGCCATAAAAAAAAAATGCTGTGGGGAGACAAACATTGGCATTTGGGTAAAGAAAATGTGACTGGTTTGATACCTAGAAAACCTAGTAAATTTAGAGAAAATGCTACAGCTGTAACTTTATTAGAATGGCAGAATCTATTATAATTAACTGTAACTAACTAAATAGGAGCTAATTTACTTCTGTGAGCCAAAATTCTGTTAACTCGTAGTGTATTGTAAGATACAGAATAAGCTACTGGGTTTGTGTTCTGTTTTTAAGTACAGAAAAAAAAATGCACTATAATGAGCAGTTGACAAGATGTTAATTCTAAAATCTTTTGCCTAAATGCAATAAGGTAGCCCATAACTGATGCAAGTTGACAATGGGAGGTGAAGAATATAATTTGTAGCTTGGGAAGGGAAAAGTTAACGCAGGAAAGGGGCGATGTTTAGCTTTCATGCTTCATACAGTATATTTTTTTGTTGTATATGTCAACTAAAATGTGTTACATCTCTCTAAATGGTGTCTTTCTCTATATGTATAAATGAACAGATGCAGATAGAGCTCAAAAGCATGGCATGGATGAATTTATCTCTTCCAATCCCTGTAACTTTGACCACGCTTCACTCTTTGAGATGGTTCAGCGCCTCACTTTGGACCACAGACTTAATGATTCCTATTCTTGTCTGGCAAGTATATTCTTTGGTCTCTAGTGATATAAACATCAAGCAGCAAAGTCAAAGGTAGTGCAAGTGGGGGCTAATCCCCTTGGTGCTGGAAGATTTGACTTCTGTTTACAGCATTTTTGAATTTGGCCCAGAGGTATTTTCTTTTGAGAGGCTGCCTAAGGTGAACTGGCTGCTGTTCTTCACCAGTAATACTGCCCTTATCATTTCTGTTTACTGTGCTTATAATGTTTCTTCCTGTAAAGACAAACTTCTGTTTTGGGATGTACACTAGAGAGCAGAAACCGTGTTTTGCAACGACCTGCACTGCCCTCCAGAATTTTATGTATGAAAGAACAGGGAAAAAAATGTCATTTTGGTACCGCTTCCCATGTCAATGGAGTCACTCAAGGAGTAGCTGTGGCCCAGCCTTGTTTCTGTTTATGAGCAGGGATCCCGAGCAGGTAACAGGAGGGACCAGGCAGATATTCTGCAGAGATAGACCTGCAGTCTTCTTGCTCACATAATTGCATGCCCATCTTGATTATTCTCATAAGCACAGGTTGCAGCTCTCAACTCACTGCTGCATGGCCATGTCACTGGGATTCTTCAGGAGCTGGTTCTTCAAAACCTTGCTTTGTGGTCTTAGGGGCTCTGAGGATATAAAGGACAAATAAGCTCTAACAGTATGAAGTGAGCAATTAATTTCTCATGGCTTAGGTGAGGAGCATAACTGCACTCTGAGTTTCTAAAAAAGCAACAAGATAAAGCTTCTCCTGAGGTGCAGGTTGTGCTCGAAAGGCATGGGATGGACCCTGGCCCTCCCGATTTCCTTGCGGTGCACAGAAACATTCACACGAGGTTGTCATCGTTGCCTTATTCTGCATAAGGAACACCCCAGAAGGTTGTCTTCACACCTTGTGAGCTGGACAGTCCCTGGAGCTGGGGCTATTGAGCAGCTTTTTCTTAAAAGCAGCAACATGGGAACACAACAGAGCAGTTGCAACGTGACTTTTGGTCTTTAATCTTTTCTTCCAACTTCCCTCCATCATGGTGCTCCTCTCATCTGCTGCACTTCTTGCACCTAATTCAAGCCTCAAAAAAGATTAAGGTCCAATAAGTGCCATTAGCAACAGCAAGTTATCTTCATCCTCACAGGAGGCAGGGCTAGGAGACCAGAACAGCCGTGCATGTTTCCTGAGGTAAGGATGGGATGGATGAAGACTGCAGCATGCACCTTACCCACATGTGTACGAGTGATATGAGCAGGCTGCGTGGGACTCTTGTCTCACCTATGGCAGTTTCCTCACTGGTTCCATCCAAAGTCTTTGCTCCAGCAGGCAGTGAATTTGGCCTGCAGCTTCTGCTCCCCGTGCATGACTGACGCCAAGAAGACCATTCCCACCCCTGCACGTCTGACAGGTTGGCTTGCAGCTGGTTTGTCTCTGTGAGGTGTGTGGCCTGGAGAGAGAGCTGTGACCTCAGAACAAAATTAATGGCTGAAGGAGAGGTGTGAGGCCAGCACAGAAAATATTTAGTAATGTTTTTCTTCAAGAAACCCACCAGCCATACTGCTGTTTACTATCAAGATGTTCAGGCTGTCTTGCTGGAGCTACTGGAGTGATGATGGAGTTCCCTTCTACACTAAGACTTGTGTCTCTTCAGAGAGGGACTATCACCAGTTAACCATCTTCTATCAAATTTCCCACTATGGAGCATTATAAAGAAGGCAGTAATGGGCTGTGTTCACCCACGCTTGGATTTCACATGCTTCTTTCCTCTATTTTAGTATGTTTTTCCTGAATATGAAGTGAAAAACAGACTGACCTCAAAACTTGCATTCAACAGCAAAGAGCCCCGTTGCTCCTGGTGCGTCTGGGGGAAGTTTGCCATACCGTTGCACTGACTTGCCTGTCAGGGACCGTAAGTCTGTGGTAAACCTTCCCTGTCCATCCTGCGTGCTGCTGGGCGATTCCTATAGGATATTCACATGCAAGGTCCTTTGGAGCTCTGCCTTGTCGTGCCGCTTTTGTCCACACATCTCCAAATGTGGGTGCAGAATTGCCAGGGAAGGCCTACCCAGATTCAGAGGCTTACCCTCCTACCAAGAGATTAACTCAGCTTTGTCTCCCTTCCGTGGAACCAGGTTAAACAATGTTAATGCAAGCCCACTCGCTGGCGGAGCCAGGCATCTCTATGAAAACAAACAGGCTGTGTGACTAATCTCAGCTATGGCAGAAGTGATGTTTGCTGGCAGAGAGCACCGTGCTGGAGAAAGGGGAAGAGCATTGTCTGCGTTGCTTGCTGAGGGTTCTCACCCATCTTCCACAAACTGATAGCACGTTCACAGCTTCCCCTGGACTTTCAGAGAGGGGAGAAGTATGCGGCTCTCCTAGCTGCGTATTGACCCCACGCTGGGTCTTCCTACCTTTCGGCTTGGATGTCTGCGGTCTCTCTGAGATTGCCCTTGGACTCTTCCTGAAACTTCCAGCCTATTGCCAGCATTCGTGGGATTCACACGGTACCTCATGGCATTCAATGAGGAAAAGTCGTGTTCAGAGTGCCCAGCCTAGTAGAGATCATGTGAAGGAGTCAGAACAAAAGACTGGTGAAATAGGCCACCAATGTGAAGTGGTTTGTGTTGTCAGGGGTAAGTGAGAAGATTCAGCTAGGAAAAGTGGTTTTTTTCTCCTCAAGAATTATGTTTTTTGCAGAAACTGCATTTGACTTTAAATAAATTGCCAATGCTTCAGACCTGCCAACCAAGCCTAGCTTTACCTGGCTTGAAAACTCCCATTGCACTCTCCACTGGTGCTTGGTACCTGTGGCTGCTTTTCAATGCAATTTGGCTTCTTAAGAATGGTTAGTGGAGCTGCTGTGTGCTGCAGCCTCCCTGTGATGTCACCTCTATGTTTCAACACACAGTTGCGTACAGCTGGGAGACCAAACTGAGCTGTACCTACCTGTGTTGAGGTGAGGTGCTCAGGGTGCTGCTCTGGGTTGCATCTGCCAGACTCGCTTGTTGCCAGTTGATTGTGCCAGGCAGATTTTGATCAAGAGCTGGGATCTGCTTGGCCTTCACAAATCTTGAATCTGCTCTGGGGTTGTGGGGAGCAGCATTAGCAGCCCCTGTGCAGCTCTGATGTGTAGATGCAGAGGATGGGAGGAGGTTCTTCAGTTCATACCGCTGTCATTTCCAACCTGTTGCTGATACCACCCTCTCCAATTAATATTTCCTCAATCTGAGGAAGGATTCTTCCTCTTCTTCGCTTTCATGCAGAAGAGCTCTGAATCGCTCTACCTATGGTCTACTTTGGCACGCTGTCATGAGGTGTCATGATAGCAGGTTCAGTCTGCTCGAGCTGCCTTTCAGTGAGCCATGGAAGAGATCTTGGGTGTTCAAGCCCTTTCCCTTCCCTTCTTTCCAAGGGAGGACCAGCACTTCTGCAGACCTGGGACCAGGGACTCAGTGTGCTGAGCTGCGTATCAACAAAACCATCGTCTTGTCTTGCTTGACACTTGACTGTGGGCCTGATATCTGGCTCCAGTGTACTTAATGCCAGCCTTCCCGTGGACTGTAGGGCCAATATTGCACTCCGTAAGGACTGAGTTCTTTGTATGCATTAAATGAATATAAGCACCTAAACTACGTTAACACCCCAGCAATCAAATTGACACCCCTTTCTATTTTGCAGCAGTTAAGGTGTTTCCGTATTTTGGGCATACCTATTCTCCGAAGATTTGTAATGAAAACAAGCAAAGTGAAAAGATTCTCCAAGGCTGTAATAAGCAGACGAGACAAAGATAAATCCAGAATGAAGCACAGTACAACCAACCAACACATAAAAAAAAATCAGAAAAAGCAATGAAGGCAAATATACCCCTCCCAAAAAAATAACCTTCCAGAGTGCTGTCCCATCTGCATTGTTCTGTGGCATCGTTTTGAAATGTGCACTTCTAGTGATCCCAGAACTGTAGCTACTCCCTATATCTATCATTTTCCCCTCATTATTTTAATTCTTTTCTCAATCTGTTTTGGAGTTGGCCCAATAAGGATGAGCAAATCCTTCTCTATGTCTTTGAGCTCTTAATTGATATTTCTTCAACTCTTTTCAAAGCAGCTATTTTGGCATCTAGAAAAGATTTGGTGTCATCTGAGTGGTAGAAAATATATTTTAATCTTTCACAGCAGTGTTGTTTCTAAGATGTAGCATTTGGGGTAACAGATGGGGTGGCAAAGAAGTTGCCTATAGGGGCAGTGCTCTGCCTCAACTACTCTCCCGCCCGCTGCAGGAACTTTTCAATTAAACGATGAAAGATTTTGCAGCTTGATGCATTCCAGAGCTGCGTCTTAGCAATTGTTTAGCACCCAAATTTCCATGTAAATATTGATGGTTTTGCAGCATTCTGAAAAGCATTCTGCAGGAATACTCTCATCCTTGCTAGTGCCTGCGTTGAAGGCAGAGGCACCTCCACGTCGGCTGTCCCAGGACACTCACCGGAGCGCTGCGCCGTGGATGCGTCCACCTCAAGAGCACTGACTTCCTATGACGAGTCGTGTATCACCAGGCCCTTCGGGCTGACAGAAATAATTTGAAATTTCTGGACGGTTAAAGAAACTCTGCTCGTTAACAGAGCTTACGTTTCCTTCGATGCCAGGGAATGCTGACCTGCCCATGGTGGGCGATCTCAGAGTGCATCACCAGTGGTAGACAAATAGGGACGATGTGAAGTGTCCCATGCTGGTGCTGCAGAGCTGCATTCCTCTGTCTTCAGCACATTCCTGGATGCAAGAGAAGTCCTTATATTCAGTATAATCCTCCACGTCCTCCCCCAGGTCCATCTTCTTGCTCATGACCAAATATACAATCCGATACAAAAGTAAAACTACTGTTTGATGCTGCTTAAATGCTGAAGCCTTTGTCATCTCTTAAAGATGTCCTTTTTTTATTGCTAGGCACTGATATGAAATGGCCTAACTTTTCTGCATATTAATTGACATTTCCCTTTAAGGTAGCATAAAACGTTTGTGTTAGCAATTGCACAGAGTATATGCTGTGCCTGAGGGGTGTTGTGCAGACTGTTGTTTGAGTTAACAGTGACCTTTCTCTCTCTTTCTCTCTCTCTCTCTCTCTCTCTCTCTTCCTCTTTTTTTTTTTTTTTTATGTAGCATTAAGTTTCTATTTTATTAGAGCAGTTGACCACTGCACCTCCAGATCTGATAGCAATTGCATTTAATAACCTATATTTAAAATCAAGTCTCTTTATTTCTAAACAGGGCTGGTTTAGTCCTGGCCAGGTCTTTGTGCTAGATGAGTATTGTGCACGTAACGGAGTGAGAGGCTGTCACAGACATCTCTGCTACCTCAGAGATTTGCTAGAGCGTGCAGAAAACGGAGCTATGATTGACCCCACCTTACTCCACTACAGCTTTGCCTTTTGTGCATCACATGTTCATGGCAACAGGTAAGGAATTACTCTTGGCTAGCAGCGCCCTGCCACCAAGGGATGACTTTCTCAAATTTAGGCTGCCTTGGATAATGCACAGCAAGCCCCCAATTTGTTTGCACAGGGGATGTTTGGCAGCAGTGCTTCTAGTGGCATAGTCGGTCTGTTTGTTTGTGTCGTTGCTGTTTAATGTAAGCAATAAAAATGCACGTGCAGGATCCAGAAAGGAGGGGGTTTAACTTGCTTGCCCAGGCACCTGCTAGCTGCGGTTCCAGACACCGTGGAGTTGAAGTACTTGCCACAGTCACAAGCTGAACGAATGGAAGTAAACAAAGTACTGGTTTAATTGCTATCTAAGGGAATCTGACGATTTGTAACAGTTAAATTTTCAGCAGCATCAATTCAAAAGTGATTTAAGCCCTTGGGCACCTGAGTCTCATTGAGAGTCAGTGTGACGTAAGTTCAGAAATGGCTAAACATCATTGAAATGGTATCTTGCTGCTGTTGCAAAGCAGTTTCAATTCCAGAAGTAGCCCCATTCCTTTCTCTGAAATGTGGCACATCTTTGACAGTAGGAAGTGGAGCTGTGCTTTCTCCTTTCCTATATATTTTGTTGACAGCTATGATAGCTATTGCAGCTTCTTTTTCTGCTTTGTTTCTTTTAAGCTGCGTTATTAACGTTGAGATGTTGCTTGCTATCCTGCATATGCCGCTGAGGAAGGGAGTGTTACGAATTAAATATGTGTTTTTGTAAGCCCCCTGGAAAACAACATCCTGAATTATGACACACATTGCCCAGGTTTCACGTTGCGAGGCTGCCACTCGCTTTGCATTTAGTTTCCTACATCTTGTCATGGAAACTGAGTTTTTGCTTCCTTATTTTCCTTTTTAGTTCTGACTTTCTTTTGCTCGTTCATTCCTTCTTTGCCAATTGTTGTTTGGTTTCAGTTGTTGTTTTCTTTCATTTTAGTTTCCTTTTGTTTTGTTCTTTTTATGTTTTGTTTTTTCTGTTTCTTTCACTTTTGCTGCTGGCCTTCCTGCATGCGTTTCAATCATTTCCCAAAGCCAACACATGGCAGAGTTACTTGGTGGGGCACAGCCAAGTGCAGACGCCGAAGGGGGCAAAGTGGCTCAGGCCACTGCCACCGAAGCGGAGACAAAAAAGGATTCCAAAAAGGAGTCCAAAAAAAGGAAAGATTCCAAACCGCAGCCGAATCCCGAGCCAAAAAGGTAAGAGAAAGCGCATAGTGCACAGAAGTGTGTGGTACCTGGCACCAGGGCCATACAGGGTCACTGAGCACCCTGGGCACTTGGTGTCCCCAGCTCCACGGAGCTCTGTGGACCTCGATCTCGTGGCCACGCTGCTGCCCCGTGCTGAGGGGGGCTGCCACCCTGTCCTGGGAGGCAGCTCTGCTTGCCATTGGCAGCACTTTCAAGGAGGCCTGCTTAAAATATTCCTAGAAACAGAATAAATATTATGCTCTAATTCAGCCGTCCTCGGTGTGGGATTGACTGCAGAGCTAAAGGCTGAAGGTTTATATTCCCTCCGAGGCTCTGTGTTCGTGCTCTGGGGTTGCAGCAGTGCAGTTTTCAACCAAACTTTTGGTGTTTGTGTAAAAGTTTTGTGCTGGCTTCGTGCAGAAACTGCCAGGTGAGACTTTGTGGCCTCTGCTAGCAGCAAGTCACAGGAAGGGGTAGAGATGATTTGAGAAAGAAAAATGTGACCCTATAGTTTCTGCTAATGGAAATGTGAATATCTGAGTGGGAGAGTCAGGATTTCTTTTCAGAAGTCTGTTTAAGGCATTGTGCATTTGAGAACTGGCTGGCAGAGAGCTAAGGAAAGCCGGTATTTATCCGTGCCGTGCTTACTGGCAATTACAATGTGTGTGAAACCAGGTTCTCTTTAGCTGGGTGCCTTCCTCCCACCTGCCACTGCCACGCGTTGCTCGTTGGTAACCAGTAAACCTGCAGCTCACTGCAGAGTTGAAGGCTTCCCTTGCAAATTCCCTAATCCGAGGGTCATGCCTGTCCCTGGGGCTGTCCAGTCCCCTTAATTTTTTGGTTTATTTCATCCTTTCTGAAGTAAAAATGTTGTTAAATGTGCAGTGCTCGCATTAGGTTTTCCCTGCTGGCTTCCAGCAAAACTTTCCAGCAGAGGAGGCGAAGGCTGCTAAACGCTGCAGTGATTCTCTGTTACCCCAGGTGCTGCTCACCCAAGTTAAAGGACTTGAGGCTCATTATTGTGGTCTGAATAGTGACTTCATGGCAGATGTTTATCCCCCAGGGACCCTCAGGTACCATTTAAAAAGTTTTGCCATTAGGAAAGGCTCCGTAGTTCCCATTTTTTTTCCCACATGAAAGATAGAAATGTGCCCAATCATTCAGACATTTGAGGATTTTGTACCCGTGTGTCAGGCTAGAGGCTGTCACTTTCCTTTATCAACAGTTTTCCAGTAAAAATAGTAAAGAAAAAGGTCTAAGAGAGCATGATTTTTAAATTACATTTTTTATAATTATGAAAGGATTTGCATGATCACCCAGCTCTTCTCCAGGCTACTCTTTCCATTTTTGTCCTTATCTTCACATCTGATGACGATGCCTGTGCTCTCTGCTTGGCACAGGGAGGCGCAATGGGGAGAGGACCCCATAGCAGCTACCCCTCAAACACTGATTTTCCTCCCTTTTGGAGAGGGAGAGACTTTGGCTTCACATCGGCTTTCTCAGATGAAGCCATGCACTAACTTTTTCCAATATATTGTTAAAGTTGATGCCAAGAAAAAATCTGTCAGTGCTTGGTCAGTCTTGAACTTTTATAGAAAGACCCAAGTGTTAAATGTCTACATACCAAGTATTAACAGGCACAGAGCTTATCAGAAGCAGGGTGCCAGATTGAGTCCCCTCGTGTGTGGTGAGGGGTGAGCAGCCTCATTCCTGAGAGTTGTTCAGTGACAGTGAGAGGAGCTGAGGCTCTCAGTCTGTTAACCCAAGTCTAAACAACTACAAGTCCCCTCTATTAATTACAGCTACGAGTCCCCTCTATTAATTTTCCTGGTATGGCAGGGGCGCTCTTTTCTGTATGAGGTGTATTTTACCACCTAAAATCTTTGAGAAGAAACTCTGCCATTTGCTAGTATTAGCATTAGGTTTGGGGTTTTTAAACAAATTTAAGCCACTAGAGGTATTTTCATAGACCTTGAAGGATTAAAAAGCTGGGGTAATATATTTTTCTCAATTAGATTCTCATTGCATATCTGACTATTTCACATAAAAACAAGATTTCCGTAGAGCTACTAAAAAGAAGGTGAAAGAACAGGACTTTTTTGGTATAACAAAAATATACTTAATGTATTGACACTTTCATCCAACTTGTGATGAATAGAGTTAACTTTAAGTGCTTTCCGTAGTGCTTTGGTGAACCTATGTCCCCTTCCGTGCACTGGCTGTGATGTGGCCCCGGTGCTGATGTCCTGGGCACTGACAGGGCCCATCCGAGCACCCGCTCCGCGTTGCCAGCTGACGGGCTTCCCTGCGCAGGGTGCGGGATGGCAGAGCTCGGCGGGCACATCCTGCCCGGAGATGCCCCTGGCAAAGCAACGAGCCGGGACCTGGCTGCACTGAAAACGCCCGTGCAAGCGGTGCGGACAGGTGGGCTCCTCGAGGGCAGGTTTGTCAGGGCGCAGAGGGGCAGTGGCGGCCTCGTGGAAATGAGCACCGCGGCCGTGACGGGCTCATCCTCGTACGTGCTGCACCTGGCAGCCAGCAGGAGAGCCAGCACGTGCTTTATATTGGAGTTGTTACTTAAAAATTCAAATTATTTGCATCATTTTTTGACATTGTTTTATGATTTTTCTTTTGGCTCTGCATGCCAGGGCTCCCAGTGCACGCAAAGATCAGTTTGCTACGCGTAAGCAATATTTTTTCCCCAAGTGAAAGAGCGTAGACAAGTATAAAAGGTGTAAAAGATGATAGGTCTTTTCATTTCTAAGCCGTTCGGGTGTTTCATACAGGCTTATGTCAAAGAGATTAACCCACTGGAGCTATACTGTATATTTATAATTGCATACAAATGCAGGCTATTGCTTCATATATTAGTCTTTGTTAAAAATCATTTTGATATATTTGTTTTAGCAGCATAACTAGCCCTGGGGGCACTGGGTATAATTAGAAAAGGGCATGGGGGGAGGCGGGACTTGTAGAATAAAGCAGTGGCCTTAGGATCACAGGTCCTAATTATAATTTATAATTAAGCCTGGAATTTGTACAAACCATCTAAGCTAAACAAGGACTATCATTTTTGCTTTTTAAATTGCAACCTTTTTTTAATATCACCACCTGCTTTGTTGATGCTGTTGCTTTCATGGCTTAAAACCTAAAAAACAGGGAGGGATAGAAAGCAACATTTAAAAGTTTGCATGGACGATATTTACAGTGGGAATTTGCAAGTTGAGAGGAAGCGGAGTGAATGTGCAGCAGAAGGAGGGATTTTTGCTTTCTTATAAACAAAAATTTCCTCTTTCTTTTCTTGCCTTTTTCACCCTTCTGCTTCCTTCTCTGCCCATAGCTTATACCCTACACCTCAAGTAGCAGTGGCAGGAGCTGTGGAGCATCAGATGAAAATGTGTCTCCACTCAGGTGGAGATGTGGATGTTATTTGATGACCTAAATCCATAGATGCAAGCCCATTTTGTGCTTTGTGCTTCTCTATGTGCAAAATGCATATAGAACTTTTTTACCCTTTTGCTCTTTTTTCATTTGCCATCGCTGCTTAACCCAATGTTACAAAGTTGTGGTTCTGCGTCATGTGCAAGAAATTCACTTCATGCAGTTGCATTTTAGCTTGCTTTCTTGCTGCAGAAATGCCCCTTCGAGAGGCGCCTCTGATTCTGTCCATGAGATCAAACATAAAAGTTGAGTTGGATGGATATCTTTGGTGAAAAAAAAATGCCTATAAGTATCAGAAAAAGCTGGTGAGGCTTCACGTTTTCTTGCAGATTTTTACGGAAGCGTCAGCCATGTACTGGAATTGTCTAGAGCACAGAAGTGATTCTTAAATTATAGCAATGCTAAGCTATATACCCTTTGTGTTCTTGCAAAAGGGAAAATAAATATGTTCCCTCAAAAAGATTACATTTTCAAAGTCTATTTGACTTGAATACTTAATTAGGTTTCAAAATTATCGAGCTAATAAATTAAGTGCAAGGCTTTCAGTGGTGTTTTTCTAGTTCTATGTATATCCTGCATTTGTCACTAATTAATGAGTTCCTAATGCTTCAGCTTCTGGGAAGATGAGCAACAAAGATTAACATAACTAGTAAATCTGAAGATGTGCAGCTGGGTTATAGTATTTGAAATTTGACAAAAACATTGGAAGTATTATTATTTGTGACATGGCTCAAGATGGGGGATTGTGAGGAAAGTAAAGATGACAGAACTGGTGCTAACCACTGTGACAACAACTTGAAAAGCAGCCGACATGACATCTTTCCTATCATGCTGCCGAAAATGTCAACTTTGTGAAGGACAGTGAGAAAATGGTTTGCCGAAAATTTGAAAGGTAGATTCAAGAGATGCTCGTCATGTCAGATGTAATATAGTCCACAGCTGCTTGAGAAAGGAAGTCCTTGCCGTGGTGATGGCTCTCGCTTGGCAGGCCCTTCCAGACATCCGCGCTGCTCCAAAAATGGCTACAGCTGACCTGGAGATTGTCTCAAGTTTGGAGGAGCATGATACACAAACGCGGCCGGGGCTTTTCACCGCAGGCCGCCGCGGGAGCGCGAGCCGGAGCCACCAGCTCGGGCATCTTCCATGTCCCAAAGAGCCAGGAAAGTGCAAAGAGAGCCGGGAAAATGCAAAGATCGGGAGATGAGCCCAGGCAACTCTCTGGATGCACGTGTGACGCTGTGTGAGCCTCGGTGGTTGGGTTGGTGTCGCTGTGTGAGGCATTTTGGGGCATTCTTGCTTAAATGTCTTGTTTGAGACAGGGGTTTGTGAGGACCTCCAAGGCCCCCCAGTTCCTTTATGTTCATCTGGTTCGGTGTTGTAATATTTCTGCTTTCAGAGCTCTGCGTTTTCAGTTTGCTAAGCCCCAAAGTGAAAGGTGCTCTTGTGCCAGGGCTTTTCAGCTTCAGTTCTTAGGTGCCTAAATACCAACTTCCAACAAAACTGGAGTGAACGCAATGAAAAATAAAGGTTGGAGCAAAAAGAACCTGCAAAAAGAACAGCAAAAAGGCTGTAGTTACAAGATACCTGCCCAAATTGCTTTGACCAGCCTCAGCAGTGAGTTGTCTGGTCTCCTGAACCTCCAGCTGGCATGTGCTGCACTCCGCTTTCAATTAAATCACTTGAAACATCTTTTTTTTTTTAAAGCTGACAATTATTTTTAAAAGCAGCACTTCTTTGGACAACTACTGTCTTACAGAAAAGGAGCCCTCGTTTAGACCCCACGTACATCCTTGCATGTTTCCCCCGGCCTGCCAGCAAATCTTACCGTCCTTGGAGGTTACTGACCCAGCAAAGGGCAACACAACTTTCAGACCATTTCCAGTCCACCAGCAAATCGCTGCCAGCACGGGCAGCTTTTACTCCATCATTTGTCAGCGCGGATACAATTAACCTAATGACACTCCGTGAGTTGTGCTGGGTACGGAGGGGGGACTCGATGCCAAAAGTCAAATGAGGACTTCAACCCTGCCCTGAATATGCAGCATGAATTCTGCTCTGGCTTGAATTATCAGCTCTTCTGCTGAACAAACCGGCACAGCAAAAGGCAGGAAGAAATCCTCTCTAAACATTAAGTATTTTATGGAATTTTGGAGTGTAGATATATTAAGTATGTTCAGACATTAGTTTTTCGGTCAATATCTTGTTTTTTTTCCTTGTGGCTTGCTCATTTCTTCAAAATAACTAGTCCTAATTAGGTACTAATGAGACCAGATCCATACTTCCAAAAGTGTTTATAAAACACGTTCCCCAGCTGAGACATTTTATCCAAGTTTCAGCCTAAATCTTTTCCTTTTTTTTTTTCTCCTTAATGCACTGAATTTGGCAAATAATCAAGCGGAAATTTCTGATGAAATGCTGATTAAATTTAAAAATATCCTCTGATATTCAAGTGTTTTTCTCTGTCCATGCTCTAAGTTTTATTTAATGCATATTTAGCTTTAAAAATACTGTGAATATCCTGTAAGGTTTGCTGAGAAGTTTTATTGCTTTATTCACCTGCAGTAGCACATAAGAGATCATATTTATGATACTAAGAGCTTACTAAACACAGGGTCAAGGAGAAGCGATTGTACAGATTTTATCGATTTTAATTTTTATAGGTATTTTTTTTTTTAAGTTTGGGGCCTTTGATTCTTTAAGAGGAAAATAAAGCCAACCAATTAACCCCTGACAGGAGGTTCATTAGGAGCTTTGTAATCCCTTGCCAAGTCTTTTGTATAGCCAAACCAGTCTAGTTCGGAGGATTTGCGCAGCTTAAGCTGCACGCTGGAGGAGGCCTTTAAGTCAGAACATTTGTTCGGTTTTAAGACGTCTTACATTACCTAAAGGGAGGCCGTGCCAGCGGAGTTGCCCGGTAATTCCCAAATCCGCGTCCTTTGCTGGTCCGCGGTAGGAAGCGGCGCTGCTGGTTGTCGGGGCGGCTGGATTAGAGGCTCTCCCGCCGCTGCTCCGGGTGTCGTTTTGGGGATGAGGGAGGTGATTCCGAGTAGATGAGCTCAGCAGAGGCCGCAGGGGGACGGGGACGACAGCGTGGGGACATGTGTGCTGTGTTCTGTGAAAGTGTCCCCAGGTGTGCAGCGCTGCCCGCGGGGCCTGCAGTGCACTCCTGTGCACTGGATGTACGAAGGGGTGATCATTGCTCCTTGGAGGTGTTTGGGAAACCTGCTTGTCTGTTAAATCCTACAAACCAGAGTCACAAGACACTGCGCTTTCCTGTGCCAGATACATCCCTGAGCACATCTCTGCAGAGAGCCTTGAGGAAGGCTCGTGTTGGGAGGTTATTCCGAGGAGGTGGTTCAGTTCAGCACCTCATTTTGTGTCTGTTTCTCTATGAGCTTATTGCTGATGTTCTTTCACACTGTGAATTAAGGGGCAAATTAGCAGCTGATTTTTTTTTTTTTTCTGCCGAAAGTAAGTACACATTTAGCCGGCACTGAGCCTGATCCTGCAGCAAAAGCTAGTGCTATATCCCCTGCCATCCCCCTGTTTAAAAGGGGAAGATCATTCCCAGGGAATCTCCCTTTTCCTCTCGGGATTTTTGATGCCGTGACCGCCGTCGTCTCGGTGTGCCACGTACCCCCTGCTGGGTCTGACACCGGGTGACGCTTTCCCCAAGCTGCAGTATCTTGTTTGCTGTGCAGATGCTTTGCCAGGTCAGGCCGTGAGCTCTGTATCATTCATGGCATTTCTCCTCCAGGCCCGACGGAATAGGGACCGTGACGGTCGACGAGAAAGAGCGTTTCGAAGAGATCAAGGAGCGGCTGCGTTTGCTGCTGGAGAATCAGATCACGCATTTTAGGTAAAGGCAGCGATCCCAGCCTGGACGAGAGGGGACTGATTTCCTCCCAGCTCCCTCCCGTGAACAGCCAAGTCAAGCGGCAGATTTTGACTGCATATGGGAGTTCTGCAAAAGTGACACAGGCAGACCCAAGCAGGGCAGTGAAGCTTGCACTGTAACATGTTTGTAGCTGGAGAGTGATTCTAAATATATAACCTTTAAAGGGTATTTCAAACCATCTTGCTGACACAGGCAATGCTGTGATTTTTTTTCAATTTAACCGAAAAAAAAAATCCCTTGTCCTCTTATTTCTCTCTTCTTAGTTATTGCCCGTTTTTGCTTCATCCTAGTATAAAGGATGGACTTTAGTATAAAGGCAGTATAAAGTATAAGTATAGTATAAAGGCAGGACTTTCTCCAGGGGTGTTGTAATTATAGGAGTGATGAATCCTGCCCCCCAAACAAGTGCTGGATTGCCCCCAGCACACCAGCCAAGTCCTATGCTGGCCATGCATTTTTGCATGCACACCAGCAATGTGCATTTATTTGCTTGCACACCAGTGATGTGCATTTATGTGCATGCAGACCAGCGATGTGCTTTTGCACTCCGACTGTTGATGTGCATTTTCACGCAGACTAGTGACATCCACGTGCACATTCAGCGGTGACGTGCGTTCACACGCAGCCTCCATGCCAGAGCCCCCTGTAGCTGTCACTCGCCGTGACGGTGGCTGGTGCAGCCAGTTATTTACAACCTGGTGGGTTGTTGTTTCCCTGGCTGGAAGTGGCTGCTACTGTCCTTTCCAAGGCAGAATATTTCAGTCTTCTAGGAGACTAAAAAACTCCAGGTGACACCCAGATTTAATAAGCTGCTACAAGTAGCTACCAGTTATTCTGTTTTTCTGTTCATCTCATCAAAACCCCTTCTGAAAATTATGAGAGAGTGCTAATTCAGAGCAGCTGTAATAAAGTATTGATTAGCCTATCTAGGAAAGCATCTTTATACCACTATAAAAGGCTATAGATAGACTTATCCACTTATAATGGTGTTACCTTAACTTGATGTGTTTTTTCTAGGTACTGCTTTCCGTTCGGCCGTCCAGAAGGGGCATTGAAAGCTACTTTGTCACTACTGGAAAGGGTAAGCTTAAGAATAACAAAAGCTAGTTAAAAATCCCTGTATTTGTGTACCTTTCCATCCAAAAGAGATGAAGTGATTGTTATTGCTGTGTAGGGCAGCTGAAATTATTGATAATTAATATTGAAGTCTGGCTTTAGGTGTGCCCGTTGATTTCTCCTGCTTCAACTTGGAGGCCTGGGTAGTCACCCGTAGCCGTTGTCCCCAGCACTCCAGGTAGCTGTTCGACAGCGTGTGGGGTCTCCCAATCCCAAGGCATCCCAAGGATGCGTGGGAATCCCCCCATCCCTGCACCCAGCTGCCCTCTCCTCTCCACTAACCAGCAGTAAATGCAATCCCAGATGAGACGCAAAGCAGAAGCAGAGCCTGGAAAGGCCACAGCTTTGCCTGGCACAGGGCTGTTTGGGCTAGAACTTCCTGACGTGCCCTAAGAAACTGGAAGTGATGGGACACTTCATGGACATGCCTTCGGGAAGGGAATAGGGGGAAAGGGAATGCCGAAAGGTCCTGCCCGTGTTTCAAGCTGGCCGAGGTGACTTTGCTGTGGATCCTACGTACTGCACACACATCCCACGAGCCAGGCAGCGCTAGTGCTGCAGTGCATGTATTCGCTGGGCATGGGGGAAAAAAAAGGGTTGTGTGTGCCTCATGCCACAACAAATCAGATTTTCTTATGTCAAGGTCCTGATGAAAGACATAGTTACTCCAGTCCCTCAAGAGGAAGTAAAAACAGTCATCCGTAAATGCTTGGAGCAAGCAGCTCTAGTCAATTATACCCGACTATCAGAGTATGCCAAAATTGAAGGTAAGGCTATTTCTTTGTGAAATTACATTTTTTTATTGTATTTCTAGGTGGCAACTGTGACTTGGAGCTATTTAAAAGAAGCTCGTTTGCTATATATTCACTTGTCAATAAAACTGAGGTGACTGTGAATCATTGTTGTGGTGGTAGCTTTTGCAGCAGTGGAGAATGGCAGCTTTGCAGAATGTTTCCTTTTCAGAAAAGGAGAGAGGAAACAGTTAAAAGGAACTGTAGCTTTTGTTTTCTTTCTTTTTTTCTTTTTTTCCTTTTTTTTTTTTTTTTTTTTTGTTTGTTAATGCATTTGGCCAGTGCTGTAGTATTTAGATTCATGTTGTGGTTTTAAAAAACAAATTGAGAAATACTTGGGATGTCATCTTTGCAGCTGAAAGTGTAGTGCAACTAATTGCTTGTGACAATGGAGTTCGGGAAGCAAACCATAATAAGCTGAAAAAAATGTTTAATCTCCGCTTAATCATTTGTAACCAATTTAAAATGTCTTTTTTTTGGAGGGGGGAGGAGGAGGGAAGTGTTTCGTTGCCTTTGCACTTTGCATAGCAGTCATTGATCAATCAGTCCTGTACTTGCCTCCGATTTCTTTCTTGTCACTCTAAATCCAGCAGGGCTGATATTATTGACCTTTTAAGTTGTGGGAGAATAATAACCAGTGACCAGAGACACATGTAGCCATCAAAAAAGACATTTTAAAGCTTGCTGGAGGATATGTGTTAGCTGGAGCTCTATGATCCAGTAGTTCTTTCCGTGGTAATCAGTTTACATTGCTACCTTGTTGGCTGCTATACCCTGGGTGAGACCCCGGCCCAACTCTGTCCATGTTTGCAATTGCTTAAAACTGTATGTTCCAAATGAATGGTATGTCCTGCTCTAGACTTTGGGTTTCTGTCTTGTGTGATACGAAGCTTTCCCACAGCTCCAATTATTGTTGTGTGCCTCTAGGACAATGTGGAAAGGAGAAAAAAAATCCCCTCTGATCTGCTCCTAGTTCTTGTTTACATGAAAAATTGGGTTATTATATGACAAATTGTCCAGGTTATGTACATGACATGTCCTCTCTTTTTCCATTTTTTTTTCTGTCTAACGATGCAAATTGTGTACCAGTGGTAATGAATTCATTGTTATGCATCCAGTGAGAAACACTTAAGAATTGGGCACTAAAAGGATGTTTATCAACTCTTGACTTGGTAATGAGTGACAAAAATAGAGAAGAAACGAAGGTTTCATAAGCACTGTATTATCAGGCAATTTATCGAAGCACTCAACTTCACAGGATATTTTAATTGGTGTATTCTGTAAAATGCAATGTTTAAATATACTTGACAAGGATGGAGAAGGACTGAGAATCAAAAGCAGCTTTTCTGTTGATGGATGCTTCTACCCAGTGCTGGCTCCCTTAGGTTCTCTGTGTAAATATCACTAACTCCTTGGTAAGATTTGCTCTCTTCTTTCAGATAAATCTTTGCAAAAACAAACTTTATGATCTGTAAGTAAAAATGCATTCATTTCCAAAGTAGAACAGTTAGTGTGTACTTTTCCTTTTGTGCCTCAATTCTTCTTGGTTGTGTTAATTATCTGCCCTCTCTTTTGCACTGTGACTTTTAGGTCTGGGAATACTTTGAAGCAACAAACTTTTTTTTTGTTGTTTTTCCAGCTACCTTTTCAGAGAAATAGTTCATTCCACACTATCTGCTCTCTTCTGCTTTTCTCCTCCTTTACCCGTGATTGGCCACAGCCACTTTTTGACCCTGTCTCTATAAAAGTGGTTGTAACACCAATGTCGAAGCATGCTGGGATTGTTAATTCCAACAACCCAACATCCGCCAGCTGCATGCATCAGGTTTTCTCTCATGAGCATAGTCCACTATATCTTAAAACAGTTTCCTAGAAGAGCAAGTAAAAAACTGACCTCCTTCGAGGTGCAGTATATGATTTTGAAATTATACTTCAAAAGCTCACATCTAAATATCCACATGTTTTAAGCAAGACTTGTCAGAGCTGTGAAAAAAAAAAAGAGGCAGCAGTGCTTTTGAGGCTATGTTTATGAAGAAATACCTGTGAAAGCCTTAGATACTGAAGGCTGAAATCCTTAGTATCTTGGAGCCTTAAACCGATAGAAATCTATTTCCCCCTCTATTCATGATGTTTTGATCATTATATTCTTGCAAACGGAATAAGACCTTTAGAATCATGGTCACAACCTCTCTTGTGACTCATGGGCATGCTGAATGGTTAATCCAGTAGATCTCCAATTTTAAACCTCCTTTTTTTTTTTCTTCCTTTTATTCTGTGTGTATCCCAAAATACTCTGCAGCTATTTTCCTCTTAACCTAATACGAAGTTTTCCTCTGACCTATAACCGCTTTACCTCTGACCTAAGCCTCTTGCATGCCCAAATCCTCTTTTATAGGGAAAAAGAGAGAAATGTATGAGCATCCTGTCTTCTGCTTGGCCTCTCAAGTGATGGATTTAACCATTCGTGAGTACCTACCACCCTCCTCTCCATGCTGTCCTCACTCTTTCTGTTCTCATTACCTCGAGAAACTCCAGATCCAAACCAACTCACTCTCCTTGCTTCAAGTCTTTTAGCATTGGCTTGTCTGTTGCTTCTGTCTGTGAAACCCAGTGTGAGAAGTCCAGTCACTTTTTATCAGCCTGAACCAGGTTAGACGATTAAGCCATTTGTTTGTGATAAACTCAGATTGTCTTTGAGTTTTTTCCGTTCCTCTTTATGTCCGTGACCTGAATGCATTTTTACTTTGCTTCTGTGTAACCCCAATTTGTAAAGTGCTTGTCACTGGTACACAATCCAAAGGCAGCAGCTACATCGGGGAGAGATGAGCTAGAGGTCAGATAAAGGACATGGGGGGAAAAAGCCGTCCCTTTTCCTGCGTATAAGATCTTGAACCAATCCTGTGTATAAGATCCTATAAGGCTGTCCTTTCTCTGTACATCAGATCTCGCGTGTCTCCTGTCTGTTACTCTCAAGCAGAAGTGCTTTACTCGTTCTCTTCCTAGATTATTTTTATGACTCACTCTCTTGCACCGAGCTCTGGGCGGACATACGAGCGCAGTTGTCCTGCGGAGCATCCTTGTATGTTCTCAGAGCTTGCGGACTCTAATTTCCTATTTGTGCAGCACTTGCTTTCACCTCCGTGAAAGGAGCTTCTTTTGGTAATACCATGCTTCTGGGTGGGGGGCAAGACTGGGCAACTTTTCTTCTTTTCAAATGTCATATATCACACATAACTGGGGGGCTGTGCGGTCCACTTGCTCATTAATCCTGCCTATCTGTTCTTGTTTCTCTCTTTTCTCTCCTTGTTGCTTTCTCTCTTTCATATAGAGAATCAAAAGGATGCAGGTGAACAATTGTATATGCATTATAAATTGCTAGGACTGTTGAGTTATATTTATTTTGTTTCTTTTCCGTAGCTCCTTAAGATATGTACTCCTTCAGACTGAACATGGAGATGCATTAATACTTAAGGAGTTAATTTGTGCTGTCTCAACATACATAATTTCTTTTTCCTCCTTCCTTAGACCAGAGCGTAGATTAGAAATTCCTTGTAGTAACCATATGACCTTCTTAGGAGACGGTTCAAATAGAGAATCTCGTCTGTAAAAAGGGCAAGTTTATTGTTTTCCAAAAGAACTGCAGCTCATGTTTGGTGCAGAAATGTTGATGATTTGGCCATTAGTTAACACACCCAACAAGCACATTTTATAACTAAACTAACGTTCATTTTTGTTTTTCATATCTTCTGTTTGATGCCCTAATGGGAGGAATGGTTTTTTAGTTTTTATTATTTTCTATTTTCTTTGTTAATGTGTAAAAAAAAAAAAAATGATACGGTCAGACGGAAGTTGTGTTTGTCTCTTGTTTATAACCTGTGGTGACGTGTGATGGAGCAAGGACACTGTTAGACTCCTGAAGTGCCCGTCTCTTCAGAAGTGACTCTGTAGTTCTGTAGGCCCCTGTTCTCGTTTCTGTTTTGTACCAGAGTCTGTAGTTCAAAAGTCTTTGAAACCTGACCTGTTCATTTCTTTTTGTGAGTAGAGTGTTCTGTTTTGTGGCAAAAGGGTCGGTTTGATTCAGCTGTTTGCAAAGGGAAGGAGTGTTCAAGGAGCAGGCCAGGAGGTTGAGCCAACATCTGCCCTGGCTTCTGCTGGTCCCTACAGCCAGTGGCATCATCCTCATGAGATGCCAGGGCCAAATTTGGCCCAGGACTGTCTGACACTAAAACCAAGTTAGAATAGCAATCCATATTCAGAAAATGATGATTATTTTTCCCTATAGTTCTGGGAGGTGCAAAATAAACCCATTGCAAAGATAACAAGTGCAGGCGCAGCTTTGGCCCGTAATGACGCTGGATTTCACATGAGCAGAGGCTCTTGGGCTCTAGCAGAGTGAGTGTAGTCGTATGTTTTAGAAAATCAGAAGGATGTTTCTATGACCCCACTCATTTAAAAATAAAAATGCTGCTTCTGGGTGCTCAAAACCAGAGAAAGGACATGGTGAGTCCCAGCTTACCTGCTTTGTGCCCTCTTTAATGGGAAAATTTCCAGGCAAGGACAGCAGGACTGAACTCGAAATCGGTTCCTCACCTTAGGTGGAATCAAAAGTGAGTGAATTCTGCCCTGACTTTTTATTTATTTAACTATAGACAACAGATGCCAAAAACAACTTCCTCTTAAACCACAGTTTCACCCTACAATTTCCCCTGTCCTGCAGAGCATGTATTCTCTTGCCTTGCTTTAAAAGATTATTTAAAAATAAACATTTAAACAAAACATGTAGCTAAAATAATTAAATATTAATAACCTGTTTTAATTATTAATCGGTCAAAACTACTAACACTCAGATTAGCAAATGCAACCTTTTATTAAGTGTCTGCTTATCTATGTAAATTGGGGATCCATTATTTCTTAGAAAAGAGTAACCTCTGCATGCTGTAAGTGACTTGTGAAACCCACTGCACAGGGTTCAAGTGCTGCAGAATTAAGGGATCTTGTTCTCATTTACACTAATGCCACTTTATGCTGCTGGCGTTGGGCAGAGGCAGCTTTAGAGGAGACGCGAGCCAAGCCTGTAGCTGTCACTTTGGCAATTGGTTGTGTTTAGGATAAGGCAGTTTTTAACTCTTAGACAGATATTCCTCGTAGCGTGGCTTGCTTTTGGCTTCCTGTTGTGCTTCTGAGTTAATTCACGGAGATTAGAAATTGAGGAGAGCCAGAAATTGAGATCGGCCGCGGTGCTCGGAGCTGTCGCGGCAGCCTCGCGGGGTGGCACAGAGACCGTGCAGGTGGTTTGGTAGGTCATGGATCCATGAAACTCTCTTTGCTCTGTCATCAAGGGAAACCAGCTGTTCCTGAGCTATCCCAAAGCATCATTTCTGCTTTTCCCCCAAATGCAGTTCCACCATCCAAGGGAGCCCAGCGGGGTAGGGATAGAGGCGTCGGCAGTGCCGGGCTCGGCTGGCTGTGCTCACTTGGCCTCATTTGCTTTCCTTGTTTCTGGATCTCAGCCTGGGAAGCTGCCTGCACATATCTGTGCTTTTTAGTGAGCACATTTAAGTATCAGCGATGGTGACTGTCTGTTTATTAATCTCGTCAGAGACGAGAAGAGGTTCGGTGTGATGTATGAGCCCAGCTAATATCACTTCCAGTATTCCCAATAAAGCTTAGAAGAAAATTAAATGATGTTTCCCAAATAAATATGGACACAAAATGTACAAAAACTTCAGTCTGAAGGAGGAATGGAGACTGAAGTCATTAATAAATTACCCAGTGTAGCTCAGACAGAAATGCAACCTGTATTTGTGTGCTTGCTGAAGTGCTGCTTTAGCCATGTCCTTCCTCAAAGTAGCATCCAGCTGTTTAACAAAGCAATGATCATGCAGCTTTCGAGATTTCCTCTTGCCCTTTCAAAGGAGCTGTTTAAAACAATGTCGAAGTTATTGCAAGAGTTTCAGAAACGGTGATGGTCTCTGTTGCAGTATTATCATTGTACAGCTCTCTCTTACCAACGTCAGGGCAACTTGCTGACAGAAGCCTGAGTTAGGGCTCAGATACGTAGAAGTTTCTCACCAGGCTGATTAATCAGAAGGAGCAGAGCCTGCTGTGGAGGTTCGAGGGCTGCATTGGAGTCTCTGTGAGCTGAAAAAGCAGTTCTACAAGTTGTTCTTACTTTGAAGACAGTGCACCTTGTTTGGAAAGAAAAAAAAAAAAAAGTTATCCTCCCTGAAATTCCTTTCCGATATTCTCAAAATTCTTGAATATCATAGATGGCCACTATACCCTATCCTTACATCCCACTATTCTCTATCGTTGTCTTAAGAATGGCAGCACTTTTTAACATTTACACGATTGGCTCCCAGCTGAAGGCACAGAAAGCACTCGCGGCCCCTTTGGCAGGGTTGGGGATCTTTAATTATTGCAAAGAAATCACTGAGTCAGTGGCAGTGCTTTAAAAACATATAAAAAGTTCAAAAGTTCGCAAAATACGGAAAGTCCCGAGTTTAACTCTCACTGCTGCTGATGTGTTAGTAAATCACGATGCAGACTGAGAGAAACCTGCTCCGAAAAGGCTTCAAATCTGTAAGGAGCTCCGCACAGGGAATTTGAAGCAATCGAAGTACCCAGAGTAGCGTAGATGTGGTGTGATATATGTGACAGTCATTGCTGTCTGAAGCATTTTGCAGGCAGAACCCCCCAAAATTTCATTTTCCCAGTGATTCAGGTTTCTACAAGTTTTTCACTTGTGAGGTCAGTCACAGAGTGAAAAGCTGCTGGCGATGCAGAGGCTTGAGGGTGAACCAGGGGCACCAGGCAGGGAACTACTGCTCTGAGACGCCCTCCTTGAGCTCAGGGGCCGTCAGTCCGTAGCCAAATTGAATTCTTCCTTATGTTATAAATTAGATTGAAATTCATTAAGCCTATGCCCTAGAAAAAGCAGTTATTTTTATCCCTTCAGGCTGAGAGGTTTGGTTCGAGGGGAAGAGCCACCCTTGATATAGAGGGAACAAGGACCAGGGCGACTGCAGAGGCGAACGAATTGCTTTGCTTTTCCTGTTACCAGAAAACAAAACAAAACAAAAAAAAAACCCACTAAGGATCTGTATTTAATGACTACACAGCCTAAGAGGCTAGAAGCCGGTGTATGTGTGTGCATGCGTGCACATGAACGCTCTGTGTGCGTTTGTATATGTATATCTATATGTACGGAGAGAGGGAACAAACCCAACTCATAGCCTTTAACTAATGGTTTGCTCGAATATTCCTTATTACACTCTGATAATTGTTGTAATTCTGTGAGAATTAAAGGCAATCAGAAATCTATTTTGTGCAAGCCAACCATTTTTTTTTTATCCCACTGGAAAATGCAAGCAAAATGGCAAGGACTTTTGGCAATAGAATGTCCAGATAAATATGCCAGATTCCTTGCAAATGGAATTATTAAAAATAGTTACAATGCTACCAAAAACTGTCATTAAATGTAGTAGAAACTATTGTGTTAATATATTCACAGTATATAATTTATCTCTGAGTGTATGTAAAACGAAAGGCTATTTTCTTTGAATTTTTCTTATGCTGATACTGTAAACTATATGACAGATGGGTCAAGTCCTGATTGCAGTATTCTAACATTTGGAATAGCAAGTAACATATTTGATAGAGCTGGCAAGTTTTTATATATGATTCAACCCAGAATATAAAAGCCACTAGAATTCCAAGTTGAAAATAATTAAATGAGCTGGAAACGATCAGGAACCACACATTTTTAAGTGACAGATTTTTTTACATGTTTAAATTGCACAAGAATATTTTATAGCTCCCTTTAACCAACAGTGACGTTTAATTCTAAAATGTGTAATTGATATTTGCAAAGCAATTAATTCCTGTGGCTCCTTATTCTATTGCTAAATGTACCCAGGCACTGGGGTGCTGGCTTTAGGTGAGCTTTCTTAGTGCACCTCTTCCGAATTCCAGAGCTTTGACTAAATTACCCGCATTCCGTTGTCTCACTTGGCTACATGAAATGCGCTGTCATACTTACGTTGAATTTTTAGCTTTCTGATTGCACGGGAACGTAGGATGTTAGAATCTGCTGACTTCTGTAATATTCGTTGTCAGATTGTGTCACTATTGTGTAATACCTAACGTCCCGAGAAGCAAAAACCAGCAGCTTATTCCATTTGTATTTGACGGTTTCTGCTTACGTTTCTTTCGAAGTTTTCATCTTTTTGTCACTGTTTATGAAGTCATATGTCTCTTTACTTTTGGCGTCTCACTCCATCGTGCACCAGCAGCCCGTCCGTCCAAGCCTAAGCCCCCGACTGGGCCACCATCATCTCCTCAAACGCAGACTAACATGATAAATCATATGCTCAAAGGCATGGCCAAACAGACGCCAAGTACTGTAATAGTCTTCCTTCCTTTAATTCAGTGGTTTTCTAGTCTAGCAATCGCTTGTTTAGTTTAGCATTAGAAAGCTAGTTCTCATGTGCAGCTTTATACCAAATACTCAGCATGATGTGGTAGGTTCTTAGAGATTTAGACGTAGCATTTATTTCAAAATGTCCATTTTTTTGTCTAGCAATGTCTGACATATGCAACATTTTCAAATATCAACGTCAGCACAAAATAACATTGTTGTTGCATAACATTTTGCATGAAAACTATAAATATGTATGAGCTTTACATGATGTTGGATGAAATGTTTGATAAGTATATCGTATACGTTTCATGTAACTGTCAGTGCTCCAGCTATCTTAGCAGAATATTCTGATGTATAGTAACTTAACCAGGGAAATATTTAAAATAAGAAGAAAAAAATTAAGATTGACATCTGCTGGCTGCCAAAGTTGTATAAGCATCAATATTTTCTTTAAAGACAGCATCTCTGAGCAGTTGTTCTTATTAACACTTTTGTCTTTTAGTTGTATTTGAGAGCAGATCAGTGTTGCAAATGAGAATGGGCCTGATGCTGCTCTGATCCGTGGCAAAGCTTCCCCCTGACTCCGGAGGTGCAGTGACAGCCAGAGGAGGCGAAGGGACATTTATTAGGACTCTTTTTGAGGAAAAAAAAATAAAAGAAAAAAGGAAAGAAGTTTCTCCTTCTTGTAGTCAGGAAGGTGCTGGCTTCAACAGGAGAAAGAATGAGAAATTAGCCAGCAGTTCTGCAAATTTGTCCAATAGAAAACATTAGGGAGAACCTAGACTTTTTTTTTGTTTCCAGTGCTGTAAAATTTTTTTTAAAAAAAGAAAAAAAAAAAAAAAAAAAGGAAAAGAACCCCCCAGGCTCCTGCTCATAGTGTAAATCAGCAAAACTGCACAGCTCGTTTCTGCAGTGCTTGGCTGGGTTTGTTGGGAGCAGAGCACCCACAAGGCCTGGCTTCAGCTCATGGGTTGCCCAACTCCTCTGGATAACAGCCAGGTCCTCTGGATAACGGCCCAGATACCCTCAGAGGGCAGTTCTTGAAAATTTGGCTTTTCTTTTTTTTACCGTGGGAGATCCGTGGTGGATTTTGTGATGGAGCCTGGAGTTCTCCGAGGTCCCAGAGCCTGCGCTGAGGCTGGTTTCACCTGGGACACTTGCCAGGGGCTGGTGCAGCGGAGCAGATGCGTCTGTGGGTTATCAGGGCAGTAGGGAAGACCTGAGCACTAGCAAAAAGCTCGTGCAGAGCTTGATGCTCTGCTACGATGGTGCAAATTGCCCTGCATTTGAGCAGGACCCAAGTGGCTGCCTCCCCTAGGCTCTGCTGGAAATCGCAGCTTAAATGTCCCGCTAGTGAAGGAACTTAAGATACATACACATTTTGGGGGGCTACATTCATCAGCTCTGCAGCAGTTGTCATTCAATGGCAGTGTGACTCTGTGTAGCATTTTCTTCATTATTTCTATTGAAATGCTCCAAATGAGCCAGATCATTAGCACCTCCTATTTTGCATACGTTATCTGTAATACCTGTAACAACCTGATTTATTTGTTAAAACAAAGAAATGCTGCAAAATAGCTCAATGTAACTGAACGCCAAGCTCCAGGATTTAAACTCTTGGGTTTGTTTGCGGGGTTTTTCCTGTGAAGTTGCATCTGTTTTCCTGTAAAAATCTTACCTATGAACACCTAGTGGGAATTTACCACTTGCCACTCCTTCCAGCATGCATAACTCCTTGACCTCTGCGGAGTTAAATCCTGGAGCAAATCAGACCTGCAATTTTTGTTTTCAGTAGTGGGTCACATTGAAATTTCTCAAGCTTAACAATCTATTAAATGTACAGACAGATTTGTTTAAATTGATCTTTTAAAAAAGCATTTAAAAATAATACAGACGTGATTTCTGTAATAGCACCAGCTACACTCAAGGATACATATTGTTCATATATTACTAGCCAGATGCTGTCTTTAGGGAATGCAATGTTCTTATTTGAACTAATAAAGTGTGCCCGTATCAGCAGCAAAAGCAAAAAAAAAAAAAAATACTGAAATACTGACAGTATTTTGAAATTCAGAGCTGGAGCACTGTGTTTTCATAGTAATATAACGAATGTGGCTTTCTGGTTTGCTCCGTACTAATTACATAAGCATTTAACATATGCATGAAGAGATCTTTAAAGCTGTAGAATATTATGGGATTTTCTCTTTTTGTTTTTTTTTTTTTTTTCCCTTTTGAAACCCCTAAAATGACTTTCTGTGCGTCTGGCTTTTCCTCCTGCCTCCCTTTTAACTCGAGTTCTTGTACTACAGAGAATGTAGGCCGGTTAGTCACCCCAGCTAAAAAGTTAGAAGACACAATCCGCCTGGCAGAGCTGGTAATCGAAGTGCTGCAGCAAAACGAGGAGCACCACGCAGAGGTGAGCAGCGGGGCGGCGAGGCGCCGGCCCCGAGCGCGGCCTCGCGCCCCCCAATAGCTTTGCACAGGGGTCTGACCCCTTCCAACAGGCGCCGTGTTGGAAGGCTGAAAGGTATGCTGAAATAACGGCGAAAAAGTGCACAGAAGGCAAGGGGTCGTTCTAGGAAGATGGCTTTTTGTTTTAGTCAGAGGGGAGGGAGGGCTAGAGGGAAAAATGATTACGTTCTGCTTTCGTCTGCGTCGGGCTGCAGCCTTTCGTGCTGCGCGGCGAGAGCTGAGTCTGGCCGGATAGATTTGCCACCACGTGCACGCAGGAGAGAGGCTGTGCGCTGTTGAGAAAGGTCTTATTTTCCCCCAAATGTCCTGTGTTTGCACGTTAGCATCGGTTGCTGCCAGCAGCAGCCCACCCTGCTGCTGAGAGTCAGAGTGAGCAAGACCTCCATGAAACCTGAGGCATTTTAGTCCCTTTCTGAACATCCACGTAGTTTCCAGGGCTTTGACTTGGCCCCTGTGCTACGTGATAAACTGCTGTTTTAGCTCCCTGCTTTTCTGCTGGCCTCTTCTCCCATGGCTTCTTGGGAATACCTCAATTGCCAGTGGCCAAGGGTAGGATGAATCATTCCCTGTTGCTCCCTCCTTGGGTTCTCCAGTGCCTAATGAATTTGCTCTCAACTCGCCAATGCGCTCTAGACTCTTGCCTTAAAAAGCCAAGACAATCTATGTCTCACTAAGACAAATATGTACAAGAAAATCAGTAGTGTGGGGCTTGATCCCAGGAACACTTGAATCCGCGGGCAGCCAGCAGTGCCACTGCCGACGTGTCCCGACGTTCCCACCTCGTAGGGACGGCCCAAGTAAGTAGTCATGCCCCAGTGTAAGTATATGCAGGACTGAGCCTTGTGTTCTGGGTAAAGCCGGTGCTCTCTGATAAGCATTGCAAAGTGAATCATTTTAAAGTTCAGAGGGAACAGTTATGGTTTGTGGCTATAGGTTTGGTAACACTCATTCACGATTTTCTCTTTTCCTTCCCATTGATATATATAATCACTATATTTTTTTTTGCTAAATAATTTCAGAGTCACCTAAAAATCATGCCAATGTCTATTTAAAATTTGCAGTATAATTTAACTGGTTTATAATACACGACAATCCACAACACCCAACTAATGCCTGCTTGCATATTTAAATTTCCTCCCTGTTTTTCTACTGTTCATTCAATCTTGGATGATCCTGGCAGGGGAAAGAGGTATGTGACTAAAGTGAATGAACGGAGTCACCTCCTGTCATATTCCGTGCATGCCCTCTCAGTGCCATGTTTCCTGACGGGATTTTACCCGGGTTACCCTTGCTTCCGTAATTCTGACCTAGGAATGTAACGGCAACTTGGAGCGGGCTGCTTGTGGAGCTGGTAGCCTCACACAGGAGGGTAAATGTGGCATAGTTACCTGGTCCATGCATGCAGCAACGGGTATTTTTGACAAGCGCTGCAGTTACATCCCAACACAACCCTACCTGCCTGGAAACTTTCCTCAGCCTGTTGTTACCTCTGTTGTTTTGCATTCACCTGATCTCTCTAGTAGACTGTGGTGGAAATGGAGTAAGTAACACCCGAGTGACTAGACTGGCAGTGTTCTTCCTCTGGTTTTGTCTGTATGTGCCTCGTACTGGATATACAGTATTTATATGTAGAGAGAGAATATCCGTGGAGAAGAGGGAGATGAACTTTGGGTTTGCAAAAGCAAGAGGATGCGCAAGAGCCCTGCTCTTACACCCAAGCTGGCATGAACTGACCAAGGATAACACATATTGTATTCCACTCTTCACCAGCGCAGTCCACGTGAAAAAACACTGTGGGAGAAGGAGCTATGTTTAAAATACAAGTTATTTCCCAAACAGTAGGCTTTTGGAGCAAGCGGTTAGAGGGCCAGTCATGCTCTCTCTGCTGCACCGATAGGATCCTTGCAAGGAGGAAGATTCAAAACTCTTCTGCGGTGTGTTTTGTGTCACAAGGTTTTGATTAGAGACAGAAGGTTAATGCCAACATGAATAGGAGAAATACTGGTCCCTCCTTCTGCACGGTGACCCGAAAGGGCGAAATCCATCTCTGTCGAGAAGCCCCTGCGCTGTCGGTACGTAAATGAATTCCTGGCCTGAGGGTTTACGTGGCTTTTCAGTAGCGTCCAGGCAGTTGGCCAGCACTCTGCACACTTGAACGTTCCCCAAATGAAGGGAAAAAAAGCGACTTTATCACACTATTTTTATTATAAATAATAGCCACGTTATCCTCGTACTGTGCGATGAGAAGTGTTGTGGCATCGTGCATTTTTTCAGCACCTCTTATTTCATAGTGAAAGCAAACTCCATCACTGTGCTGCCTCTGCCAGTGTAACCGCAGTTACTTTATGAAGTTAATTACTCCAGGTGAGTTTTTTAATGCTTTGTCCCTTCACCTGGAGCTGAGAAAGCTCAAGCTGCAAGTTACCCCTCTTAGGTCTATTGTGGATGAAATGAAAACAGGAAATTAAATTGCATCACTGATTGCAGGTATGATCTACTTATCGAAAATCAACACTGTTGCCGTGAAAATTGTGCCCCTTTCTCCCTAACATTCACATCCAAGCAGACATGCCAAGGAGAATCCAATGAACAAAAGTCAAAGCAAAAGAGCAATCACAAGAGCATGGAAAGCGTTCGGAAAACTTCAGAAAAAATACCGTATTTAGTAAGCTGGGTTTGACTTACCTGTAACAAAACAGGAAAAATATAAAAAAAAGTGGAAGACGTAGTGTGCCTACCTATGTAATACATAAGAGCGAGAAGTCTCTGTCATTTTGTCATCTCGCTCATCGAATGTCTCCAAGCTCTGCTCTCCTTCTGGTGGATGGATGATGACAAATGCCACAGACCCTGGCCTTCATATATTTTTAAACTTGCGTTCTCTCTCTATGTATACGTATGTGTATATGTATATATGTATTTTAACTCCCTGAAGTCATACATATATACATGGGTACCCATGTGTAAAATATACAGTAGTAGGTGTGTTTGGCTAAAAAGCCTTTCTTTTTCCTTAAAGTTGTGTTTTGAAGCAGGTAAGTAGATGGTAAATAGAGAAGTTGTTACCATCCTGAAAGTGATTTTTGGGCTATAGTGCTACGGCTACCACTGCAGGAAAGTCCTGCTCACTGAGAACAGAGGATGGTTTGGGCATATTTTTTTTTTCTGCAAATGATCACATACTTTTCTTCCTAATTTCTTTTAAAATAGTTCCCCCCCCCCCCCTTTTTTCATGGAAGCAGGTTTTTATTGCAGGACTCAGAAGTGAAAATGTTTGGGTTTGTTGCAGAAGATTTTCTTTGACTTCCCCTCCTCTCCTTCCTCCCAAAATTTGATCATACTTGACCCTTTGTAGCTCCAATCTGTGCAGCATGGATAGGCAGATAGGCAGTGTGGTAGGCAAAAAAATAGGAAAAAACAGCAACCAGAGATACCCCGTCAGTGAGAGGACAATTCTGCCATCCTCCTTGAACAGAAACCTCTCCAGAGACTATTGCTCCGTTTAAGAGGACACTCATCTGCAGCACTCCTCAGTGTTGGCTCATTTCTCACCTCTGTTTTGGGCAGAAGTTTGAGTCAGACACAGTCTTGATGACCTGAGTCTTAATGCTCCCATTTCACAATAGTGAGATGAATCTGGGAGTCGGTTGCTTCCCTGCTTGTTGGTGCTCGGGATGCCTAATGCTCAGGACCACGTCCAGTCGAGGCACATCTTACACTGGCTTTATTTTAATGCTGTGGTAGCGAGGTAGTATCAGTCTGTTTTGCAGCTGGGGGAGTAAAGGAGTGGACATAGGCTTGGAGTTGTTCCCTGCAGCTCCCTAGGACAGGAGCAGCCGAGAGGATTCTTGGCATCCTGCTTTTCTCATCAGTGTCAGTGAGAAACATCCGTGAATCAAAACTCAGCCCTGAGAAAGCTAAAGACCATTCTGCCTATTTGTGTCTGCCGAAACCTTCCCTCCAGAAGGCAAAAAATACCCCTTCCTGACTGATAGTTCCCCAAGTTACCTGTTCCCATCTATAAGGTCTGGTGACTGTGCTGCAGGTTTCTTTTTCTTGCAAAGTGCTGCAGAGCTGTTTCTTTGATCCTTTAAGTCCCTGAGTAATTTCCTCTCACGTAAAAAAATGACAGCACATGGTCCTAATGACAGCACTTCTCATATTGCATGTTCTGAGCCAGAAGTGGTTACTAAACACGCATGCATGCGTTTGAAGCATTCACATCTGAGCCATGTACGATGTGAATGTCACGTCAGAGAGCCCGTACACTGAATTTGGAGGACCCATGTGCATGAGAATGAGTTACTTCACTGATATTCTTTTGGTTTTCAAGTTTAGACATTTTTTTCCTGCCTCTTTAGAAATGCAGGCTTGATTTAGATTTTTTTTTTTTAATCTTTGGCATGTTGATAATAGAGCTTTGTAATTTGATTTCCTAATAAATAGCCTTATGAAGGTGCTAGTGTCTTTATATGAATGTGTACAGCTAACCCTGTAAAATGAACAGTGCTATAGTAACTTTTCCCAGCAATGCTTGAAGTACTTCTAAGTGTGTGAGCGACTTAGGACAGATATTAATGTCTTAGGCTTCTAGTTTTTCAAGACAAATAGTAGTAGTCAGTCCAAACAAAATTTGAACTATCAGAAAACACAGCAGAAAACCCACAAACGCAGTGAAGAAACTCCCAAATTTCTATACTTCAGAATAATGAGTAGTTGATTTCTCTGATATTCCTGATATTTAGCATGATAAAAGATGAACAAAGTGATTTATTGTAAATCAAACAGATAAAACCTTCATCATGTTATACCTGTGTGGCTTTAGAGTGGAGCTCCGAAAAGATCCTCTACAGGAAAACTTTGTAGGAAACCAGCAGTGCCTAATTCCTATGATTAGCACTGCGTGTGCAGGCTAACGCTCCCAAGCACTGTTCTCTTTACAATGAAGGTAGTTTCTGGGGGATGCCCATTCGGGGAGATACGTGCCCTGGCCTCCTTTCCTGTGCCTCCTGAGGACTAACATATTTCTTTGCTCTTTTTCTCTACCAACCTTAAAGGCCTTTGCTTGGTGGTCAGACTTAATGGTTGAGCACGCGGAGACCTTCCTGTCGCTGTTTGCAGTGGATATGGATGCTGCTTTAGAGGTGCAAGCCCCAGACACGTGGGACAGCTTCCCGCTCTTTCAGCTTCTAAACGATTTCCTCCGTAGCGACTGTATGTATTGTATTTTGATCATTTCTTTTCATGGGACAGTTCAGGTTGCTGAGAATACTTTTCTGACTCCATGCTAGAGCTGTTTTCTTTTGGTAGCCACTTGGCTTTGATTTCCATTAGAAAAAAAAATGGTGCTCTGATGCACAGAGAGACATCCTGTAAGTGAGATGCCTCTGTCCAAGGTGAGAAGCTGAACTTTTATTTTTGCTTCACCTTCTCAAATCTCTTGGTAATAACGATCTGATAAGCAGGGAATTAGGTCCATTAGATCTTACTGTTGTTAAGTGTGTGTATTGTTTTATATGTATGTACTGCAGTTACTTAACGTGGAGCAAAACGCAGTCCCTGCTTTAAAAAGACTTAAGGAGGAGAGGAAAATCCTTAAAGTGAATGAAAGCAAGAGTATGCTAAAAAAACCCAGCACTTTGCAAAATTTGGAGGTTTTGGAGTCTTCTCCAAACATGTGGGCATGTACCAGCAAAACCCTTGGGGATTTGGCTCGCAATCAGGTGCCAGATCGGGGTCCCCAGGAGCTTTGCTGGGCAGCACAGAGAGGCCAGGGCTTCATCCTCAGCATCGTGGTAGTGAGTAGCAGATGAAGAAACGATTCGCCTCCTTGCTAAAGCCATAGAGTTTCCCCTGCTGTATTGCATACATGCATTTTATTCCCAGGAGGTGGTAATGTATTTGTAACCTCTAAGTTTGACACTAATGTGGGGAAAAAAAAAGAAACTCACTGTTTGTTTGCTTGTTGCAATTAAGACGCTGCTCCTGCTGTCTCTGTCGTTGCTGATGATACCTGCTCCTGTTATGTTCTGGAAGATTCTTCCTGTTAGCTGACAAATCCATTGTGTGATGAAGTGCCACGCTGTGGTTTGTTGCAGAGGTGTTTAGTAATGGTAGTTTCTTACTATACTTTTATTTATCTATTCTAGATAATTTGTGCAATGGAAAATTCCACAAACACCTTCAAGACCTGTTTGCTCCACTTGTTGTTAGATATGTCGATCTGATGGAGTCCTCAATTGCACAATCAATTCACAGGGGCTTTGAGCGGGAATCATGGGAGCCAGTAAAGTAAGGAAACCTCCTTTGATACAATCGGAATTTGGGTGCAAATGGATGGAGAGTCATACAGAGCTGAATTAGCTAACTGTGCGCTGGACATGCAGAAAGTGCTTTATATTTTCTAGTTTAATCCTAAAAATAAAAGACCTGATTTCTACAGGGTTTTCAGTTTAATGAAGGAAATGGTATTTGCTTTTTTAAATGCATTGCTACCTCAGTTCAAACTTTGTGCCTTTGGACGTGACAGCATGAAAATGTGAAATCCTTCTTAGTTGGCATGGCTTTCTGGGTCCCATTCCAAAAGGCCTTTTCCAGTGCTGCTTTGGATCTCCAATAGCTCGTTTTCAGAACAAAAACCTTGCTTTACTGCGTTCAGCCCTATAACCTGTGTGAGTCATTGGCGTGTTTATCCTTCCCCACACTCGCTTCTTCCACCCACCCTGCGAAGGGATAGTGCAGAGTTGGGCTTCTCGAATCAGCCCCGCTGGTGCTGGCTGTGACGTGGGGTTCAGGGCGGCAGTGCCGCTTCCCAGCCGGAGCCACTTGCTCCCAAGCCCCCCGTGTCCAAGGATAAATGTTCGGAGACTGTCGAGGAGATGCCAAGCAGCCAGCCCTGCAGGAAACCCAGTGGATTCGCAAGCCGCTGGCATGCAGAACCCCCCAGGAAATGTAGGGGAGATGATTCGAGCAGGATCAGTTATTACATTCTGGAAACTAAGAGTTTGCAAGCAAGGAATGAGCAGACTGAGAGAAACCCCAACTGAACTCGAGAACTGGCGGATGATAAAAATGTGGCGAGCACTTTAGATTACTGTTGTTATTTCACAGGTTTTGAAGCATTGCTGAACCCTGTCATGCTTGCTCTTAAGAGCCAAGTCAGATCCTACAAAGGAAAAGCACTGACTTTTCCTGCTAATAAAGATATGAAAAGAGAAAGACTGACCCTGTGCAAACGACGAGGAGTTTGATGGTGCCCCAGACTGGGGATTCAGACTGGATGATCTCCGGAGACTCTGTTTTCCCTGCTTTTTTGTGCTTCTCTAGGAGATGTTAAGTGGCTTTGTGCTCTCAAAGGTTGCTGTTTAAAAGAACGTGTGGTCTTTCAGGGCTTTTCACACCAAATATGTTCAGTTTACAGGGAAAAGAGATTTTGTTCCGCAGCCAGCCTCCCATATGCAACCTGGAATCTGATCGCCCAAGTTTTTTCCTTTCTCTCTTGCGCATCCTCGGCATCCGTAAGGGTTCTGCCTGCCAAATCTCAGGCCTTTTCTTGACACCTGACCATCCCCTCTGTTTTGAGTGGGGTTAAGTGGCTGGCATTCAGGAGTCTCTCTCACTTTCCATTTGCTGTCTTTGATCTGGAGGCTAACAGGATTAAAAATCCTAAAAAATCATGTTTCAAATAAGCAGATGTGACCCAGAAAACATACAAGAAATAGATCTTTCGAGTAGGAGAATGCCATTTTTACAGCCACTCCTTCAAGCAGAATTTTGCTTCAAAGTTAGCATTAACTTTAGTTTTAGAGCCTTGCTTTAGGAACAGATATGTTTGTATTTCCTTGTCTGTTATGAAATAGTGGCAGTTAACTCGGTGGAACGGTCCACTTCAGTCAAGCATCCAATAAGCAATTAATTCTACATTTTTGCTTTTATCACAAGGTGGAATTATTCGGGCTTTGAATTACCTTTCTGGGTAAACTATAAATGTACATAAGTACTTGCCTATCAAAATGCTTTGTCCTGAGATATACAAAATCTATCATTTTCACATTCACTTTAATAGCTTTTTAAAGATCTCTTCATAGTCCTCCTGATTTTCGCCCTTTAGGACTACTGAGCACTTTCTGTTCATTGCAATGACAAGCAAAAGCCCAGCATGGAATATCTGCCCATCTTATAGCATGGGGTCTTTAAAAGATCCGTCCCAGCAGGGAAGTGGGTGCTTGTCACAAGAAGCCTGTGTCCATCTGGTGAAAGGAGCCACCGTCTTTCCCTTCCCTCGTTGGTATTTTGTCCTTGTGTCTCACGCTCAGAAGTGTGAGTTGCAAATGCAGCTCAGCGGGATCTGACCTGACAGAGGGATTTACCAGCGAGCGCGCAGAGGGTGACATATAACTGCAGAAAGGAAAATAGGGGTATCATTCCTAACGTCTTATGACAGTTCTCATGCACTGTTCAAAACTAAATGTTAAGGTATCTTCATCCTTTGCCTCCTGGGCAGGCCACCTGCTCTTCTCTATCTTATCCACCGTGAACTTGCAGAAAAACTCAAGGCCTGTAGACACATTTTCTTTGATTTGTTCTGCTGTACATCCTTCCTTCCTCGCTGTCTCATCCATACCGCAGTGCAGTTGATTTTTAGACCGCTGTTTTCAAAATATCTGGGGTCAGCCAAGTCACAGCCTTCCATTGCAGCCTTTGTAGCAGTTTTTTTGGCCCTAGGAACACCATACACTATGTAGGGTTCCACAGCTTTCCTCCGTGTTGAAGAAAGGCTTTCAGCTTGGCCTGGAAAGGTAAATCAGCATAGATGTCTGTTCCACTGAGCCTGCTTTGGATCTCTACAGTGAGCTGTGAGAACGAAATCTCATTATCTCATATCAGCCAGGAAATTATTCCATAACCCCGAGCCTTTTGAAAGGGTTTCTCTGTGCTCATGCTTGCAATCAAGGCTGAAATATGTAGCCCTCCATAACCTGACCAGATGGCAGTTTGCAAGCATGTAATTCTTCTATTTTCATTACTGAATACTCTGCACCTTATGCTACCAAAGTTAGGTATAGCAAGCACAAACAGGGAGAAAGATGCTCTTCAGTATTGGAAACCAGGGGGGAAAGCACCGATGTAATGTGCTCATGAGGGCTCTATAGTCTTCCTCTGCAGAGCTGTTGAATTTGCAGGGAGTCCTTGCCCTATAGCTCGAGCAGCTGGTGTGCCTGTGTGAATCCACGCAGGGAAATGTGGAGAGCTTGTCCTTACGCACAGGGATCCAAATACGGAGGATATTGAGTAGCTCTGTTCTCTGGTGAGTTGAGAGGTCTTCAGAAAGTAGGCTTGTGCAATGACTTTTTTTTCGTATTAGCTTCTCAGAGAATGCCAGTTTATCTTGCAGCCACCAGACACGTGTGTGTGTGTGTTTCTCTGTGCTTGTATCTTTATTTAAAGAGCTTTCTGAGCAATTGCTGAAGTCAGTGCAATGACAACCAATTTCTATAACTTGCCTAGGAAATCAGTCATTGACCTATAGCTTTCTCCAGCACACAGTAGTTCTGACTTTTTAATTGCTCACTAGTCCTTTAAAAGCTATTTATAAACCTGTCATTAATAAAAAGAGTAATTAAGCCAAGAGGTGTGATTATGCTAATCATCTGATGAGAATTTTCTACAGAATACTAGTGAAAAATGTTTCCCTTGAAAAGAAGCACTGCTGTAGTGATAATAAATACGTTTGTTACTCTTGCGGGCATCAGGCAGAGGAAGAGCATGTATTTGGCTGTCTGCTTCACTGTCAAGCCCTTTGCTTCATGCCAAGGCTTTTGTGGAAAGACTTGCTCTTGGAGTGCTCGTTCAGTCTAGGTAGCAATGGAAGAGACCAGCTGCCTCCTTCACTGGTAAATGATATCGGGGTCAATCAGGAACTGAGTGGGGGCAACGCTGGCCTGGCCCATATCCTGAAACCAGGGAACAACTGAGTAAAAATACTGGTTTTACTGCCCCCGTTTCAATGTCAGGCAGCTCTTCAGCAGTTGTCCCCGTGTGGTGGTCCTTGTTTTGTGTTCCACAGTTCTGGGGTAAGCCTTGGGGTGCTGTTACAGAGATGCCAGGCTGATGGCACCGAGAGTTTGACATGCAACACAGGTGTGAGCCATTCATCTAGCTAGCAGGCAAAAAGGGGAGTGAATCAGAAGAACGCTTGAAAACAAGCAGTACCTCTCCATAATGTACTTCTTCAATCACATGTGCCAAGATCCAGTCCTGAAACGAGTCTTCTTAAATGAGGCAGCCCTCATCTTTGGTGATCCAAATGCCCACATTCCCTGCCTGCTGGCTCAGGTTATATTTAGCCACCTAGCTTAAATAGGCATGGCAAGCTTTTCGAAACAGTTTCTCATCTTGGACCTGGAGTTTTTATGGTCTGAGCAACTGCAGGCTTGAACATTTGTTGGTAATATTAATCGTTTTTTACAGGTCTCACTGCAACTGTTAGTCAGATAATTACATCAGTTGAACCTGCAAAACTGTGCATGTCAATTCAGGAGAATATTTTTAAAATTAGTTACGGTATGTTAACATAATACACTGCATTATTTTGCTGTTTTGTTTTAAGAGTATTAACTTATTCTTGCAACATATCCTTGCATCAGCAAAATAATGTGTTGTATAAAAGAAATATGTTTCCATGTGAATATAGTATACTGTTTACTCTAGAAGTCATATTTTATTAATACAGTGTTTTTATTAATATAACACTGTCACTTCTTGAATTTTAATATTAAAGCCAAAGGTCCTCTGATTTATGTATTTACCATCTGGCTGAGTTATTTAAGTTGCTTTTCCTTATACATTTATATGTTGTCCACCTCTTGCTATCTCTTTATTTATTGCGTATCAGTATTTTACCACATGCACTGCCATTTCTGAAGATTTAGCACTCTCTCAATCACTATGGAATCTGTGTATCATTCAATAATCATGTCAGCTTTACAGGCATAGACAGTATGAATGGAAATAATGCATGGTGGTGGTATGTTAGTACATTCCCCTATCTGCCTACTGCTTAATATTAGAGAAAAAGAGATCACGCAAAGTCTAAGCCACTAAGAGATATAGAAACAAAGGTAAACAAGAACCTAGCTTTTTTTTTTTTTTTCTTTTTTTCCATTAGAGAAAGACTCTAGATTGTGTTTTTCCCCAAACATGGGATTCTATTCACAGAGGGAGAATGGGAATCCAAGGCACCTCGAGTTTCCTAGGATTAGTCACCAGTGTCAAACTGAATTCTTGTAGTGACATAGTTCAGATCTTTGCTTGCAATAACAAATATTTATGTGATACAGTGAGGCAACCCCATAACTTTAGGTCTTGATTTACAAAATTTACAGTAAGAAATGCTATTCAAAAAATATTTGTGTCTCAAGAATTAACTGCTAAGATTGTGATATTCCCTGGAAGACGGAATATTGGATTTGATAGCTTTCCAGGACTCTGTATAATGCTGCCTGTATAACAACTAATTTCATCCAGGCAAATGGGAGAGACCTTCTAAGGTGGCAGGTTCTGACATAGTCATTAAGAGAAGGGAAATGTAAATGCTGAAGCTGTGTCCCTGCACATCAGGAGAAAAGCTGACAGTGACTTAAGGAGAACAGGATGAAGCTGAAATCCTGAAGCCCTGATTCCATTTTTACTGAGCCCAAATAATGGTCCAGTAAAAAAAAAAGAAGCTATAAAAGCAAAGGGATTTATCCCTGAAATGAGATTGCAAAGACCATCCTCAGACCGTGTCACAGTGCCACACACTATTGCTATGTTAAGGCAGGAACAAGATAAACTTCTCAAACTGGCTTCTTTTCTGTTAGCTTTCCCAAACCACGTGACATTTCATTCACAGTTCAAATGCACAGATTTGGATAAACCTGCAGGACCCGTTTTCTCTGCACGCAGGATAAGGGCACTAGGCTTTGGTTGGGAAGAACCTTGTGGTTCCTCACATCATCTGTTCCAGATGAGCCCCTAGTTCTTATCTGGATAGTCCAAGGAAAACAGCAAGTTCTTGGAGTGAAATGACACTTCAATGACAAGAAAAAAACTCCTATGGACTTCAGCAGGGCCAGAATTTCCAGCTCTGTGTTGTGATTGTTTTGAATCCTCATCAAGAAAGACACTCCAGTTTTATTCTAATAGATCTAGTAGATCTCTTAGATACTATTGCTTGTGTCCATCCTACCCACCAGAGTATGTAAGAACTGAGATTTGCTTGCTTATGAGATAGATATTTTCAAGTAAAGGCTGCTCTCTGCACTTTAAAACGGTATCAGGACTTGAAAGTTTTTGTGTGGGTGTTGGAGTACTCTGTTGATTTGCTACTTTGCGATTCCTCCTCTTTTGCTGTTTTTTTTTTCTTTATAAGTAACTTGCTTTCTATTGCAGACTGCAAAAACAGTGCACTTAAGCTTCCATACTCATGCTTCCTTCTGAAATGTTTTGCTTTAGTTTTTTAACTGTCCTCGTGCTGTGAACTTTGCAGATTTGTTTATGAGTGTCACGTGCTTCTGCTACATCTGCATTGTCACTGTTATGGTATTTTTTCTTTCTGTCTGTTTCTTCCACAGGAGTTTAACAAGTAATCTGCCCAATGTGAACCTACCAAATGTGAATCTCCCTAAAGTACCAAATCTACCAGTTAACATCCCACTAGGCATCCCACAAATGCCTAGCTTTTCTGCACCGTCATGGATGGCTGCTATTTATGATTCTGAGTGTGTATTCAGTTCAAATTAGATCTCATTTAAATTTAAAGTCATCTTGGCATGGATATGTATTGTTTGTTTCTGTGCATTATATAAAACTTTAAAGAGTGATACAGTTAATTAGACATTTCCTGAATGAGACACTCGTGAATTTCTGGCATGTGTATTTCGAGGGGTTTTTACTTAAATATTGAAAATTTGTCTGACTCCCATTGAGAGTTTAAGCAAGTCTCTTGCTTTATAAAATAGCTGTCGACAACAGGGTTTGGTCTGAATGACATCGGAACCTCAAAGCATCTGATGTGAGATAATGTGTCTCAGCAAAGAGTTCTGTCCAAAAGATAAGATGAGCCAATTTCTGTGGACCAGATGTAGATCTAAATGTGTATTTGATTTAATGTAAGCTCCACATTCCCCAGAGGATAACTTTTATCAAAATTTTGATGAAACAGTTTACCAAAGAGGACCACACACTGCAACTATTCTTGAGAAGCCCCAGAATGCAGTTAAATTTCATAGCCTGAATTATCCAGTCGCCAACTAAGGAAAAGTACTTTAATGTTAGCTTTAGATTGAGGTTTAGGAAATTCAGATTGCAACTTAGGAGCACAGGAGCCCTGTAGGAGCCTTGTGCTCTTCCCATTGCCTTTTGGGATGCTGCTGAATGTGCACATGGCACTCAGGAAGGAAATACCGCACATCCCTGGGTTCAGCACAAATTTGGCAACTTCTGTTTTTATGGCAGATTTACATTAGAAGTCCTGGCCACCGAGCAGCACGGAGGGCAGCATGCAGAGGACTAAACCAGACTCTTGGCCTTGGAATTTTCTGGCTCTTTTTCCCTGCTCTGTCTCCTCTTTTAAGCCTTGGGACAGAAGGAAGCCTCCAGATCTCCCCTAGAAAGCAGGAGGGCCCCGTTCACGGTAGCATCCCCACTCAGCAGAGTTATGGGGAGCCCACGTTGCCCTTTCCCTGGGCAGAGATGCTCCTGGGCACATGCTCAGCCTTCATCAGGGCTGAGAGCTAGGAACCCCCCTCGATTATATCTACACCTGGTGTCCACCACACTGCCCCTGCCATGCACAGGTTTGCTTGCAAAGCAGCGGCAGTGCACAAGAAGCAAAGCAAACGCTCACGCTTCCTCTTTCTACAGCTTGAAAATATCAACTTTCTAAAATATCAACACAGCCATTTGTGTGTCGAAGTGATACAACTCATATTCATGCTAAGATAGCTGTGTTAAAGGCTAGACTAGGCAGTTGTCTGTAAATAATTACTTGGGAGTTTGAATCTTATTCTCTGTGCATGCTTTGTGGTATTGCTCTTGAAAAGATAAGAATCATGCCATGACAGAAAGCTGGGCCAGCCCTCTGAAATTGTAAAACTTGAGCATAAAAGGTATATCCCGAGCTGCTGTGAGTGACTGTGGTGCTCACAAGCAGAATATTACCAGTGCACCTTGGAAATAAATATAATAGTGTTTGCTTGCATGGGGCCCTAATAATGAGCTGATTCAAAAGAAGAAAAAACACCATGAATAATGCTTTTATAATTTTGAAATCAAGTGGGTGTCCAAATATTACTGTAGTACATGCTAATTATTGTTTTCATGCATATTTGATTATCTAAAATATAAACTCTTGCAGTTCCAAAGCATCGCTTATACCCAAGCGCAGGTTTGAACCAGGAGAAACTTAAAAATGGTGGCTAGGCGACCATCTGAGACTGTTCCACAGACTTGTTCTTTGATAGAAGACACCATTAACCAAAATGCCTGATTCTTTATCTTTTCATTTTCCTGGTTTCCTTTTACTCACCCTTCCCTTCCATCAAGGACGTGTTACCTGTCGCTTAGTGTCAGATACATTTATCTTACAATCAATACAATTCATTCCTTATATATTGTTACCTCTTTGAACCCAGGACCCCGTAGGACCCCTCTGGCATGTTGGGAATTTGGTGTCCACCTTGCAGTAGCCCTGTCTGTATTAGCTCTAATTTCCTGTAGCATTAACTCAATGCAGCTGGCATCTGTCACAATAGAAACACCCTCCCTCATCTGTTTCTATAGATGATGTCAGCACAAGTGGTAATGCATGGTGTGTTAAACATCTTATAAATTACGGTGTTAGCATTAGTGGTATGCGAGGAGGGGGGTGAAACTCTTGAAGCTCCCTCGGTAATTGTTCTGCAAAAAAAGTGAGGGAGAGGGAAAGAGGGAGAGAAAAGGATTACGGATGCATAAAATTCTCCACACAAGCAGAGCCTGATCAAAGCTGTGGTTTTTATTCTGTAAGAAGTGAAGGTTTGAGATATGATTATGCTGTGAAAAGCACCACGGTAGCTACACACTGCAGGGCCAGGGAGCTCCATCTGGACAGAGGTGTGGGTGAGAGACTCTACGCTTTGGAGAGAAATTCAGAGTCTGGGGGCAAACCAAAGATGCTGCAAAAATGAATCCAAAAGCCTAGAAATCCGTTGTCCTGTGGATGCCTTTGCAAGAGGCAGATCTACAAAAAGGTGCAGCAGGCAATGCAGCCAAAACCCCTGGGGGTGGAATGTCTAGTGTCCTTAGCTCAATTGACTTACCCCGATTTTTTTCCAGCTGTTCAAGAGATAAAGGTGTCCTCGCTCACCACTTGTTAGCACTGTCCCCTACCTGGAACTGGGGATCTCCTGGGCGGGGGAAGCAAGGCCAACTAGATATATAAATTGGAGGGGGGGTGAAGTGCATGAAACCCCAATTTTTAATAACTGCATACATTCTGGTATGGTAGTTATTATCAATCAAGGATTTTCTGCCACAACTGCAAGCCTTAATTCTTAATAATCACGGATGTTAACGTGGTTATTAACTAAGGCTGATTTTTACCATACACACATTCTTCCTTTTAATATGTGTAATTCATAATGTTGTCCTATTCATCTGGTCTGGAAAGCTTTGTGGGTTATGACAGCAAGGTAGACTAGGCAACTGTATGGTAAAACTCAAAATCCTGATGGTGGAGATTGCCAGCGTTGTCCTGTGTATGAAACTACTGTCTGCTCCACGCCTGTTGCAGGAATGGTCTCCACATCAGGGTGTGCAAAGCCTGATGCCACTTATGACTTTCATTTCCATTTTACCCTGCCAGCAACGGCTCGGGCACCTCAGAAGACCTGTTCTGGAAACTGGATGCCTTGCAGACCTTCATTCGGGATTTGCACTGGCCCGAGGAGGAGTTTGGGAAACACTTGGAGCAACGCTTGAAGCTTATGGCGAGTGACATGATCGAGTCCTGCGTGAAGAGGTACGGATGCTCGGAGCCACTGGGCAGCGTCCTCACGGGAGCTCACAGAGGCATCATTTTTTTCAGTCCTCTTAGTACTTTGTCCTTGACCTTCACTGCCACTTCATTTCACATCACGTAAACTTCATTTATTAGTGACCATGGCTGATTTGTGCCACCCAGCACAGCTGGATGGACAGCCACGTTATGGCTGCCAGTCCTGGACTCTTCCAGGCAAGTCTTGGTCTGCTCAGGTTCTGGAGATCATCGCCACAATATGGTGATAAATCAGCTGTTACTCCAGGTTCAGTGGAGTCTTCCTTATTGTTGGGTGCCTCACATGAGGACAAGTCCTTTTAATGCAATTTGGAATCAGTGGAGTTGAGTGCTGAGGACATAGCCCTAAGATCTCATCGCCCACATGAGAACCACAGACACATGGAAAAAAAAAATTCAAGCTAAAATTTAACCCCCAGAAGCGGGTATTGTGTAGCAAGACACACAGGTCTCTCACCTCCCTTTGACTGAGAAAAGCTGTCGTATCTGCCACATTATATGTTACCTGCAGATCTTCCAAAACAGAGCTTTCTTTAAAAATAAACCTTTCAAATGGATGGCCAATCTTTTTTTGAAAATAAAGCATTAAGCTTCAATTGTCAAACTTTCCATGGTAATTTATGTTCATTTGGCTTCAGAGGTAATTAGACAGAAACAACCTTTGCATTCTCTGTGGCACAAAAGATCAAGAGCCAAAGAGAAGCAGCAGAGGAAAAACCTGTGCCTGGTAGAGCTCGCGGGTGCTGCTAGTAGCACGGGTTGTGTGATGGGGCTGTTGTGCAGCACAGCTCTCTGGCCACTCTGCAAATGCAAGAGTGGGATTTATTGTTTGCAGTTCCTCAAAGCTGGGAATAGGGCGTCAGTGTCGGTGAAGGCACGTTGGGTGCCTGTGATTGAGGCAGCCGAGTCACACGTTGGATTGCAGACAGTTTGAGACTTGCTCTTGCCATCCTGGAATAAAACCCAGTAATATTTAAGTGCAGACACGGTGGTTGCAATGTCTTTGGCATTGAGTGAGTTATCATTTATTGGTGCAACTGGTCTTCAGTCCTCTCCTTGGCACGAGAGTCCTTTCGGTGGCCTTTCACTTCTCTGACCATTCCTCAAGGGCAAAGCGAACGCTGTTTGCTCGGGGTCCTGCTAGCAGCACATGCTCCATTTGAGACAGAGTGGGGCTTATTCCTGCAGCAGCGTGGATGCTGATCTGCAATCTGAAGTGATAAGCGCAGTTCTCCGGCACTTGGGCTCAGCTCCGTGCTTTGCTTCCACCTGGCTCCCTAAAGGCCGTCTGTGCACACAGCCTGGAGCTCTGCTATCTGCTCTGCCACCCAATTCCATGAGCATAATACTTATTTTCTCTCTCTCTCTCTCTCTCTTTTTTTATTCCTTTTTTTTTTTTTTTTTTTTAAATAAGGCACCTGATACTGGACACCTTTGCATTTTTAAATAACTATATTGTACATACATTTGCCTGTAGCACAGTTATAACTGACGATCTGCAGAACTGAGACAGGCTAGCTGAGATAACTCCAAAAAATAACCAAGTTTCGAGGTACATCTGAAGAAAGCCTTGTGTGCCTGAAAGCTGGGGCTTTTTTCTTCTCCAAGAGCTTCAACCTTTTAAAAATATATTACCCCTCTAAAAACCTGGCCCAGCTTGAAATGTTGTGACTAAATATAATGATTCTGAACAGAAGTAAGAAAGAACATGCTCGTATCTGCAAGGAGATGGAAAATCCCAGTCACTTGTGGTCCCTTCAGTAATTATCAAGATTTTAGTCCCTGAGTCCAGGCTAAATCTGGCACTGGTAATTAAATCAGTTCAAATGCCACTGCTGATGTAAACCAATATGCTGCTTTCCCTATTTATATCACCTGCAAACAGGGCCTGGCTAAGGTTTCTTTAGCAATTTCGTTTGACACAACATTTTCTTCGCGTCTGTTTCTAAACTGTTGAATACCATGGAGCAGGCGCCCCACCTTCCCCACTTGGTCGTATTTCGGTGCTGTCAGGAAAGCAGTTCCATGCAAGAAAGGCCCATTTTGCTAACGAATCCAGGCAGGAGGACCTCGGGACCAGCTCAGATCCCATGGCAAGGAGGAGAATTTCTTGTTTTGCAAATTAGTTTTCATTTGCATAACCCTTGGGGGATCTTTCAAGATCAAAGTTATTCCTAAGAGCTACTGATTCCTAAGAGGCAACTGATATTATTTTTTATTTCTAGATTGATGCTTGTATGCTGATTTGTTGGCAGATTCTCTCTGATGCAATAATTGTTCTGCACTAAGTTAGATTAAAGAAGTGCCTCTGGAATCTGCAGAGGAGCTCGAAAGAAAGGCAAGGTTGTGTCCACTAGACTAGTCAGATTCCTGACATGATTTCTTCCAATCACAAATGTCTTGATATTCTCAAATACGATGAGCAAATTCTCTAGTCTTTGCCCAGCTAAATCTCTTGCTATAGCAAGATTTCTTACTGCCTGCCAGTGATGTCAAATTTTATCTTAGTGCAACTCCGTAAGAGCAGTGAGGTTGTGCGTGGACTTGTGCTGGCTTCTGTTTTTCATACATGCATAACTGTGTGCGTGCCCATTTCACAGATATATGCTGGTAAGTTTTATCTTTCAGATAAATCACTTTAATAAACTTAAGAGAGAATTAGGAAGTTTTGGCAGACAAATATATCATGTAGATGAAAAACGGAATGATCTGGCAGTGCCCCTCAAGTCAAGGAATGAGCAAATTTGTCCTTTTATAAGTTAGTATTATGCAACAATAGGAACTTCCTTTAATGCATCAGGCTTGCTATTTGTCTGCATTTCCACTGTGTTATAAATTAGCTATTGCAACCAAATTATAGGTGCATATTGACACTGCTCTTTGTAACATCATCACACTGTTTATCAAGCATGAGAAAGTCATAGTTTCTCTGCAGCCGTTCCACACTTTATAAATAGTATGTATTCTGTATACTGTTTCTTTTTAAACTAGAAGATCATTTTTAGTAAAAACACATTTGTGATAACTGTACTATAATGCTCTCAGCTTTCCATTTTGTTGAACCTTTTCAAGCACTGTGTTTCACTTTGTTAACTAGTTTCATATTTGTGAAACCGTCTAAAACCTATTTTCCAATTTCTCTAATAGAACCAGGATTGCATTTGAAGTCAAGCTGCAAAAAACGAGCCGATCAACAGATTTCCGGGTCCCTCAATCAATATGCACCATGTTTAATGTCATGGTGGATGCGAAAGCTCAGTCCACGAAGCTTTGCAGTATGGAAATGGGCCAAGAGGTAAAGATTCGAGCTCTTCTTTTCACATAATTTAAAGGCAATGTCATGAAAGTTCTTATCTCTTGTTCTGCTAGTTTCAGAGATGTTTTATCAGTTGTGCATTTAGCCTTCTGTGTAGAGTGTGCCGGTGAATATGCAGGGGGCTGCTCTCAAAGAAATCTAATGAATATAAACAGTCAGAATCCCTGCCATACAGAAGTGATTTTTTGCGAGGACTGTGGTATGCATAAGGTGTCTCTAAAGCCTGCTGCTGCATGATAACCATATTTATTGAGTCATTAATTCCACCTTGGAGCCAGCTGTAGGCAACAGACTTCTTGTCTGTGACTGTTTTCAATAGCCAAGCCTTGGGAAAACAGACATGCCACATTGTTGCTGTAATTCCAATAAGGGGAAAAAAAAAAAAAAAAAAGAATTGCAAAGTAGATTGAAAATTGCAGGTTGAGATAACTTCCTCAAATATTGGCTATAATTAAAAAGTTGGATGAGCCTAGATTTCCAGGTTCTTAATGACTCAAGTTTTCAAACAACAAACCTGTTTTAATTACTTGCCGGTACATTTTTCTTCTGAAGTCATTGTTGCAGCTTGAAATTTCCATGAACTGATCTATGAATTAGAAAGACATGCTAAATTGGTTGAGATTCAATGCTTCACAATGATCATTTTGCTACAGTGGCTTAAAGCCAAATTAAATATTCATATACCGGTCCAGAATAAATTCACAAATACTGTTTGGCTCTCCTGTCTCACTGCTTGTCAGCATTTCCTAGATGAGCTCTTTCACTACAACTTTGCATGGTCAGATTTTACAGTAAATCATTGCAAGTCGTTGGTTCTTTTTCCTTGTTTATCTCATCCTGATCTCTGCTCCTCCGTGAGGACCAGTTCCAAAGGCCACTGGATGCCGCAGGGATCTCTGCCCATGCGCCAGTGGAATTTGGATCAGGCCCAACTTTTAATTTCTTTTATACATGTTTCAGTGGTGACATTTTATTTGTGACAGTCACTTTGCAAGAGGGTCTTCCCTAGTTGTCTGAGTCCAAGTGTGAACTTCTCCACTATTTTTCTCTTCCTTTATTTGTGTCCTTTATGTCCCTTCCCAGTCCCTCAGCCCACAGCTACCTCCAGCATCTGCCCACACTTTGGCCAAGGGACCAAACCAGGATTAAGCTCTTCCAATGACACTGCCCCCATCTCTAGGATGGAGACGTTTTGGAGATTAACCAGAATTCAATACTGTGACAGGGCAGGCTTGATTTATTAATAAAATCAATGGGTTGCTGTTTATATAATGTCATGCCAATAACCTCAGCTGCCTGTGGACCTGGTGTGGCCAGACCCTCACTGTATCCTCCAGTGCTAACATATGATGCTCTGTAGTTAGCTGAGTTTCCTCTAAATTTTGAGCATCAGCTGCATTGCATGTTTGGCCCAGCCAACTTGCAAGTAACAGGAGCTCGAGAAGCCCTCCAGCCCCCTGGCACCAGCTCTCATCCCAGGAAATCTGTCTGTGCCGCTTGGAGAAGGTGTTTGGGATGGCAGCTCCGAGAGAGCAGCACTGCTGCGGCAGTCACAGTCACTGTGCTGTGAGGTTTTTAACAAATAGCTGAGCTAATAGACCTGTAAAGCAGATGTAAATTATCAGTGCATAAGTTACCATTTAGGGCCACAGTGTTTTATACCCCTTGCCTTTTGCTTTTCTTCCTTTTAATGAGTTTTCCTTCCCCCGCCGCCTCCATTTGCTCATGTTGCTCCATATTTCAGCTGCCTCCAGCTCCTCTCCTCGAAGCTTTGCAAGCCCGTGCCCCGGGACGGTCGTGCTGGGAGGCGACAGGGTGAGGGCTTGAGTATAGTTCTGTCTTTAGAGTCCACGGGAAGGGGGCAAAATGCCACCTGGCTCTTGCAATCCCCAGTGGAAACGTGAGACAGTTGGCACCGGCAGTACCTGCCCTAGGCACTGTCACCACTGGGGTCTCTCCTCACCCGCAAGGTGCCGAGAGACCAGGGTCCCACCTTGCAGGCAGCTCAAAAAGAGCCAAAAGGGCAAAAATTGCCAAAGAGATTGTCCACACATCCGTGTTTGCTCAGACCTAGTCAAGGGAGGCATTTTAACTGGAAACAAAACGTTGATTTTTGTCACTGTTGGAGCTGCACGTGGGTAGAGGGACAGACTTTCTTGGTGCAATATTTGACCTCACTTCTATCGTTTGCTTTGCACCCCAGTGGCCCTCTCTTTGGAGACTACCTCCGCTTAGATTCACTTTAGCAGATATGGGAATGCATTTTCAGATTATACCCTGTGAAACAAACACCCATCATTTCATTTCCATTTCCTTGTCTCTAAAGGCAGCTGTTAAAACATTTGGTAAACATACTTTACCATCTTAAATATTTATTTTTCCTCTGAATTTTTAATACATCTAAGGGGATAAATGTATGTATTAAATGTTTCTCAGTTGGTCTAGTATGTTTCTATTTAATATCCAAGGTCAGATGGTCCTTAGAGAAATACAACGTACACACAATCTGTTACATGACAAGGCAAGATACTCATCACATAAAGTCAAGTTGAATCATTGTAGTGCACTGATTAGGGATTGTAATAATTGAGCTAATAGAAAACTATGATGAACTCAATCAAAAGTCGTGATTACACTGAGCAAAGCAAACCAGTTAGGTGATCTTTAACCCCAGGCATTTTCATCAGAAATGAAAAATGAGCTATTAGAAACTCTAGTTTATGAGCCAGGCTTCTGTGCAAGAAGCACTAGAGAGTCATTTAGCATAATTCAGCCTTGTCTTACCCCGTCCCAGCCGGGAGCTTTTCCGGAGGCAGGGATGAGAGCGCAGCTTCGGCGCGCGCGGTGCAGCGTGTGCATCCGCGCAGGGCTGGGGATTGCAAGGGAAGGCAGCAGAGCCAGTGCAGGAGCCCGGGTCGCACCCTGCCCCGCTGGCTGCCCTGGCCCTGAGGGATCTGCAGGCCTGAATTTGCCCCAGAGTTTCCAGCCCCGATGGGACCGAGCGATCCAAGCGCTAGCGGTGCCGCCGTGGTGCATGCTCAGCCACAGAGCCCCCTTTCCTGCTCCCCTTCCTTTTCCTCAGTGCTGCATTTTCTTTGCCATCAGCGCTCTTATTTGTTTTTCAAACGAGCCTTTAATTGAAAATACATTGATGTATGCATTTCACACTGTATTATTTTTGCGCATTAGCCATTCTTTGGGTTAATGATAGTAATATCCATAATGCATCCAGTGAAAACAAACAGTTAGCAATAAATCTCATCCCTTACCTCCAGCAGCCAAAATCCCTCGATTCAAATAGTGTGGTGACAAGGTGAATTAAGCATGTCTTTTGGACTAATCCACAATACGTAATACTGAGTTAGGAGAACTTTGAACTCCATAAAGCATCACTTACAGTGGGCAAGGGTTTTCAAAAGCACGTGCACCTCTGAGCGCTCCTGAGTTTGCACTCATGATCTCCAGCGTGCATCCCAAGCCAGCCCTGATCCTGTTTTCCTGGACAAACAGCAGTTGCTGAGCGCGCTGGAGCCGGTGTGGGCATGTCCATGTCCCATGGTCAGTGCACGTGCTCTTCAAAACCAGGCCCTGGCTTCATGGCTCCGTACGCGTGCATGACCGAAGCTGCAACCTTCATTTCCCTGCGCTCCGTTGGTCGCACGCGTGTCCTCCCGTCCTCCGGAATAGTCCTGCTGACGGCTGCAGGAAGCGCTCCCTGCGGCACCGCCATCCGCATGGCATCTCCCAGCAGCACCGCCTGCATCCCACCGCCCCGAGCAGGTTGCGGCAACGTGACGGAGGGATGGAGAGGTCCAGAGCGGGGGCTTTGCACCGAGAGTACCCTGGAGAGGTAGAGATACAGAGGAAAGGATCCCTGAGGGGGACAGCAACTCACATTCATTTGGAGGCTTCACATTGAGTGAATTAGGATCTTTTTATGCAGCATGGAAAAGGAGGTTTTCTGTAGACAGCAGGATCAGGGTAGACCTGTGAAGGTCTTCATCACCCTGCCCAGACAAAACTCACCCACCCCCAAGTTGTTCTCCAGGTGGCCTCCCCGTGAGTGTCAACCGGCTGGGACAACATGCTAAGGCCCAGGTCACCCGTTGTTCCAACAGGCCGAACCCCCCTTGCTGTTGCCTTCCTCCCTGCCAGCCTCACCCTCCCATAGCAGCCCCTTGGCCATCTCCCTGCCCCCCACGTTGCTCTCGTCCATGGAGGCTCCCCAGAACCTGGGAGCCTCTGAGCTGCCCTTGCTCTTTCCCTCATCTCCTTGTTGCCTGCCCCGCTGTCTGCTGTCCCTGGGAGGGGGTTACCCAGCTCCTTGGTTGCGCTGTCTTCTGGGCACAGACAAAATGCTCTTGCAGAAGGAAACACCATGAGGAGGATATTCCCTATACGTGCAGACCCCTTCATTGTCTTCCCCAAGGGGTCCTGGCCTTGTACCTGAGGACTTCAGCAGCTCCTACCTGTATTGCTATAGGTCCTTTCACCTTGGGGCTATGTCTCCAGCTGCACAGGGAACTTGCCAGCTCAACTCTGGGCACAGAAAAAGCACAAGTCTGCATATAAGATAGGATATAAGTCATGGTTGCAAAGAGACTCACGTCTGTCTTGTCCTGCAAAGCAAGGCTCTGAAACGGGAACTGCCGATGCAAATACTGCTGGTTTCTTCCTGGAGGCTTCTTGCTGGAAGTCGACACAGGCAGCCCATCGTGTGGCTGCACCAAATGCATCCCCCGATTCAGTGACAATGTCACCAAGTTGGTCCAGGTGACATCTCAGCAGCATTGTGCAGTCCTGCACAGCGCCCTGAGCACTGCCTGGTGACAGGGTTGCCCCCTCTGCCGAGTGAAATAGAGCTGAGAGAGGTGCTCAGTACAGAGCTAGTGTAAAAATCCCATCCCCTCCTGCTGATTTACCCCCTGCAAATGATCCAGGTAGCAACTGGCTAGTTCTTGCAAAAGGTTTTGATTGCGTTTCATTTTCCATTGCTTATTGTTTCTGTGCATGACGCTGCTTTTCTCATAGCCCCATTTAAACGGTCCCTTTTCTTTAAAGATTTTGTTTTATTTATTGTTTATCTTCATATGTTCTTTTTTCCTGTCTTTTGCACTTTCCTCTTTATTTCTGTCCCCAATCATCTGAAAAGTTTGCTAAAGAGTGGGTAAGTGTTGTCCTACATTTATTTCTTTCTTCCGAATTCCTGTGTTAATATGTTGTTGTCGTAGAAAAAAAGAAACAGTTCATACAGCCCATCAGACACTGAGACCAGCGCCTAGCATTTGTAAAACCCTCACAGTCTTCATTCCCCAAAGTCTGATTAGTATTTAAAGCAGATTTGTCTCTTTCAATGTGATTTGATGTTAACATTTTAAAACAATATTAATGCCAAGTGGTAATGAATATAGTGACTAGCACCAGTGCTTGAAATGTTTGACTGAAAAATCAAATGTTTTGTGTTGGAAAGCAGTCATAATCAGTATTTTCTCAGTCCATTGAAAATAAGAATATACTGTATGTTTTCACTAATTAAATCTTGTATTGGAAACAGGTCTTTTCTAAATTAGTGGAAGACTGTATTTTAGTACCTTTTCTAGCCATATTGCAGCTGATTGCATCAGAGCTCCGAAGCGCAGCGAGGTTTGGCGCGCGCCGAGAGCGGGCTGAGGATGCGGAGCGGCTGGAGCCGCCGGCATCGCCCTCGGCACGCGGCGCTCGGAGCTGCCTTGCCTGCTGGCTTCCGCATGAGACCCAAAGCCCAGTCGTGGTTCATTGCAGTTTTTTTTCTGTTGGTTTGGTTGGTTTTGAGTAGCCGGGAGTCACTCAGCAAAGCGTGTGAACGAGTGCTTGGTTTTGACCCATGTGCCTGCTGAACCTGGTGCGTAACCCGTGCTCAGGTGCTTTGCTGGAGGAGGCTGGAAGTGCACAACGTTATCCCCAGTGGTTCGGCCCGCTGCACGCTCCTCCGGCACAGAAACTCCTCTTCCTCTCCCAAGAGCTCTGCGCTTCCCGGGAAGGGGCTGCCCGCGCCCCTCCAGCAGGGATGCAATTCCCAGGTGTGATTCCGGCGCAAAGAGAATTGGGCAGCGCTTGCCAAACTGAAGCCAAAGGGCTTGGGGGGGGTCTCCGTGAGCACTGAGGATCGCTGGCGTGCTTCCGCATGGCAAAGCCTCCCCTCCGGCACGGGCCCCCCGGAGCCCCCGGAGGGCAGCTAGCAAGAGGGCAGGCTCTGCCCATGCTTCACCAACTGCTCTAGGATCCTCCTGAGTTTAAGGTCTTGGGTAACTCCGGCCACGGGAGTAGAGCCCAACGTAATAAGCTGCATAATTTTTCAGTGTAATGCTACAGCGTGTTGTAGTTTATCAAGGGAAGTGGCTGACAGTCATAGAGCTCTTGGCTGGGATCAATGCTAATATTTCCCTCCACCTCTCCTCTTCTTTTTCTTTAGCACCAGTACCATTCAAAAATAGATGAACTAATTGAGGAAACCGTCAAAGAAATGATAACACTCCTGGTGGCAAAGGTAACCTTCAGCTTCAGGTGAAGTGATTCACTGTTAACATTCGCTTTCTAATATGTGCGTTTCCATTAAAATGTGACACATTAAGATGGTGAATTGGCTTCTTGTTTCTCGCAGGGAAGATCATACATCTCCCAGTCCTTTCATGATGACTCTTTGATGATTAGGAACTGCATGAGATGTAATATGCTGTTAAGTAGGATTGACGTATTGGTCCAAAAGAGGTTTTTTGCAATAGGGTTTGCACTTCTAGCAGTAGGTTTTGCACCCCATGGCCAGCATCACCCCACAGCACTGAGGGAGGCTGCAGCATGAGGTGGCACCACTAAACACTTCCATGCTAGAGCTTAGCGGGGGGTTCAGAGGTGGCCAGCACTCTTATACATAAGGACGTCAGGCAACATAACTTGTCTCACTCGAGACTGCCACACCCTCTCCTGACAAACTAATGTGAAGTTGACAGTCCTGGGAAATACATTCCAAAATGTCAGATTTCATTGTTTGGAAACTGATTTTTTTTTAATTGGAGAGGGCTCCTCTAGTTCATCTGCGAGCGTTTTCCAAGGGTTGTGTCTAGTCTGGTGCACTGTGTAAACACAGAGAGGAGTTGGTAGGTAGAGAAGAAGAAAGTGGGGTGTTTCTTCCTCTAGTTTTCAAATTTTCTAAGAACAAGTCATCCCTATTATACAGTGGAGACCTTTAAACATAATCTGCCAACATATGCCAGTTTGATTCTTCAGTAAGAATAACCAGCTATCTGCATGCTTGCCACGTCTTCCTGGGAACAGGAGCCACCCAGCTTCCCAATGGGAGAGGGGACATTGGCACCCATGTGGGGTCTCCCCCATGCAGCACCCACCTCCCATCCCCACCATCACCCACAGCTCTGCAGGGTGACATCCACCCCACGAGAGGTGAACTGTGTTGCATCCCAAAGTCAGTGCTGCTTCTCCCTGCTCCGTAGTCCGCAGGGACATCCCATCAGTTAGGAATGGTCTGGGTTCATTCCTTTGGAAATACTTTGGCTTCTTTAACACTAATCCTTATTTTTATGCCCTTGTTAAATTACTAAAAATAATTGCAATGTTTTTTGTGTTTCTAGTTTGTCACCATTTTGGAAGGAGTCTTGGCCAAATTATCTAGATATGATGAAGGGACTTTGTTTTCTTCTTTCCTGTCATTTACTGTAAGTAGAGACCAAGTTTTCTTTTTTTTTTTTCTTCCTAATTTGTGTTCTCTGTTGTTCCGGGACTAAAGTGGCTACATAATAATTCATAATAATTCATTCTGTGATACTTAAACACTGTAACCCCACACCAATAGACGAACAAGCTGTATGGAGATGTACAGCGTTTAAATACCCAAGGATTGCTGGACATCCTATGGTAGCTCAGTGTAAAGCTGTCTCAGGTCACTGTTTTGGTTGCTAGTGTTTACTTTATTGAGGAGTGTTATCAAGCAGAATAAAACATTGCACCATACCTCCACTATATGTAACTAAAGAAGTTGCTTCTTGAGGCCTTGCATTACAGGGATGTTCCTGTCATTCTTCTGACCATAATGGCAACTATTTTAAGAAGTTAAAAAATGAAATAAGGGAGAGATGGAGCAATGCCATCTTATTTGTAAAAGCGAACAAGATATATATGGGGTTGTAGAGCACAAGGTGCCTCAGGAGCCCAGCTCCATTTCTCCCTAATATTGCAGAACCCATCCATAGTCTTCCACTCATGCAGAACTCATCCATAGCATATATTCCTAGAGGGGTCCCAGGAAGGAGCTCCATCCATGTGAAGTTTGTCTACTTATCAACAAGGTTTTAGCTGTCTGTCACATGCTGTAGGTGTGCCTGCTTGAGCAGGAAGGTTGGACTAGATGATCTCTAGAGGTCCCTTCCAACCTTAAATATTCTGTGATTCTGTATTCCACAAGAGATGTGACTGCTCCTGAGGCTTAATACATAGCAGCTGATTTTCAAGAGTCTTCTGAAAACTCATCCCACAAAGACTGCAAGCTCTGCAAGTCCAGCTCCTCTTACCTGGCCTCCCAAGGCCAAACACACATGTGTCTGGCTGCTTGGGAAGTGCCATAAAAATCCCGATCCAGTGGGACAATTGCCCACGTCTGCACGGCCCGACTTGCAGTTGCCCATGGAGACTGGGCTGGAGGGAGACAGAGTCTCCCTGCAAACTGGAAAGGCTTCTAGAAACTCTTTCAGGATCACCTTTAGCTGTTTGCATTTACCTGCTGTTGGCCACTCTTTTTGCTGAGTTTGCATCAGACCCCTGTGGCTGTGTAGGATCCTTTGGGGAATGAGGGCACCTCGGAGGGAAGGGCCGTGGAGACACCTCTGAGGCATCTCCCACCACCCCATGTGCTGCTCCTCTCCCAGACCCTGCTCCGGCATCACCCCAAGCACTCACCAGTGCTCAGGGCCGTTTCAGAGAGAGCTTGGGGCAGATACCCCCTCGTTTTGGTGGTGCCAATATGTTCAAGTCTCCACTGAGCCCCGTTCCCTGCTTCTTTCCCTGCAGTAGTAACTTGCTCTGCTGTGTCTAGTGCTTGCAGCGCTAGCAGCGCAGCTCGGTGCCGTTGCAGAGTGCTTGCACCACCTCCCACGTCCTCCCCGGCTCAACAAACACAACGACATGTTATGGTCCAAGCCCGTGACTTCTAGGAAGCATTAGTCTCCCACCCCCTGCTACCGACTCCTTTCATCGTGTGCTTTCCAGGCTCGCTGCAAGTGACATGTAATCGGGGGTCTTGTGACAGACAGTTTTATCACCTAGTAGGATATCCTCATTTCCAATTCTTGCCTCGAAACTCGGGATAAAATTAATGCATCTGTTGTCCTAATAAATTCTCACTAGCCATTTCCCATTGCAGAGCACTTTGAGAGGAAAATACCCTTCTAAATTTGGCCAGACTTTTCTTTTTCCCCCTCTTCTGTTTGTTGTTACATTTAAATGCACCCCAGCAGCCCTGGTCTGGGCCCTGGATGGGTGTCTGCATGTGAAGTTCCTCTGAGTCACAGGAATGACAGCTGCTAAAATTGCCTGTAGTCTGGATGGCCTCCGTGGGCAGAGGATTACACCTACAGTAATTAAAAGTAAAGCCTGTATATTACCCGAGGGAAACAGAAGTAAGAGATCTTATTTTTGTTCTGCACGAAATTTGTATGGTAAACTGAGACGCTTCATGGCAAAGTCACATAATTTGTGAAAAACGGCAGCCTCGCAAAAATCACACAACATCCGGCAGTTTGGAAATTTCACTTAATGTAGCCAAATCCAAGCTTAAAGAAAAACAAGTAATTATTCTGATTAAAGGCAAGGGGTGGGCAGGAGAAGGAGCTCCAAATTCTGTTGGTGGCGGGGAGCAGGGGAGACGATTGCGGAAAGCTGCCGAGTTCCTCCCGTGGCCTCCGCGTTGCGAGAGGGGCAACCGGAGACAGTGGCAAGAGCCTGGGGCCGCAGAGGGTTAAACCCAAGCTCAGCGCCCAGTTTTCCTGCAGCCCTGTGTCCAGCAGGGCCTCGGGAAGCGGGACGAGCGGAGCCCCGTGGGCGCTCGCGTGCCCGCAGGTGCGGCACTGCTGCACGGGGCGCGCGCCGCGTTCGCCCCGGCAATTACCACCAGTCTGGTCTTTTGTATCGCCTCATTGTGCTTAATTATGCACCCCCCACACACACCATATGAGAGCTCCCACCCACTCGCACAGTCTGTCTCACACATACATTCATGCTCCCGTTCGGGACACATAATTTATTCCTCCCAAGATGCAACTGCGTGCGTGTTATATTTAGGCTGTTTTAATGGTAGCTTTAGAAATATTTAAAAGCAGGTGAGCTTTTACACCCAAACAAAGATGGCCGGCAGCGCTTCTCCTAATTAAAAGCAGCAGCGCGGTGGAGAATCCCGGCGAGGCGCTTCCTTCTGCCACGGAGCTGGGAAGGGCCCTCTGGCCAGCTGGGAGCCGCTCCGTTTGGGAAGTCGGCCCCAGCGTCGCGCTGGTGGCGAAGGCCATTGCAGCGTGGGAAGGCCACGTGCCACCTCCTTGGCTGTAGATGCTCTTAGAGGTGTTTTTTTTCCTTTAAATTGAAGAAAAAAAAAAAAAGGCAAAACCTGCAAATGTGTCGCTAGTATCAACTCTGTTCTTGTTCCTTTTACAGGTGAAGGCTGCTTCCAAATACGTGGACGTACCCGTAAGCACAATTTAAACAACTTCTGTCGTAGCGGTTCGCACCGCGCCGGGTTTTGTGGCGTGTGGAGCAGCCCACGTCACGCAGTGCCCGCCGGCACTGAACCCCCGGCCCTCCGACTCCTAGTGTCTGAACTGGAAGGAAAATCTCCCCTCCCTTCCTAATGAGCAGTTACCCTCCCATGGAGACCTGCGAGGCTGTTTAGGCACTCATTTGCAGATGGTGTCAAATAGGTACCATATTTATGCCATTGGCTTGAATCGCATGGAAAAAAAAAAAAGAGAGAATAGGAGCAGCGCATTCTGTTAATTCTTCATTTGGACTTGTACAAACACAGTGTAATTTCCAAACAAAAAGGTCCAGATATGTTAGAGCTGAGCCAACACACATCTAACACATTAGCTAATCTATTTTATTTTTGTTGTTCTAATTGTTGGTTTATTTTACTCTTTCGGAAAATGGCTTTTTTATGACTTTGGGGAAATGTCGAGGAGCTAGCAACATGTGTTTGGGAAATTGTTAATGAAAATAATTTTTTTCCCCTTTTTTCTGTAATTGGTATCGGGAAATTGTATATCATCTCCTCTAATTAGACCTCGATTCATAAGGAAAAGAGCCCTTAATGTTCTTAGACAGAGCACTTAACTTGCCAGAAATTTACATTTAAATTGAGCTGAAATATAATACATGAATGTTGACTGGAATAAGGGATTACTGTTGCATTTACAGGCAAACAGACCCTGAACAAGTCCAAGTAGAAAGGAGGAGATCTTAATATACTGCTCCAAGTTCTGCATTGACTTAGTCTAGGCAGTGTAAGTCAAGACTAGACCCACTGAGTGTTTTGACCTGCATGGGTGAGATGTATAGCTAGGTTTAATCTTCCTGTAGACGCAGTTTTGCTGCAGGTTCTTGCTTGGTGATGTGGCAAATTTATTGTGCGTGTTGAGCATTGCCCACATTCATACTGTTTGTGTTCCTTAAAGTAGCTTAAACTGATGTTTTCTTACAAAATTACACCTCTCTACAGCCCAGCATGGGCAAGACAAACGCCTGAAACACAGTTGAGCTCTTCCTCGCTCCAAATAATCCCAGTGCAGACGGCAGCATCCTGCTGTCCTTGAGTCACCACCTGGGGCCACCAGCATCTTCCAACTGGGGAACCAGGGGCACAGATCAGTTGGGGCTGGTCCATATTTAACAACGGAATCCCCATTTTTGAGGGAAGAGGGCAAATCCCATCGGTGACCAGATCACCGGCGCTGCAAAGCAACCCTCTTAATGCCACCTTGCAATGGGCACCGTCGGCGTGCTGAAAATTGCTTGAAAGTGTAACACTTGACTAGTGCCACATTTGTGTTGTCCTCATTGTTTTTCAAATTAATACCTTGTCATTGTTTCGGGAGGTGTTAAGAAATGTGGCGAGCTTCCCAAGGGCCAAGCACCGGCCCTTTGCTTGATAATTGTTTGCTTTGTATTAAACAACTCCCTTCCTACTGCTTTCCAAACTGTCCTCATTTTCACCCTGGAAATTACACAGATGTGTTAACTAACTTCAATTTGCAGTGGCTGACAATCGCATCGTGCAGAGAAATGATACTCTGTGATCTGAGGTAAATCACAGTAATGGAAACTAATGACACTAGTTATTAACAAACTTACAATGTGCCATGGAAATTTAAGATTTTTATGGCAGCTCTTGTAATGACTCCTGCTACAGTATTTTAATGGGTTTCCTTTGAGGTAAGCTTGATTTCAATACATGAAGCAACGTGAACTCAAATGAGATTATTTTTATTTTTAGTTCCCATTTGCTTTAAAGACAATAGCATTATGCCCCAAATCTAACATCCTCCTCAGCTGCTGTTTAAAATGAGTTAATTTCTGTTAAGATACAAAGTTGTAATAGGACGGAGGCTTCCTATTAGCAGTGATCTAGACATTCATTTCAACATCAGTTCCCTGACATATCACTTCATCTATTTCTAAGAGGAACAGCAAAGTTGACCAAAATTGGGGGAGAAGGGAGAGGGGGCATCACCCCAGAGAGGCAGAGGCTGCCCCTTCCCATGATGTTCACTTGTGTGTCTCTCTTTTCTTCTCTCCCCGCTGCAGAAGCCGGGCATGGATGTCGCCGATGCCTATGTGACATTTGTCCGCCACTCTCAGGATGTCCTGCGTGATAAGGTCAATGAGGAGATGTATATAGAAAGGTTATTTGATGTAAGTAAATGCCTTCTCCTCCTTGGACACCCAAGCAGGAGAGATCCAAAATGTGACAAAATAAGACAGGAGGATAAGTCACATTTTGAGAAAACTTACTGGTTATAGCTTTAACAACTAAATAAATCTTTCCTTTCTTTCTGACTAAGGCTCGTATCTGCTCTCTGGCTGCTTTAACTCTCTACTCTAGTGTACTGTCTTGGTCTGTCTGTGCGTGGATTTAAGGGAACTGCATCTTCTAAAAGAGCCTTTCCTATGTTAAGCTTGTGAAAAATCTGTCTATAACTGAACATCTTGGTCATTGTTCTCACTGCTAAAATCTGAGCCATTTTTTTGGCAGATGTGTTTGCCTAGGACCATCTCTTGTGCACGCCGGGCAGTGGCTTTCACTGACAAGCCCTGCAAGCAGTGAAGTAAGCGTACTAAATTTTGATTCTGAAAAACAACCAAAACGGAGCTGATCGAGCATGGACCTTTGTGCTCCAGGAGGACCACATAGTGGTGCCTGACACCAAAGGTCAAGCTCAAGTGTGGTCTCCTTGAAGAAAACAGCACGGCAGCAACCCGATGCAGATTTTCAGAGTTAATTTTCTATTGCATAAGAAAAGTTCCTGGCACTATGAGAGAACAGTGACCTGTGATGCCCGTTCCTTGCGAATCTGAGTGCATGCTCCTGTCTCCATTTCTGTTGCTCTTGTGGTGTCGGAGCCTTTCTGTCCTCCTAGCTGTCCTCTAGCAAAGGTTTTCTGTTGATGGCCAGCCTGTAACATTAGCGTTGCAGTCTCGTTTAGGGTATTTGTCCATATATTAATTTCTGTTTGAAGCAGCTTCTGTTCCTACTTGCCTTCCTCTCATCTCGCAGCAGCATCATTTCTAGACCTCTGACAATCTTACTCGCTTTCTTCACTTGCTCATTTGCTTTCTCACTGTATAGAGGAAGCTGCTTTTTTTCTTTTCCCCAGTCAACCCTCCTCTACTCAAAATCTCTCTTTCTCCGCATTACCTTTCCCTTGGAAACCTCTTCCTCCTTTATAATTCCCACTCTTTCTTTCACCAATATCCTCTCAGATTAAAATGGAACTTATCTCTCATGTCAAATGTTTTATCACATTATGTCAAGTGGCATGAATTAGAGTCAAATAATCTTACTGTGTACATCTACTAGCATGACCCATATCCACTGAGAATGCCTCATTCATGCATCGAGCACACCAGTGGCTCCTTAAGGCTCTCCACGTACTCGCTCTGGGGAGAGTTTTAAGCACAAAATGCCAGATACCAAATCATCCATCAAGCAGGCATTGCAAAAAAAAAAAAAAAAAAAAAGGGGAAAAAATACAAAATATAAAACAAAAGACTGTCGGTTCCATCTGCAGCGGGCCTGCAAGTGCATTGCTCGTTTGTGTTGAATTTCATTCCATGAGCAGTTAAATTTCCAGAGCTCATCTGGACTGTTCTTTTCAATGCCCACACTGCCTTTTCTCCGATCGTTTCCCTATGATTCACAGTTGGTGAATTCCTACCCTTCAGGCCATTCTTTCAAAAATTTTAAAAGGCTGTAATTAGCGCAAATATTGATTTCAGTTTGATCCGTCTGTACTTAGTTTTTACCAAGCCATATTTTAATCAAGTTAACAGCTTACAGGGAAAAAAAAAAAAAAAAAAGCTACCTCGTGAAAAAAAAAAAAGAAAAGAAAAGAAAAAAAGTGCAAAATCCTTATTTCCCCACCGATTTCCAGCAATTTTCCTGGTCTGTGCAGAATAAAGTGGTCAGGAGCAGGGTTTTCCATGAGGTCGCTCTGCTCTGGGAGCTCAGGGCTGGGCTAGGGGCTCCCAGGAGCCCTCGATCCCGCAGCACAGGCAGGGCTGCTGCCTCCCAAAATCCAATTCCCGCTCGGCTGCAGCGCGGCTTTGAGTTTAGGGGGTCTCCAGGCCAGAGGCCAGCGTTTCCAAGGAGTTTTTAGGCTTCTCATGGTCTTTTTAATACCAAAAAAAAAGAGAGAGAGAATGGGAGTACTCAAAAATTATATTTTTGGTGCTGAAACAGAAAAAAAAAAAAAAAAAAAAAAAACAGGGCCTGATTTTGTTCTCACATCTTCTGGGAGTATTTGAGGAACAATCCTCTTATCTGTAGGGTTTCCCCAGGCCACTAGATTATTAACCCTTTAGAGGCAGCTCCTTGGCTGGCTCCGTGCAGGGGGACGTGGCCACCTGCCCTGGCAGAACGGTAGCCACATTTTAGGCTGCTTCATTAACCCGTGTGCTGAAGGCAGGAATGTCTGTGGCATTTGCAGCTCCCGGGAGGTTCCTGGTTCCCTGCATTTCTCCCAGTCCTGCCTGGCATTTCCATCCATTTCCCGTCTTCGTTTCCCTCTGGTAGACAAAGCTGCAGCCTTTTCTTAGCCCATCTCCCCAAAGTAGCTGGGAGACTCTGTATTTTTTGGCATTTGCCATGATTTCTTAGCAGAGACCATGTCTCTTCCCCACCGCTCCATGCCCTGCCAGCACTTGGGGAACAGCCCTGCGCTCTCGGGGACATACTGGTGTTTGCAGCAGATGATTGTAATATTTCTGTGTGCTCTGTGTGTTAATCCTCTGAATTCTGCAAATTAGACAGTGGGTTTCCCCCCACTCCCAAAACAGTCATCATCTTAATTTTAAAAAATCTGTATTCTTGGGATCATTGAACGAACAGATTGATCGTGGAGTTCTGCTGGTAATCAAAACCTAACTAGCTTTTTGGCAGTGCTGTTTACTGCAGAGTAACATGACTTATTTACTTGGCCTGGCTCACTAATTTGATAACATTTAAAGCTAAAACACTGTAATAAGGCCCATTGGTGCTTAGTGCTGGTAGCAGGAGAATTTAAGACTAGTTTTGCAGTGTGTATTCGTTGCCCGTGTCTCTGTGCATGTCTGTGTGCTTTGTGGTTTACCCCCTCATGATGCTTTGCATGCAGCTCAGAAGGACTGCAGGTCACTTCAGTGCCTGGCGGGAAGTAAAATTTTGTCACTTCTTTCCCGAAAAGTTTGGGACTGGGGGATGACATGCAGAATAGAATGTTTAAAGTAGATAGGGAATAAATATAGGTGAAAAGTAGATAAAGTATCTAAAAGTAGATAGATGCAGGGAGGTGTATTGTAAATATGGGAGAAATCTTTTGGAGAGAATCTAGAGTTTTCAGATAATCCTGCAAAATGGGGTCCCCCTTTAGCGCGGGACGCTCGGAGTTTTGCGGGATCAGCATTCACGCATCCGTGGTTTCCTTTGAAGGCAGGCGGGAGTTTTGCTTGCAGAGGTTATGCCCTTCCTCAGCGGCTGTTATGTGTACGTGGGTGTGTGTATGTGCACCGTTCCACCCCCCCGGGACGCGCACCGTATAGGTTTCAGCACGTCAGAACATATGTGATCAAGGCAGCGTATGATTAACTGGTAGGTAGCGTGAATGTCAGCCCTTCTTGCTCGTGAACCGGTAAACACTAATGCAAAACACACCAGGAACGTTTTCTCCCCGGTGCCAGGCAAGGAGCACATGCACCGAAGGCTACTGAGCGCCGAGCGAGCTCCCCGAGTCCCTGCGAATTCCCGCTTCCCGATGCAGTCCCTAAATAGCGCAGATGGCATTTTTCTCTCCGATGATTAATTCAATATCTTACGGGGGAAAAAAAACAAAAACATGCTTTTGATATGAGAGATCAAAACACCAAGAGAAGCGCCTAGGATTGCAAGGACCTAAAAAAAAAAAAAAAAAAATTAATTTATTTTTTTCCTCCTTGTACTTCTTGAAGACACCAGCCTGAGTAGAAGATAAGGATTAAAACAGATGTGCTTAGTGCTAGTTCATCTGCTTAAATCTAGCGGTCTCTGTGCTCAGTGATTAAAAAGCCATCTCTAACTTTGATGAAATCCAGCGCGAGGGTAATACTGTGTCTCTGATAGCTTTCTTATGGGCCTCATGTCTGCCTAAACCGGACATGGAAAACATTTCACTGGAGATGATACGTGGATTATATGGGTCAATTATACACTTAATCTGCCTTCTGGGGATTAAATGTGCATGGATTGACCCTGCGTATTTGGCTTGTCCTTGGCAGTTATCAGATCAGGGAGGTTGCCTTTACCGAAAAGTCTGGTAAGAACTTAATCATGCAGTGATACAGCCCGATGAGGCGGCGGTGGCTGCGGTGCTAAGCGCTCCCTGCTTTCCGCAGAAGGCAGTTTTACCACTTCACTGTCACTGTGTATGTTCTGCTTCCTCGAAGGTCTGTGTCACAGCCGGGATACCAGACGGAGCATTGCTTGTGAAATAAGGAAGCGAGCCCGTTCGTGCCTGCAAGACGAAGGCGTTGTTTTTTTTTTCTCTTGACGTCGCCTTGCAGCCGGCGGGCTCCGGGCGAGCGGCGCGGGGAGGGCGCCGGGGGCGGCGCCGGGTCCCCCTGCCCGGGGCTGCCCGTGGGGCACCGAGGATGGTCACTCGCAGCCACGAGGACACCGCTCACGCCTGTCCCCGTGTGCCCAAGGTGGCCTCCGCTCTCCGTCGTTGGCTTCTCGGTGTCAGGTGTGTTGAGTAATGCGGACGCAGGGAACCGCGTGGATCCCAAACTTCACAAATCTCCAGGAGAACTTCCTGATGCCTTATTGGAGGCCTTGCAGGCAGCTTAGCGTATGTTTTGGTGCTCACCGATTTGGAGCCTGATAATCAGACCTGAATACTTGAAAAAAATGCCAAGCGCGGAGCGACGGCTCCAGCAGCTAATGCAGCAGGTCCTCGCAGGCGAGTAGCCGTGAGCTTCACTGTCCGCTGGCGCCTTTCAGCTCCGGAGGGCTTCCCCCCTCCAACATTGGCAGCTCCTCCAGGTAGCGCCTGCGGGATCGTGGCATTTCCTTCCTGCGCGCGAGCCGCGCGCGGTGCCAAAGCGGAGCCCCGCTCGCCCTCCCTTCTCCCTCCCGTCCTTGCAGCAGGCAGCCTCGCCGTGAGTCAGTGGAGCAACTCACAGGGAGTTGGAATTACTCACGGGGGGACGGCTTGCGGCATCGGGGACGAGCGGATGTCGCGGCGTGCGCCGGGCTCTAATCTAATAGCTGCTCGCCGCCGCGCTCGGTGCGTTCTCGTAGCCAGACAACAAGCCGCTTCCCTCCTACGCAGCTAGACTGCTCATTAGGGCACTAACTCTCCCACTCCCATCCTGATGCGGCCTCCATGGAGCTATTTCTTCTTAGTTGTTTTTTTGTATTTTTTTTCCCTTTTCCCCCTCCCTGAAGTGAACGGTGAGACAATTAGGTTGCTCTTGGGGAAAGGCAACGTTTTTCGCTTTTCCCCCCCCAAATCAGGTGCAGCACGGCCCCCAAACCCAGCGGGGCCCGCCGTCCACGTGAAGGTCTCTTCAGCTGAGCAGTAAGTTGCTAGGAAAGGGCAAAGGAGCTGAGCACAGAGCCAGCTCATCACAGGCATCTCCCCTGCCCTGGCCCTCGCCAGCTTCACGCGGCCGCCGGCGTGCGCAGGAGCGGCTGCCCGCAACCTTCCTCCCATAGAGCGCTCCTTTAAGTAGATCCCGTTTAATTTATTTTAGGGAGAGCCTTAATAAAATAAGTCCTAGATCTGTCACTGGATTTTACATGCTCGTAAGGGTTTTTTCCTCCTAAATGTCTTTATCAGAACAGCTTTTCATGTTCCAGTAGACATTTGGTTGAAGACAGTTAATTTGTTTTCTTTTCCAGAGGAGATTTTCCATTAATCATTCTAAGAAGGCAGACTGATTGCTCTGTTACTTTAAGGTCAGCACAGGCTTGCTAACATGATCTGCACAGTACTTTTGAGTGAGCGTTGGAGATCTTTCATTCGTTTATTTATTTATTTTGCATTTTAGGGCAGGCACCGAGCGCGAGCTCCTTGATTTCCCCATAGGAATGAGTAACTGAGGTGCATTTTGCAGAAGAGTTGCTGCCCTGGTGGCTCGGGGAAGAGGGATCCTTTTGCCAAGCAGTCTCTGCTGTATTGGAGCCATCCGTGCCCATTTATAACTCCGTATGATTTACATAGTGCTCTGCCTCCCGGCTTTATTTGAGAGGCCTCTCGGCTAATTTGGGCTCCGCTCTTGTGGGTAGTCAGGAGCCGGAGGTGTCAGTGTCTCCGTGATCCCCAACCTATGCCGGGTGCACAGGGAGAGCAGCCTGGGACCTGCATTCCCAAAGGAGCAGGCTGGGACCCGCATTCCCGAAGGAGAGCAGGGGTCCCTGCGGGATGGATCCATGCGTGGGATCGGGGGCGGCGTGGCAAGGAGCCCTCCCTGGCTCCCTCCCCGCCATTCCCAGCACATCCCCGTGTGGATCCTGGCCCAAAACAATCCATGGTGCGCCGGGGCGAGCAGTGAGGAGCCGTCCGCTTTCCCGCGGCGCCTGCAATCCCTCTTTTCCTCCCCTTGCCGGAATCCGGCCCCTCGCTGGCTGCCGGTGCCAGCGCCAGGCAGTGGTGCGTGCCGGATTAGCCGACGTAGGTCACTTCGTTTCCCTTGATCTCCACTTCTTCCCTTTCCCCAAACGCCTTTAAACCTCACCCTGGATTTATGATATCAGCCTTCAAAAATGCTCACCGAGACTAGGGAAGGGAACATGTTTTCTCTGGTATGAAACCCCAGAAATGATACCGGGATTGCTGTTGCCTCCCACACTCACTAAATAGGTCCGGGACACAGCGATACCCAGGCAGCTTGGAGCGAATTTTTTGGAATTTACAGACTGCAAAAGAGGAGTCAATTCAAGGTTACCGAGTCCCAGTTTGAATCGTTCAATTCAATCTAAAACCAAGTATAATTAAAGTATTCCGTAACATATATTACTGCATGACATCTTATTTATCAACTTTACATCCAATTATACTGTCATTGCATTGCACTGACTATCAAGGCCCTGGGCCCTGTATGCAAAAAGAGAAAGCACACCATGTGGATATTATATTTTAAAGGGTTCTTTATATAGCAAGCCAAATTTTAGTATGTTGACTCCATTTCTTTTTTGAAAAATGGAGATAAGCAGAGAATATTTTATAGGGTTTTTTTTAAAAAAAAAAAAAAAAGTATTTGAGAACAGGCATCCATGCAGAATTTTGTGTGCGAGCATGTACCTTTATATATTTTTGTGCAAAATCTCTCAGTTCTTCAGGAAAAATTAAGGGCTGCAGAATTCTGCAAAGCATTTGGTGGGGGTCTGCAGGATTATTTTTGTTTGTATTTGGCAGTTCTCAAGCGAGTCCTGTCCACTTGGCTGGAGCTCCTGAGAAGGCAGAGAGGGCCCTGGAGCCCAAACCCATAACTCAGGGTCCCTCGAGACCTTGGGCGTAGGCGGGAGCTGGAGCCCGCTCTTCCAACAGCCGGGTCTTCCACCTCGGGAATGCCGCGTAGCCAGGACAGGCTTTACCTCGTCCCTGCAGGGTCCCTGAGAGCGCGGAGCTCCGCGCAGGTTTTGGTGGATCGGGCCGTATGGACGTGCATTGAACAGCGCCGAGGCTTCTCGCATCCCCAGAGGAATCTGCGGGTCGATTGATTCCACGCAGCACAAACCGCAGTGAGTTTCTAGAGCTGCTGCTGCCCCTGGGCACGTTTATTTGCCACAGACCTTGGCCACCCCAGCCCGAAATGGCAGCGGGAGCCGTTCCCAACCCACGCAGCCAATTTCCCCATGCGGACACACGGGAGCCCCATCCCGTCAGTGGATCCCGGGGCTGTGTTGGAGCCCTCCGGATAGAGCCAATTAAGGGTGAAACGCCCTCCGGGGCTCCCCTTCTTGCAGAGCTCCCCAAGCAGCGGGCGAGCGCGGTGCCATATGTACCGCGGCACGTGCTGCTCTCACATGGGGCCGCTCCAAGTTTCGCCCTTCCTGCTGATTCCTCCCGGTCTTGTCCAAGGCAGCGCTCTTAAGCGACTCAAAGTTATTTTGTGCGTGCGTGTGCGGTTTATTTTGGGGAAGAGAGAGGCAAAAAAAATAAGATAATGTAATTCAGTGATGCCATTTGCATCCTAGACAGATGATGAATCGCTCTGGCTAGCAGCTTAACCCTATTATGTAGTGCTGGGACTGTGACGTTATTAAAGAATAATACGGATTATTTTAATAGCAAGCCCCTTTGTAACTTCCCTGTGTAGCCACGTTTTTAATGTGGATGAAATTTCATTGTTAAGGAATAAAATAGGGGGAAAAAAAAGCATCAAGCATCACAGAACCAGGCTGGACTTGGAGGAAGACACTGAATATACCTGCCATGAAATTATAATAATTGTATAAAAAATATCCTTGGCCAAATTGGAAGCCTGAGGACTTGGATAAAGCAATACAGCTGTTTATTTCAATAATATCTCAGTGCGACTCTGACCTGTGAGGCTCCAAGCGCGTTCAGGAGGCTTTAATAGAGCAAAGCAAGGAAAAAAGAAAAAAAAAAACACCCTGGAGTTTCGAGGCATTTTTATTAATTGTTAGCACTTTATGAGATCTCCGTAATTTAATGTGGAGCCCCATGAAGAGTTTAATTTAGCAAACGAGAAGCCTGTAGCCTTTTGTACCAAGCCATAGCGAGAGCCCTGCCGACCCGCTACCGATTTGCTTGCGTGAGCAAGGTGCGAGGGTCGGCTCCCGGTTTGGTGAAGAGTTCATGTATCCGAAATACTTCTGGCTTGTGCATTCTGTTTCCGAGCACACGAGGCTGGAGATCCTGCGGAGAAGTTAAATTAGCACAATGCAATCTGTTAGCAAAAGTTCGGTTTATTTTCTGAAAGAAAAGACACTTTTAAAAGTCTGTAAATTTTAAGGGGAAATATCTTTCTAATAACAAAAAGAAAAGCTGCCGTTAGACCTCGTAGCGCTTTGTTATTGTGCACTCAATAGAGCTATAGTGAAAAATGTACTTTTAGATGCAGACTTTTGTATCCCTAAGAATACAGCAGCTCAGAAATGCTGCCTGCCGATCGGTTTGGGTTATTATCTGGTGCACAGCGGCGTAGCAGAAGGATAACTGTTTATTTACTCTTTGCAGATAATGTTCTGTTATTTTATAGCCTTTGGCAATAGCAAGAGAGAATCCGATCTATACAATATTGGTGCGTATCCAATTGTTTGTGACCATCCCAAGTTTTGAAACATGGTTGTGAGAGAGGAATATAAGCTTAAGCTTGAAAGGCTAAAAAGCAGAAAGCCCCACACGTAAATGCTATTATGCACTTAATGAGGCAGGGTTTAAAAAAAAAAAAATCAGCCACACAAGTTGGTTTTATCAAAGAAAACGTATAAATAACAACCAGTGATTCAAACTGCTGCACAAAGGGAAAAGCAGGGAAGGGAAGCTAGCACTTCACTTGTGGCATTCAGATAATAGTATTTACTACACTAATCTTTTTGGCTTAGCAATTGACAATCAATATATTATTATCAACAAGCGTTAACGCAAACAAAAAGCTTCCATTTCTTTTCTAACCCCGTCCCTTAAGTCCCTTAAATTTAATTAAAACCGGACAGCACCCCTATAGTATGAATTAGCGTTAAAATCATATTAAATATTTGTTCTCGGGGAAAACAAAAGTGTCAGCTTTTGCTACCGGGTTTGGCTGATTTTCTTTTTTTTTTTTTTTTACACACAGAAGAAAAAAAAAATACCAGCTACTCAAAGTTAAAATAAAGTCTCTCTCCCTCCCTCCCCGTCTCCCAAGACTACTGTCTATAACATGTTGTTCCTTATAGAAAGTGGGATATGGTGGCATTTGCTTGATTAACTTGCTCGACAAAAGTGACAGCTGCTGTGGGTGCATGTAGCTAAGCTGCACAGCGCAGTTCCGCCTTTGTACATCTGTCAGCAAAAAAGGAGGAATAAAGAGTGAAAAGAGACAAATTGGTCCCAAAAGGCAATCCATTCAACTCAGGAGGTTTGCTCTATTCAAGCACTCGCTGGGAATCTCAAGTGCTAGGTAGCTTATTCAATTTCATTCATTCTTTAGAATGAGCCCACAAGTGTTTAATTTCTTATTCTGTTGAATAAAAAAGGGGGAGCTTTTTTTTTTTTCCTTTTTTTTTTTTTTTTATTGGAAGCATTAATTGTAAGACTAGCTGATCAATGCCCGTGATATTAACTCATTGCTTATTTTCTGTTTAGCTGTGTGCTCTGAGATCCGCAGCCGCTGAACTTGGTCTCTGTAGCTCTCCAATTTCTTTGCCGCTGGAAAACCCGGGCGCTCTCAGCTGCTTAATCCGTAGTGCCCTGAGCCTTGGCCCCTGCAGGACTTAGGAGAGTGGGTCAAATCCTCGGCAGGTGTAAACCAAGGTAGTCGCTGGGTTATTATTGAGGTTATTCATGGCCAGGCATGGGGCGCCGTGGAGCTGGATGCTCTTTGCCCCGTGGCGCTGACCGGTGGGCACCTGCTGCAGACTTGGCCCTCCAAGCGGGGCTCGTAGCCCCAAACGCTGATGTGCCGTTTGGGGCCTCTTCTGCAGGTCCCCTCGGAGAGCAGAGCTGAGAAGGAGGCCCGTAAGGAGGACGCACTCGAGGCCTCTGCAGGGCGGAATGCAGTTTCCGTGGAGAAGTGGGAAGGAAAGTTTATGAACAAGTGGGATGGGGATTGCTGTGTGGGCAGGTCTCCGCTTTTGAGCCAGAAAACATATGTTTGCAGGGGAGAAATGTTCTTGTTTCTTCGTCTTGAGGCAGAAGGGTCTCTACTCCCATTTCGTTACTGACAACGGGCACCTTGAGCTGCGTGTGCATCTTCACCCACCTTCACCCTCCTCGTCCTCATCCGACCAGGGCCACGTATCTTAGCTCAAGGGTTTATGATCTACTTGGCCCCTCTTTTTCCCCTCTGCATTGCTGACTGCAGTTCAGCCTTTGGTGAGCCTAGGCAGATGCTTCACCTTCTGCAGAAACCCAAACCGCTGTTTCCAAAGCCTAGCTTAGCTTTCGGAGCCCATCTAAAACCCAGCTAGCCCAGCAGAAGGTACATTCCCCCCATCCGCCACCCTCAGCCACTTAGAGCATCCAGGGTAGAGCCAGTTTTTTGGAGGACGCCCTCAAATCCCCCTCCTGCACGCTGCTGTGTGCGTGATCCCAACCCTGCTGGTAGGCTGGCCAGGATCCTCCTCTTTGTTTAAAGAACAGGATAGAAGACGGTCTTTGGCATGAGTCTGTGCAGTTCCTTGTCTGTGCAAGTTCTAATCATTGCAAATGGTGGCATCCGCACGCCAGCAGTTGCAGCTTTCCATCAGATGAGCTTCAGGCCCGCTGCATGGGCCACAAACCCCAACAAACCAGTGATTTTTTTTGCCCTTCTTGCCTCACCCAGTCCCTCCGAGCGAGGGACGTTGCCCAAGATCCAGTTCCATTTTCCCTTTGGAGCTGAGGCTTGGAGTCGGCGCCTCCCCGTCTCCCGTGGCTCGCCCCGCGTGGCGGCTGCAGCACCTTGAGCCCAAGGGTGCGTTTCAAAGGCGCCTTTGAGCGCTGCAAAACAAGGCCGGGCCCCAGACAAAGCGAGGGCGGCAGCCGGCGTTTGGAGCTGGCCTGGGCCGTGTGCGCCGCAGTTTTAAATAGATTTGCCCTGCTTGGATTGGTTCTGCTTGGAAAGCCCGGCCTGAAATGAGAGGTCACAGGGGAGAGTTACTATGGTAATTGAGTAGTATCACCAATAGTTTTGCTCTTATGAGCATTAAAGCACGTAATAATAGACAAACAACAGTGGTTAAAGCAAGCAGGTAGGATTACTATGTTCTTTTGTCAGAAGTATATAATGTCTCGTAGTCAGTTTTAAAGACTTCTCAACCCCCAAATCCACCCAGCAGTCACCTGCTGAGTAATTTTGTATGCCTAATCTCTAGCCCTTAACTACAAGCTTTCTGCTAATTTGAGGCAAATGGGTATTTTTGACACTAAATAGGGCAGTAAAGAATCCCTGACCTAGAAAAACTCCATTCCAAGGCACTGAGAGCAGAAAAATATTCTTTCAGCATCCTTGTGAGACCTTCGGAATGACATAAAATAGCTTTGACTAAACTGTGTTGCAGCCTCCGATTAATGGTTTGCAAAAACTTGCTGAACATCCCTACTACAACTTCCCCCATAAAACTTGTCACTTCAGATTGCCATCAGCCACCACAACAATAATCATTTCATGCCTATTGCTAATTGCAAGCACAGCTGAGGCTCAGCGGGGTGCTCTTGCACAGTCCCAGGCCTTTATACCAGCCTCAATCTGTTGTATGGCACTTGTTCACACACAAAAAAACTACCAGTAAAGGCAGAAAGAGGCAGAGTCACAGGTTTCTTGTAATCCCTCTGCTACCCTGCTGACAACCCAGCCCTATAAGCATTCCTGGTTTTGTCCCACTCTTTACAAAAGCTGAAGTGACCTTAAGCTACTAGTATGTAAGCTTTTGAATGAAGAATACAGCTCCTTCAGGTGCCTTAAGAAGCAGTGTTGCATCTGGCTTATGAGATTCTGTTTGCAGCACCCCTGGGGTGAGCTGTGGCTTCCTGTAACATGTAAAATATGAGTGTGAACTCAAGGTTCATAGCAAGGAACAGGAGGTCATGCTTCCATTCAGCTCACACTAAAGAAGAAGGGGGTTTGCAGATGTTCCTGTGTATGTGTAATGACACCACCTCCCAGAAAGCGCAGGAACTCAGCACAGTTTTCTGATAAAAATGTGCCACACTCCGTGTGTTACTTGCAGATTTATTCATATCAAAATTTTTGCAATTTATATATTCAGAGATAAACTTGCTATTTAAGCAACTTATTGATCATGCATTTAAACTCAGAAAATAAAAGGGGGGGGGGTGGAAAAAGCCAGCAAGGAAGCTTATTGCTCAAGCTGGCCGGGGTGTTAGATGGGCAGCCGTCAAAGCCTGCCCCTTGGCACGGTGCAGCTCCTCCAAGCCTGCTCGCCAGGCTCCCAGCTGGCCCAGCTCGTTTGCCCAGGCTGGCACCTCGCAATGAGGGCCGCTGTAAAGGGGAAAAACCAACCTGAAAGAGGGATTCAGTTCCTGGCCTTGCCGAGTGGATGTTTGCTTGTTGCTACTGGGCTTCTTCCTGAGCTCGTTCCCAAGATTATCCATGGTGTCATCAGTAATGCACGTGCATGGCAGCGAGTTGCATGCCCACATGCGGCCCACGGGCTCTCTCAGATCCTTTTCTTTACATGGGAGCTTCAAAATTATTCTTTACATGGGAGCTTCAAGAAAACCCTCTTCTTGTATCAGCTACAGTTGCTGTGCACATGGGTGCTCAGACCCTGTGCCTGAAACCTGCTGCAATCCCACGACGAGGCCGGGAGCAAAGGTTGGAGCCTGGGCTCTGCCCTCCACACTGGGGACATCGGGACAAACCCCAGCTGTAGTTGGGGCTCTGGGAGGAGCTTTTTCCCGGCACACGGACACAGAAGCTGCTGTCCGAGAGGACCACGTTGCGCTTCTTTGTCTGCAGCGATCGCATGGCTCTTCAGGAGCATTTGGCTTTGTTGTTGTTGTTGTTTTTAATAATATAATCATATGCAAATGTTATCATCCGTGGTGGTTAGTCATGAAATCAGAGGGCTCGTGCGTCTTATAGCACATCAACACTAGTGATAGCTACAGGGAACATTTAATTTATGGGCTAAACGTATCTTTTATGAATATGCAGGGCTTAAATTCAGCAGTTGGTGTGTGCTCTATGAAGTGATGTGACGGTTCCGTGTATCAAGATCAATGAATTATACTTTGTCTTTTTTCTCATGAACAGAAAGTCTTTGGAGTTACTTAGCTTTGAGGCAGAGCTCCCTTCACGCAGCCCAAGTCCTTCTGGCTGAGCCCTTGCTAGGCAGTACTCAAGAGGAAAGATCCAATTCGGAAAAGTTTTCCCTCAAATTCTCTGTGTTTGAGTGTCTACCAGAAACAGAACCGGCTTCATGAGAAATGAGTGCTTAATTTAGCTTAATTGGAAGGGTTTGCTGCAGCAAAATCGTGTTCCTAAAACTCCTTCCTAAAAACTCCTCTTGCTGCTTTCTGTGGCCCCGTGGAAGGAGCAGCTCCTGGACACGGCAGATGCCGTCAGCTCGTGGTGTTTGTGCCGTTGTCCCATAGAGGGTCTCGCTCCTAGTTTGCACTTGGAGCGTGGTGTAGGTGTGTGCAGCACAGCACAAGGGAGGCATCATCTCATCTCGTTTAGGGGTCGTGTTTTGGAAGACAAGGTGCAGCGGTAAGGAGGAAGAGCGTGTGCCTGTGTAATGTGTATGGCTTGATTTGTTCCTGTATGGGTTTTGATTTATAGGATGTGGTGGGGGAAGGGGTGTTTTGGGGTGTGGGCATTTAGTGCCAGGTGTAGAGGCTGATGGCCCTTGGCTGCTGAAGGGGCAGCCAAATCTGCACCAGGTTGAGTAAGATACAAGCAGCAAGCAAGAGATTATCCCATGCCTTTTATTTGGTTATTCTTCTAGTGGAAGATGGAGATGGAGATGGAGCAGAAATCTAAATATGGGAATGGCCTGAGCGGGTCTTTTCTTGATGCAGGAATTAGCCAGCAGAGACTGAGCTGGTGGCCTCCTGCTCTCACCCTCCAGCAGCTGGTGGGAGAGAGGAGCTGCCCTTGCCCAGCTGTGCTGCATTCGCCCTCAGCACTGCAGTCAATGAGCAAAAGCAGGACCTGCCAAGCAAGGCTCTGCAGCCCTCCCTCCAAGGGCACATCTCTGTGTGTAGGAAGCCGTATAGGCTTCCAGGGCACCCTATGTTAAACCACCGTATAGGACCCGCCGCGGCGGTGCCTGCGCCAGGGTGGCCGCGCTGCGGTGTCAGTGCCCGCGCGGAGGACGCGGTCTCGTTGCGTTCGGCCTCATCTGTTCCTTTCGGTCAGCCTTTTGCCAGCTCGCGTGCGCGGCCGGGGGCTGCTCCGGGCCGCCGTTGCCCGCAGCCCCCACTGCTCAGTTCAGCCCCTGCCTGGTGACAGCTAGCGGTGCTGGAGCCACGCGGCCGGCAGTGACATCTGCAACCTGCTCACAGGCACGAGCGCCTCTGCCAGCGCTGCACAGCGTCTCTGTGTGTGTGTGTGTGTGTGTGTGTGTGTGTGTGTGTGTGTGTGTGTGTGTGTGTGTGTGTGTTGTGTGCAGGGTTATTGCGAGCCACAGCCTTGGATTTGGGAAATACACAGTATTTGGGTATCAACTCTTCACCAGCAGCACTGGCAGCTAAAGTAACTAGAGGAGAGAAGGGTGTCTCTGAGGCAGTGACCCACACATGGGAGAAAAAAAGGGATGAGAAGAAAATAATGCTTGAGGCAGACTGGTGCAAGGTTTATTTGGGAAGGAGCTGTGCTTCAGACTAACCTGGATGGGAATCGATCAGAGATAGGATTTTCTTGGAAGAAGTTTATAAATCCTGCTTTGTTTTGTTGTTTGTTTTCCCCTTTAGGCTGGCCCTAGCTTGATTTCAGCCCGTCTCTGCTGGAGGTTTTGCTGTGTGTGTCTCTGTGCGAGGGGGTGACCGTGCACAGGGAGGCACGAGGGTTTTGTGCAGACAGAGCCCTTCCTAATTAGCCATCGAGCCGATGCAGCGGGGCCATTCTGTGACCCCCCTCGCCGTAGTCCCTGCCTGTCTGTATTTCAGGGCTCACTACCCACCCCTGTAGCATCAGATGTGCAAGCTGAACCCCAGCCCACCAGCGACCTCCTGCACGGCAGGGCGGGCAGTGTGCGACCGCCCTGCTGCCAGGCTCCCTCCCAGGCAAGCAGCCAAATTTCAGCCCCTGGAGGGGGCCCTCTGAGTCCAGCAGCTTGGAACGAGCTCGTTTAGGGGATGCTTTTCCACCTTCCATAATTGTGAGGATGAAACGCCCGTAGGTGCTTGCGCCGGCGCATCCTCTCCTGCAGCTAAGCCCTGTGCTGCACTAACCGCCCCTGCTCTCAGCTTCGGGGAGGCTGCTGGGGTTGGACTTCCCCATGGTAAGTAGTGGGGCTCATGCACTTATTGGCAGGACTGCGCTCTTGCTGGGAAATGGGCTGGAAAAAATAATAATAATAATTAAAAAATAATATTGGGCCGAGCTCGCACTGCTGCTGGCAAGTCAGTGGTAAAACAGGATTACAAACCCCTTGCTGGTGGCCACTGGCCTGGGAAGCAAACGCTCTTCCTGGAGAGGCAGAGGCGAGGATGGCATTAAAGGGCTCTTGAGACCCTGGTGTTTAATGAGCTCCCCTCCAAGCAAGACCGTTGCCGTAGTTGTGACCAGGGGAAGCTCGTGCACGCGAGTCCTGCCTCCCGCCGAGGCTGGCCCCGTTGAGCGGGCGGCCGGCGGGGCAGGTTGGCGCCGCGCGCCCCGCTCGCGCCTGCTGGAGAGGTCCTGTCTCTCTTGCAGCAATGGTACACGAGCTCCATGAACGTGGTCTGCACCTGGCTCACCGACCGCATGGACCTGCAGCTCCACATCTACCAGCTGAAAACGCTCATTAGGATAGTAAAGGTAAGCCTCTCCAAGGGGATATTTTTCTGCTAACATCTTCTTGTTGAAAGGCATGTGCGTGGGTGCATGTGTGCAGCGTGTTCTCTTAGACCAGCTGCGGACTGCAGGTGAATGAACCTGCTCATTAAACCAGTTTAAACTGATGAAGCTGCTCATTAAACCGGTTTAAAGTGATGGTATTTGTGCGTGCGGTGTGCACAGAAGAATAGGCAGGAACTTGAAACGTGCAAAGCTGCAGAATACATGTGTGCAAATAAGGATAATGTAACTATTCACATGACGAAAAAAAAATCTGTTGTTATTCAAACCTACCTGCATAATAAGCATGCCAAAACAAGCCTCTTCATGTTAGGGGGGAGCATGTGGATCACACCAATAAGCTCCAGTGTTAAAGTGGGTTAAATAAAAAGGTTTTAACGCAGTTTTACCAGAACCATTTAAGCCCAGCTCTGGCTTGTGATCATCACCAAAGTGCAAGCAAGGAGTGTTCTCATAGTTAATGGAAGTTGTTTCTTTTGCAATGGGTGTGTATAAGCAACTCCAAGAGATCGCAAAGGTGAGATAACAGACCCCAAAAGTAATGTAATCTTGCCCTGCGTGCACGGGCGTGTGTGTCTGTGCGTGTGCGCGCGCCTTGGACTAATGATAATTATTTCAGTGTGAAATCGCAGTGGTTTACATGAAATAATAAGATCACAGAAGGGGGTAAATACATTTTTGATCATTTTAGGTTCTATCTCATGCTTTTTTGGTCTAGTATTTTAAAATGTTTATGGTCTCGTGTGCTGAACACATTGAAGGCATGAATAAATTAAAACTGAAATGTTTCAAATATGCTTTTGATAACTGCAAACAACAGGCACAGACAAATTATTTCTGCTTAGGAGCTAGCTGAAGAAAGCGTTTTTTTCCTTGCACTTTATTTATATCAATATCATTTTCAGAAGCAGCTCCAAAAAAAATCCAAGGACTTCCCAAAATCATCAATAATTTCCATACAAAACACAGACCATAATTAAATGAACCACAGCAAGGCCAGAGTTTTATCTCACAGAGCTGAGAAGTTTTAAAAGTAAATTAAAATACAAAAAACTTGGTATTCAGTAATAAGGGGAATATAGCCAACCACAGAAATACAACTGCAGTGTCAGAAAAAAAAGATAAAAAGAAAAAAGAGATTTAAGAAGCACGTGCCATGTCCTTATGTTTATACACGAACAATTTTCTCCGGTGTCCCAGACTTAGCTGCTTTAATCTCGATACTGGAGGTGGGATTAGCTAATACGTTGCGTTCCAGGAACAGGCAATCCCAGCTGCAGTTACAGAAGACAGAGTTGGGCTACGTGAAGGAAAAATAGCCCTTATTTACAGGCAAGCGAAGGTATCTAGAAGCAAGGACAGTTAGAATCATAGAACCTTTATGGTTGGAAAAGACCTTCAAGATAGTCAAGTCCAACCGTAAGCCCATCGGCACCATGTCCACCATGCCTAGGCCAAGCTCTGTGCTGCTGCTTCCATGTGTTTTTAAACCCCAGTTTAGGCCATTTAAAGCACCCCTGATGCCAGGCAGAGAGCCCCAGGGCTGCATTTGCCTTGGAGGTCCCCCTGCCACCAAAACACACGGGTTTTCCTGGCAGTCAGTGTCTCCCTTTAGCAGCCCCAACCCTCCCGGGTGAGCCCCGCGAGGAGCCGGTGCCCACGCTGACTTTGTGCCGTCTCCTTCCTCCATGCCTCTCCCGCCGCTCCAGAAAACGTACCGGGATTTCCGATTGCAAGGGGTGCTGGACTCCACGCTCAACAGCAAGACCTACGAGACCATTCGGAACCGGCTGACGGTGGAGGAGGCCACGGCGTCGGTCAGCGAAGGCGGCGGCCTCCAGGGCATCACCATGAAGGACAGCGATGAGGAGGACGAGGAGGACGACTAGGAGGAGCTGGGGGCAGCCTGCATGTACCCCGCCCGTTACTCGGTTAGCCACATTAGGAGTTTTTCTGTCTGCTCTCAATGCCCATGAGAAGTTGACCAATACAAACGCCATGTTAGCTGTGTGGTAATGAGATTAGCACCTCTCTGATTCATTGGTTTCCTGATTTCATATCTATATGTTCATAAGCAATATGGAGCACCATTGTTTAATACTGTTAATGGAGAAACTACATAGAAAACATGCTAGGTGTGTCCCTGTTATAATTAAAGTTTAAACAATGCTTCATTAATGTACTGTATATACATTGATGGTAAATTGTTGTGAAGATGAGTGAACCGAGTCCTTTCATTTCTTTGTTTCTCTTCTGTGGATGCCAACTGCTTAAAATTAATAATAATTAAAAAAAAAATCACAGCTTTGTTTTTAAGAGAAAAAACAGGCAATTACAAATGATATTTTTTTTTTGTTCTCTCTGTTCATTTAAAAACAGAAAACAAACAAACCCAGACAGCCGTTTGAATCATTCTGCATCCTTGTTAATAAACCAGCTCTTCCCTTCAATGTGCAGTTAACTCCATAGAGGCTACATCCCAAAGGATTAGTCATTCTGATTGCCACACCAGATTAATCCTATCATTATGGATATATCACGCCATATTACAAGTCCAAAGCAGTTGTTTTATGTTGACGTTTGCTCCTCTAAATGTTACACTTTTTGTTTAAATTTCAAATAACCGTGTATGTACAAAGACAACTTTAATTACAATCTTAGACTATACAAATGTGTTTATAATAATATATTGAATATTTATTTCGGTAGATTGTAACCATAATTTACAATTCCTCTGTTTCACAATGGTTTTTATATATGTCATGTACATTGCATTTTGACCAGTAACTGCATGTCCATCAGTCCTCTCTCCAGAGCTTTTTCTTTCTGTGTAAAATAGTGATCCATCTTGCTTTTTTTGCCTTATACAAGCCGACAGTTGTAAAAGTGTGAGAACTGTGGCTTCTCAATAAATAACTATTCAGATGTCCTAAGAATAAATTATGGAGTCTTTTTATGTCTGCCTTAGAAAAAAAGAACTTAAAAGCTGAGATGTAAGAGCCCCCACCTCTCAGAATAAAGGCATTTTCTTTTCTCATGGGTGTTTTTACAGTTTATTAATAAAGAAGATGGTTTTCAGAATGGCTCCCAAAAGTCGGGGGGGGGGGGGAAACAAACTATATATTCCCCAGATACAAGAGCATTCCTGGTGTCACCTCAGCAGCTGTTCCTGCTGCTATCAGCTCACTACAGCTAGTGACCTACCTTGTTAGATGTTAGATGTCTAACTGCTGGTGCTGGTCCCCGTTGTTACGGTGCCATTAGCCTTGCCCTGCGCTTACTTTCCACCACAAAGCCTGTATTTGTATTTTAGCATCTTGGACGAGGCTGGTGGCAGCAGCCTGGTGGGCATTGCAGCTGCATGGCACACGGGCAGCCTTTGGGCTGGAGTTACAAACCAGGATGGTTCAGCGGAAGGCACATTAAGCTGGACCTTTCCTGAGGTCGCTTAGGAGAGGTTTTGAAAGCAGCTTACAATCACCCCATCCCACTGGCCGATACAAACTGAAAATGACTCCAACCAACCAGGACATTAGACTCATGGAGAGAGAAAAACGGATCGTCTGCTGCCCCTCACCTTGAAGCACATCAGTCTGCCACGACCACAGGGAATGAGGACATACATTCATCTCCTACAAATATAGGATGGGCAAATTCTTTAAAATGTCCTGCCTGAATTAACCTCCCTGTCATATATGGACCATTACACTAAACCATCTTCCAGCACCCAACAGACATAAGATGCTCTCAGGCTTCTGGTAGGAGGGAAGACCCTCTAGTGAGCGTGTTAGGTTTGGTTAGGCCTATTCATGCACTAGCATAGACAAGGCCTTCAAGCCATGAACCCCAACTGTAACTCAACAATGTGGTATGTGGGACTTCTTGGGTTTCATTTTGCTCCATGATGCTGATAGAAGAATTGTCAGGAAAAAAAGCCACCTGTGGGGAGTTTGGTAGGAATGTAGCCTTGTAGCCATTGACACTAGAAACTTACCCCACTATCATAAAAATAAATCTACCATCCAGCTATGCAGGTATTGGACACAAAGAAGCTAAGTAGATGAGTGTTTAAGTCAAACTGAGTCCTTCAAAGACCACCTCAGGAGCTTCTGCAAGTCGGACACATATGAAAACCACCTCTATCCTGCTGTCTGTTATGCCTGGAGCTTTTAATCCCTCTCCAAAACCCATCTGAAGTCCTCAGGGGACCTGCTGGACAAAACAAGCCTCACAAGACAAAGCAATGAATGAACAGCAAGCATCACATAGTCCCATCTCGGTGGTTGTGCACAGAGACCATGACAGTGCCACCGCCTGCTCCTGAGCACCATCCAGCATGCGGGGCTCCTGAACTGCTGTGTCCGTGTCCTCATGGACTCCCCCACTCCAAACATTTATATGAAGGGCAACAGCACCAAGAAGAGTCCCTAGACCAGCCACCAGGCTGGCAGCGAAGAGCCCCTGGGGACGAGCCAGGTTTGCAGCTCTGCTCCCCGTCGGGCAGAGCAGAGCTAGAGAAACAGCTTGATCCTGCTCTGCAACAGGCTCCAGCCTTGTTTTCTTTTTCTTTTTTTCTTTTTAACATGAAACATTTATTGGGTAAAAACACAGCCCACTTCCACCTGCCACCTTTCAAAATAGTGAGCCCTGCTCAGTTTTTTGAATGAAGGAGTGTGGGCGCAGCCTGCGGGAGCTGCTCCCTGGCTGCGCCTCGCGAACGCGCCCAAGCGCTGCCCGAAGCGGCGCCTCGCAGATGCCCTGTCTGAGGTGCTGTCATCAGCAGCGATCCTACAGCCTGCAGCAGCTTTTCACACGTCCTCCAACCCCAAAGAACCCCCCCATAGCATCCATGACAATCCTAAGGCTTGGCCCACATGTTGAAAACAAGGAGCTAACTTATTTCCTTGCAGGAGTTTGGACCCGAGGGATGAGCTCGGTGTTACCCACTTGGGCATGAGTGGGGAGAAGAGCTAGTGCAAAGGCAAAGCTGCATTTAACCTCCTGGTCCCGAGCTTGCAGCCTGTGGTCGAGCAAAGGAGCATGCAGCAGCCTGGGCCCCACTCTGTTAATCCCAGACTAGATGGGAATTGCACCACAGAACCATGAGCAAGGAGTGCAGAGTGCTGGCTTGGGTTAATCCCCCCTGAAAGGTCACATCCACAACGGTTTGGGTTCATATGAACAACGTAAGTCCAGATTTAAAACCCTCCTGGCCACAGACTTACGCTTTGGCTAGGGCTCACGCTCCTGCAGGCTAGCGCTGTATCCCGGGCAGGATCAGTGGGAATATGCTGGCAAACCAGGACGAAGGCAAAGGCAAAGGTCTCCTGCTGGTCTAGCAAAACCCAACTGCTCAAGTGGGCCGAGCTCCGTCAGTCGAAGGACTTTCTGCCAGGACAACGGCGCCTGCATGAAGAAGTCTGACGGAACAGTTATGTCAATCAGTTTTGGAGAAAGCGGAAAATTTCACTCTTCTGCCAGCAAAATTTTAAATGATAGATCAGGCCAAAACTTCTCTCATATTTACAGGGAGGTCCAGTGAAAATATCCTTTTTTTGACAGACTTACTTAAAGCATGTGGCGTGGAGACTGAAAATGCTATCAACTATTTGACTGACAAGTGTCAGCAGCTGTTCATCCAATTTGTTTTATATTTCAGCAACTAACAGATTCTTTCCCCTCTGCTGTAATGCATGTCTCCTGGCCCATAGGCATCTTAGAAATTGCTTTTCTGCCTCTCTAGTGACCAAAACGTCAAAAATATTAGAAGACAACTGGTGTTCAGAAGCATAAAGAGGCACGCAGCAAAGCAAAGATGATTTTGTCAACGTTCAGGCTGCATTCTTTGAAAATAAAAAAGGCACAGCAAAACCTAAGGCAAATATTACCTCACTAAGCTTTAAAAGAAAAAGCTAAAGCAAACAAAGGCCAGCTGGAATGGGCACTGTATTTCTAATTCACCTCGTGTGGTTCTTGTGCCATCACTACCCAAGTTTTGTCCAAAACAAGTGCTTGGTGACGTCCCCTCTCACCCGAGTCACTAGACAAGTTCCCTCAAACCATTCACAAAAATTGGCTGCCTTGGTCTCAAGTCTAGCAGTGCTCTCAGAAACTGGCTGGTATCTGGCTGCATTTAAAATAAGCTGGAGCTTTTGTAGGTGCCAACTTGTGCTGAGCTTGCTTGACTAAAAAGCCACCTCTACCTGGGGAGCTGCATTCAGTGGTATTCCCTTTATTCAGGCCTGTTTAGGCTCTGGAGCTAAACATGAATTGGTATTTTCCCCAGCCTTTCTAAAAGATGCATATTCCATTTCAAGTTGTAAATCTGCATTTCTTGTAACTATGCAAAATATGGGAGAAAAAAAGTGCAGAGATTATATGCAATCTGCCAGCAGAGTTGTGTGCCATGAGGAAAATGCCTCACAGGTCAAAACAAAGAAAAACACTGAGCAACAAATTAGTTGCAGGCAGTAGCTAATATGGAGATCAAAAGATTAAAATCAACATGCAACGATGAAATCACTGGAATAATAGGAGCACTTAAGAAGATTAAGTCAATAACAGAGTCAAGTAGCACAAAAATAAGATTTTGATTATACTGTAAAATTTGATATTGGAAGAGCAAAAGCAATTACAACCACGGCAAGCTTTGCTCTCCCCGCCTTAGACCATCTTGGCTCATTTCCTATGCAACGAATACAGTTGTTGGAATCAACAGAAATGTTGTGACTCAAGTGCTCGACTCCAAACCAAACCAGGTGGTCAGATCAGCGCGGGGAGTGACAAGACGGGGTCTGTGTGGCGAAGACTTGTTGCGGATCCTGGAGCATACAACAGCTGTGGGGAACAAAGGCCGCGCCATCCAGGACAGTTTTCAGCAGATAGAGAGCCCCAAAGCAGCTGATCCTGTCCCAGGATGTCACTGGAGAGGACAGTGAGCACTGGGAGGAAGGAGGAAGCAGCTCCAAGGCTGGAAATGAACTGGGCTGCAAACTCTCATGATGGACAAGGATTTTTTCTCCTGTGCAGCTGACAAGTTGAAGGTTGTGGGTTTGGTTTGGCAACGTACATCAGAGGCAGGGCTCACCAGACCCTGGTCACCCCAGACAAGGACAAGGACACGTCCCAGAGCCACGTTCCCCAGAGCCAGAGGCAATCGGGGAATACAAACCAGTCAGGAGGAGAAATACAAGCAGCCGGGTGCTGCTGATGATCCCTGCAGCACATGTGCCCTTGGTCAACACAGGCTGGGAACAAGCAAGCCGGCCTCTCCAGCGTGCATCTTTTCCATCCCGCTCTGCGCTGTGCAACAGCCTGAGAGTCGCCCGACAAATTTAGTCCTCACCTGAGCTGGCCCAGAGCTCCTGCCCCTAAGCAACCCTCTTGAAGCAAGGAAAACCCTACCTTTGTTTTTCAGAATTGATACGTTTTGCTCAGGACAGGCTCCACTCTGCAAAGTCCACGTCCTTGGAGCAGGCAGGGGATGAGGCCTCCACATGCACCGGCTCCGTGTTGCTTGGCTGGAGATGCTCTTCCTCACTCATCCCAGAGACGGCCACAGGGCACCACATCACATCCCAGCCTCGATCGGGAACCAAAGGCTCCCCTAGGAAGAAGTGGAAGAGGCCTCAGTGTCCCCAGCACAACCCAATAATCTTGGAGCAGCCGGTGGGTGCCAGGCGCCAGGGTGTTGGAGGCAGAGCCGGAGCTGCTGCCCTGCTCCACAGATCTGACGACGATCCCCGGGTTTTTCCACTAAATTAGTTCTTCAGCATCAGTAACTCCAGCCCCACCCCCACCCCAAATCACAAGCTAGGCTCGTAATTGAATCAAATAAATAAATTATCAGCTATTTTTACAGAATTTGTGGGTGTTCTTCAACGTTCAAGGAATACTTGGGTCAAGCATTGGAAGTTTTTCTCCTTTTCTTTTTTTCCTGCAATAACAAGGTCTGGCTTTTCCGTTTGGGTTCTGGTTGCTCAGGGGATTTTCTTACTGGTTCTTTCGGATTGCGCCTTCCGGGCCAGAAAGCACCAAAAAGGAGATTCCCAACGCGAGCGGTTCCGGCCCATTGCAGCGGGATCTTGGCAGGGCTCTGCAGCGGCCGTCTCGGTGCTTGTGTCCATGTCAGCTTCACGAGTCAACATCGGATAACGCCGCTCCTCACAGGACACAGTATCCATGGACGAGGACCTCTGGGACAGCAGCATGGACTATGGCCAAGGGGCATCCCAACCAGAAAAGAAATGATCAACGTTGGCTGGGGAGCGAGTTACAAAACGACTGAGACAACGGCAGCTGATTTTGGCTTTGGGGACATTTTATTTCTATGCATTTTTGAAGCAAGAAATTTAGAAAACGAAACATTTCTCTATTTCATTAAGGAGAGGATAATTCAGAACATGTGGGGTTTGGCCCACTTTTTTTTTGGCTATGTTTTCAAGTGAAAAAATGAGAGAAAAAAAGAACACAAAACTGAAGTGGGCTTCTACCCATTTTCACTGCTTTTTTGCTCCTTTTTCTGAAATGTTTTCAGTAGGAAAGTGAGAACAGGGCCATCCCCCCATTATATTCTCCCTCTCTACTTCCTCCCACCTTTTCTCCTAAATAGAAAATAAGGGAAAAAAAAAAAAAAACAGAATTAAAGAGAAAAAAAATTAAATGCTCTATTTCAAAAAGAAAATTTACAATATTACAAAACATGGGCAGTGGGTATCTGTGGGCTTCAGTTTTCAAAAACGGAATGCAGCATTGCTCTATTATTTTGAGGTTAAAAAATATAATAAAAATAAAATGAATAAAATGGACTGTTTTCAACGTGAAGGCAAAGAGCAGCCCATTCCTTACGCATGTGGCTGCTGTCCTCCCCAGACACGTGGCTCGTGGCACAGGGTCTCCCGCAGGTCCCAGCCTGGCCATGCGGTGCAGGACGTTCCCGCAGGGTCTGAGGAGGATGGAGATCCCGTCGGGATGGAGGCCCTGTCGGGATGGAGCTGCTAGTTACCGTGGCTGCTGACAGGCAAACCCGAACAGGCTCTGCCTCACGCTCCCAGCGCTACGGAAGGAGGAACAGGCAGAGAAAAGGAGTTCATTCAATTGCGTCCGCTTGGCAGGACCTACAGCATACACAGGGAGAAGTGGAGAGCCAGAAGTTGCCGTTTTTAGCCTTACATAAACCAGGTCGTTGCCATCAAGGTGCTCCTGGGGCAACTCTAACCGTGGGGACCTATGGTGCTGCTGCAGCTGGGACAGGTCTCAAGCAGCTTTGAGGGTGGGTTGGCTCCTGAAAAATTAGCCTGATATTAAAAATATTGAAGCTACTGGTGACAAAGGAGGTGACAAGGGACCGGTTTCCACCCACCAGGGCCATGCTGGGCCAATGCGTGCCCAAGCTCCCCACCAATTGTCCTGAGCTCCCCTGCAATTCCTTCAGGGCTCCAAAACCTGCCTCTGTGGCACGTTATCCCAAAAAGTTCATTATACTGAATTTTGTATTGAAAAAAAAAATAAAAACAAAAAAAAACCCCACACACATGCTTAAAATAACCTGCCTCCATAGACACAGCGACAGGCGTGCAGGTCGGTGATCGGGATGGGTCTCTGGTCTGGAGGGACCCAGCGCCTCTGGCCCGGCCAAGGGCCCTCGGCGGCCGCCATGCAAGCCCTGGGGAGCAGGGGGGGTCACCTGGGGGCTGCAGCTGCCCCCCCGGCTCCTGCAGTGCCCACCGCGACCCTTGGGACACCCCCGGGCCCATGCAGACACCCTGCACCACGGAGGAGCCCATGAAGCCCCGCAAAGCGCCCCCAAATTCCCCGGGGGGCACGGAGGGTAGCTGGTGCGGGACGGGCAGCGCAACCCTCTCCTTAACGGGCCCTAGCGCTCGCACAGGAGCTAAGGGAGCTGCAAGCGGGACCTCTTCCCCTCCCCAGCCCCCAAACCGGTTTTCCCTTTGGTTTGGAGGAATTGGTTGCTCCAAGTGGTTGCTCCTTTCGTTGCTTGCAAATACGTCCCCCCCTCAAAACAACAACAACAACAACACCCTCTGCCTGCGCCCGATGCAAAGCGAGCTCCGGCCCAGCGCCTCGGCACCCGCCGGGGCTCCGCAGCACCCCCGGCCCAAAAAGGAATAAAAAAACTCCCATAAACAAGCAAGGCGGCGTAGAAATCAAAGCCACCATTTCAGAGGGAGCTCGGAGCGTAACGCTAACAACTTTCGGCAGCTTCCACTGCGGAGTTTAAGCAGCTGCCACGTTAAATAACGAGGGGGATCCGAAGTTATCTGCCAGCGGAGCAGAAACGCCCCGCGCCGAGGGCCGGGGGCGGCTCGGGGGGCAGCGGAGCCGCCGCTCGCCCGGGACCCCCGCGCGCACGAGGGGCTGCGGCAGGGGCGGCCGGGCCGCGTTTCGAGGTGTCCCCCCCGCGATGTGTCCCCAGCTGGGGCTGGGGGCGAGGCGGGCACTACACGGAGGCGGGCAGCAGAGCGGCGCGCCCGGCGCCCGCGGCCCCCGCACCCGCTCGGGACGGGACCCGCCACTCGTTTGCGTGGAGAGGCAGCGGCACAAAAATAAGAGCGGGGCGAGCGCCACGAGGGGCTTTTCCACAAGCTCCTTTCAAGAAGACGAAGAAAAAAAAAATCCTCAAACCGTTTCTCGCGTCCCAGTGTCGGGGTGAAGGGTTAAAACGGGAGAGACGAGAGCCGCTGCGGTCAGCGGCTGGGGCAGCTCCATCCAACTCCGTCGTTTTTAATGCGCTTCCCGGACCGGCGCGAGCAGAATCGATGGAGACGGCCCCCAGCTGTGCCTAAACCTGCGATTTCAATTAAAACGCGGAGCCCCGGGGCGTACCGCTCAGCCGCGATCCCCGGCCCGGGACCCGGAGCGGCTCCGGCTCCGGTCTCGCTTTCCTCGCGGGCCCAGGGCTGCCGCAGCCGCCCCCGCAGCTGCTCCTTTCCCCCGGGTCCGGAGGAAGCGGGATGCGGCCCGGGAAACACGCGAGGCAGGAAACACGCCGGGAAGGGCGAGCGCAACGCGGGGAAGCTGCCAGGGGGCTCCCGGTCCTGGCTCTGCAGCCCTCTTTTATCCCGCCCGAAATCATCTCGTTTACAGAAAATATTTGTTTGCACTATTAGTTGGTACTGGAGTTAATTACTCAACGTGTGAGCGGGGAGTAATATGGATAAAAGCAGCCCCAGTGTTTATTGTGTGGGTGAGCTGTTGAGCGGTGCTTGAATAAACTGCAATTAGGGTTAGATAGAGATTAATTAACATGTGAGTGGCAAGGTGTAAAATAGTTCCCAACCCTCCACTCAGTATAATCTGCAGGCGAGGAAAAGAAGTTTGTGGAGGCTAATTAAATACTTGGCTAAAGGCAGCGAGCCCCGGAGCGAGCGGAGCCCCGCGGAGGCCAAACCGCGGGCACGGGGCTCTCCGCACCCTGAGCGGTCCCGCAGACTCCCCTGCGGCCCTCAACCCACCTCCCCCCCCAAGAAAAAGAAAATAAAAATAGACCTCCCCCCCAAATGGGGCATTTTCCCTCCCCTCGCTGTCGCAGCGAAGCCAGGAGGTTGGCGCTTTGGGGACGGCGACACCTGATGCTCCAAGTGGAGAGACACCCCCTCCCAAAAAGAAAGCTGCCCCAGGTGGGTCCCCCCCTCCTCGGGGCACCCCCGGGCGCCCCCCGCCGCCTCCTGCCAAGGGGGTCTCGGCGGCGCGTTGAGCTCCGCAGGTGGAAAATCCGGGGACAGGAGGCGCTGCTTTGTCACCCGCGCGCCGCATTCCTCCAAACTTTCTTAGGCGGGCTAGAAAAGCGGGAAAAAAAATATATAGGGGCCTTTTCATCGCTTGCTTTACCTCAAGGCTCGAGCTAAACCCTTCGTCGTTCCCCCCCCTCCCTTTTTTTCCCCCCATCCTTCCCCCGGATAATCCCCCTCTTTATTTTAGAAACGCACAAAACCCGGTTCCACGCAGCGCTATAGTGGCTGCGAGTGAAAGGGAAGGGATCGCGCCGAACCGCGGCGGGGAAACCGCTTGCGGTGAATAGCGAGGGCCGGGGGGGTTCCGCGGCCGCCCCCCGCCCCGCGGCAGCTGGAAACGGGGCGCCCTCCGCGTGGGCGCCTTCGCTCCGCGCAAGTCCCGCAGCCCCCCGTTTCCTTAGGGGGACCAACGGGAGAAACCCCCACAGCCGGTTGCGACCCGGAAAGAGGAAAATAAATAAATATATATCTATGTTAAAAAACGGGGGACACACACACGAAAATGGTTGGAAAGGAAAGGATATTCACCCGCTTGCACGCCCAGAAAGTCGGGCGCTTTGGAGGGGCGACAATTTGCCAACCTCGCGTTCGCAGAGCACGGCGGCGGGTTTTATTTTATTTTTATTTACCAGCGAAAACCTCGGACTCGTCTCTCTCCGCGTTTATTTAAGGCTAATCACCAGCCACTCTCATAAGGGAGGGGGGGTGGAATTAAACTTAGTTTAATTAACATTAATACACTGTCCTAATTAATGGGTTGGCTATTAATTTATACATGCTGGGGAGGTTCGCAGATAAGTGACAATTTATTAATTATCTTCCAGCTCGGTTGCAACGGAGCTGATTGCAGATGGGTTGCCAAAATAACTCGAGCATGGTTGCGTGGTAGTTGCTTTAGGAAAAAAAAAATCATTCTCCCCCTTCTTAAAAAAAAAAAAAAAATCCTCACGCTCATTCCGAGTGGCTCTTGTAACCCCAGCAAGAACTGGAGCGCTCTTTTCCACCCAACTTGTGAATCGCACTTGCCTTCTAATTTGCCACATGCAAAACGATTCCTCTGCTTTGCAAGTTGCTTTTTAAGAAGGGAGAGAGAGGGGGGGGGGAAGAAAAAGAAAGAAAGAAAAAAAACCCCAGCTCGCACACGAGCGATTCTGTGCGTCTTAAACTGGAAGGAAATTGTGCGTGGAGAGGGGAGAGGGGGGGGCTGCTTTTCCTCTCTCTGCCCCAACCCACTGAGCTCCAGCCCGGCGCCTCGGCTCGGGGAAGCTCCATGGTGGCATTCCCATGTCATTCTGCTCCAAGTGACTTCATGTGATGTCAGCTTTAAATGTACGAGACAGGGATCTGACGCTCGGGAAGATGTTGGCTATCAAAATGTGACTGTGGCCACGCCGCGCTGCTTGGATGCGTCTCCTCGGCGCCGGGCAAAGGTAACGCGTCCCAACGGGAGCCCAACTTCATTTCCCGACCCCCCTGTCCCTCCCGGACCGCGGCGAGCAGCGGCGCTGGGCTGGGGGGCGCTTTTTTTTTTCCCCTCTTTTTTCTTCTCTCTCTCTTTTTTTTTTTTTTTTTTTTTTTCTTTTTTTTTTTTTTTTTTTTTTAATACTAACAAGGTCCGGCTTGCATGTTTCTTGGGCGCGCTCCGCTTAATGAGCGGTAATCTGGTACCCTCCGTGCCATTGTTCTTGGCTATGTTCATTTGAATGTAAATAGGGAGGGGGGCGATGGAAAGGGGGGGTGGGGGGATGAGAGGGGGGGCAGAACAAGGTGCTTATTAAATTGATTTGTCCCGTGGCTTTTCCGGAGCGCAGAGCCGCGCGCGGGAGCGAGGTCCCGCCGGGCGCAGCGCCATGGCGAGCTCGGCGCCGCTGGGGACGGTGATGGGCGCGTCGTGCCGCGGCGGCGCCGCTAACCCCGCCAAGAGCCTCGCCTTCTCCATCGAGCGCATCATGGCCAAGACGTCGGAGCCCAAGGCGGCCCCGGAGCCGCGGCCGGGCGGGCCGGAGGCGGACAAGAAGACGCCGAGCCTGTGCTCACCCCTTCCCTGCGTGATCCCCATCCCGCCGCTCGCCTACGAGGTGCCCCCCAAGACTCTGCTCAACTACTCGGAGCTCTGGAAGAGCAGCGCGCGCGGCGGCGCGGGGCTCTGCAAGGCCAACTGCGGCGTGTGCTGCAAGGCAGAGCTCGCGCTGGGCCCGCCGGGCGGGCGGCTCGTGAAGCCGCAGGTCATTCACCAGGCGGGGGCCATGCCCGCCGCCCCCCGCTCCCTCTACTACTTCAACTACCTGGACGGCGCGTACCACCCTGCCGACCTGCTGCACGGACAGCTCTTCCCCTCGGGCCTGCTGGGCGGCCCGGCGCCGGGCGGCCTCGCGGCACACCACAAGCTTTTCCTGCTGGAAAACGCCAAGCTGGCCGGGCTGGCGGCCGAGAAGCTGCCGCCGCCGCCTCCGCCGCCGCCTCCGCCGCCTTTCGCGCACAAGGAGCGGCTGCCGGGGCACCTGGACCAGGTGATGAAGGAGGCGGCAGAGCGCGGCGGTCCCAAGGGCCACCCCAAGCTGGGCGGCGGAGGCGGCGGGGCCGAGGGCAAGCCCAAAAACTTCACCTGCGAGGTGTGCGGCAAGGTAAGGGCCGAGCGGGGAGGGGTGTGTGTGTGTGGGGGGGGTGTTCGGGGTGTCCCCCGCTTTCTCCCGGCGTGTGTAACCCAGCTCGCCCCGCAGGTCTTCAACGCGCACTACAACCTCACGCGCCACATGCCCGTGCACACGGGCGCGCGGCCCTTCGTGTGCAAGGTGTGCGGGAAGGGCTTTCGCCAGGCCAGCACCCTGTGCCGCCACAAAATCATCCACACGCAGGTAGGTGGCGGCCGAACCGCTTCTCCTACACCTCCGACTCCCCTCACACCTCCCCGAAACCCCAACGCTTCCCTTAACGCTCCCCTCACGGGCCCGTCGCTCCGCAGGAGAAGCCGCACAAGTGCACGCAGTGCGGGAAGGCCTTCAACAGGAGCTCCACGCTCAACACGCACATCCGCATCCACGCCGGCTACAAGCCCTTCGTGTGCGAGTTCTGCGGCAAGGGCTTCCACCAGAAAGGTGAGCGGGGCCGGGCCGAGGCCGTCATTAGCGAGGATTAATTGCGGCGCGGGCAGAGCGGTCCCAATTACCGGCCCCTTCAGCGGGGCCAGCCTGCGCTTCTCCTTTAAATGCTTTTTAAGTGAGCGGTGCCGGGCCCCGCTCCTAATCCCGGGCCCCGCATTTGCCGCGGGTCACCACGCTCGCCCTGCGTCGTGTTTGCGCTGCACCCCTTGCGCGCTGCTCCGCGTACCGAGTGTGACAAGTTCGGCGGGGGGGGGGGGCGCGAGGACACTTCTTAGTGCCCCCCGTCCTACCTGTGCGCGCTACGGCCCGAGCACCCCCGGGTAACCGTAATTCCCTCCCCGCTTCTCCCATCCCGCAGGCAACTACAAGAACCACAAGCTGACGCACAGCGGCGAGAAGCAGTACAAGTGCACCATCTGCAACAAGGCCTTCCACCAGATCTATAACTTGACTTTCCACATGCACACCCACAACGACAAGAAGCCCTTCACGTGCGTCACGTGCGGGAAAGGATTTTGCAGAAACTTTGACTTAAAGAAGCACGTCCGAAAGTTGCACGACAGCGTCTCCAGCGCAGCGCCGCCGCCGCGGGACCCTGCGCGCAGCGGCCAGAGCTAAGGGCCGCCCCGGACCTGCTCCTCCAGGCCAGCACTATTTATCCAAAGCAGCCTTTGCTTTTTTTTTTTTTTTTCTTTTTTTTTTCTTTCTTTTTTTTTTTCCTTTCTCCCCAGCGGGCTCTGCCGCGAGCGCTCCCGGCCGCACTTGTACATAAGAGGAATCGTATTTAGCGGCGCCGCGCTGCGCTGCGGAGCCGAGCGGCCCTCGAGGGCGCGGGGCTGGCGGCCCCCGACGCCCCTCACACGTGTCTGTAAATCTCCATTTTAAATGTACGCTCGAATAAGTGAGGAATATATATATATAACTATATCTATATCATGGGACAATAAAGCGGCCCCTTCGTAGCTGTCTCATTTCCCACCTGGGCTCCAGCCCGAGCCGGGACCGCGCTCACACAGGCGCTGTCCCCTTGTGTCCCAGGATCCCGGCCGAGCCCGGGGGGATCCAGAGGAGGGAAGGGGGCGGCGGCGGCTCCGGACTCGGCGCTTCCCGCCACCGCTTCGCGGGGTCCCCTCGTTAAGACGCGATGGGGCCGCCCCTGAGCGCCCGTCCTGCCCTGCATGCAGATGAAATGATCTCCGCTCGCCTCCTGACTAATGACCCAAATTAAGAGGGGAAAATACAGGCCCTTCGAACCGCATTACATTAATCTAATCACTCCCAGCAGGCCGCAGAAACTCTTTTTGATCAGAATATGGATAATCAAGCACTTGGACTACACTAAATATTCCCTTCTTGTCCCTCCGGCTCCCCTGTTTTTAATGCGTGAGTGTCTATTTCGGCCACGTCGTTAGCAGCGATGTCACCCCCGCGGGCTGGGGGCTCCCAGGGAGGCGCGGAAGCCGCGCGACACCGAGGGGCTGGGGACGCGCTAAGGGGACACTCGCCCGTCCCCAGTTCCTCTGGGGATTAAGCGGACGGGGAGAAGCGAGGCCGGGCGGCGTGGGAGCAGAGAGGGAGCCTCGCCCGCTGCAATTACACCTCGCTCGAGTTGCATTTAGTATTATTATTATTATATATTTTTTAAAAGTGCCAAAAGTTTCTTTTGGATGGTCTGGGCCGGGTGAGGTGCAGCGAACGGCGCTCATTGATCCCGGCAGCGGGGATAGATGCTGCCGGCGTTAGCTGAAAGATTGAGGTGGAGAGTTGCGACTTGAAGGGTTTGTTTTTCTTTCTCACTTTTCTTTTCTTTTTTTTTTTTTTTTTAATTTATTATTATTAATGCTGCTGTTATTGCCACAAGTCGCTGACGAGGAGCGAAGTCCCTTCTGCTCATCCCGTTGCGAACCGGGCGCGAGCGGCACCGCGGGGACGACGGGGACAGCGGGGAGGGACCCGCCAGCCCCGCGGCGGGACCCGCTACGTGGCCGCAACGGGGAGCGCGCGGAGCGGGAGGGAAGCGGCGCTTCCTCCGCACCCCGCGTTGCTCCGCGGGGCGCAGGTCCCGCTCCTTGACGCTACGCGCGCTCTAATTTTAAAGCGGGACTTTGTCCCGGCGCTGCCTCTGCGGGGACCCCGCCAGCCCCGCACACTCCAGGTACCTCCTCCCTCCCAAGACGTCTCTGTTGCCCGCGGCTGCACTCGCCGCCAGCGCAAAACCCGCGCAAAACCCGCGCACGGCAGCGCCAGCAGCAACCAGGGGAGAAAGGGGGCCGGGTTGGAGGTGTCTCCGTGCAGGGCTCGGGGAGGGAGAGGAGGCACCACAGGGCCGCCCCCTGCCCAGCCCCTCGGCGCGGTGAGGGGCGCCGGGCCCGCAGCCCCGCGCTGGGGAGCGGCCGCGTTGCCCTTTTCCCTGCACTCCGCTCTCCAAACGTCTGAGCAACCGGTTTGCTGCTAGAAACATGTTAATTGCCAGCGGAGCTCATTAAGGCATGCACATGCAAAACACAGCGAGGGAGATTAAATGGACAAAAGCGCAATAATGAACTGTCAACAATCGGACCCATCTACACGACCAGGAGCACTCAAGAATGAGGCATTTAGAGGCAACAAAGGATTGTCTGGGACAGGAAGAAAGGACGACCTAGACTTTTGTTTAGTCAACACAATTGATTACAAATGAGAGATTAACAGGATAGCTTCAGAGTTTTTTTGAAGGAGGCAGAAGAGAAAAGTCCAATTAAGTGCACCGAATGTTAACTACATTGATTTCCACGGCCAGCCCTAGAGAAATTCTCATTAAACCATCCCTGGCGATCCCTTTTGGAAAGTAATTTGTCTCCCTGATGGAGCAGAGAAAGGGAGCCGTGTAAAGAGAAAGAAGCGCTAGTTCTTGGCACAATGAGCTTAGGAGACACACTGGAAAGAGCCAAAGGGGGAGTTAATGAGCATCTGACAAGCCGCTTGGACCCGGGCCTGGAGAGCAGCGATGAAAAGATGGAATTGGCCAACAACTATTCTTTATATCAAACATAAAAAGGCCAATCTGAAACAGGGCTGCTCAAAGCTGGTGGGGAAGAGAAGAAAGGCCCCGCCGGGGGGTGGAGCGCAGGGCCCGGCCGCCCCGTTGGGACGCGGGGGGAGAGAAACGCGCAGCCGCATCCCCCTGCCCAGGGGAGCCCCAGGCCGGGTGACCCCCTCTCCGACGGCCTCGCAGCCCCCCGGGCCGTCCCGAGCCCGCCCGGCCTCGCAGCCCGCGGACACTTGCAGCCGCCCCGGGCACCTCGCGCAGGTTGATGCGGCCAAGAGCCGCCCCTGTCCCGCTGCGGACGGGACTCGCCCGGAGGAGGCTCTTAAATCAGCTTAGAGCTCGTTAATAACAATTTTGGCTTAAGTCTGTATTGACTCAGGTTTAGGAAAGGCTTAGCACTTTCGCTTAAGTCAACACGAGGGTTGCAGCGGCACAGGCCGCCCAAGGGCCGCCCCGCTCCGCCCCCGCGTGTCCCGCACGAGGCCGTCCCACGCGCGGAGCGGCCGTGCGAGGCCCCTGGTCCCTTCCCCACCTCCCGCCTCTGCCCCTCGCACCTCACGTCGAGGCGCTGGTTGCTCCTCGCTCGCCCGCGCGCTCCGTGTGGCAAGATGGGGAGCCCAACAGGTGACTTAAATTAAAACTAAAAGAGGGAGGTGCTCAGGGGCGCCTGGGCGCAGCTCTGAGGTTTGGGAAGCACCCCGGCAATCGCGCGTCCCGTCACGGGAGGAGCCCGGCTGCCCCCAAGGGCCATTTCGTCCCCACCGAGCAAAATAAGGGAGGGCAGGGAAAGGAAGGGCCTGTCATAGAGCTCGGGAGCAAGGTCACAAAGCCCGGAACGAGGCAAAACGGAGCTTACAAAAACCGCGTCCTTTGCTGCCTCTCGAGCTTGCAGGAGATGCGACCTTCTGAGAAACTTTAGAAGCGCTCTGGTCTAAAGAAAAAAAAAAAACATACATATTTATATACACACACACACACATACTTATAGGTCGGCGGGCACAGTTCGCACCTCGCTTCCCTCACACGTCTCCCCGGGGCGAGCGGACCCTCCCTCGGTGCCACATGAACAGGAGCTTTCTGGTTTATAACCAGCCTTCTCCTTGGGTTCACTGTGTGAACGAAGGGAGGAATCCGCAGCGCTGGATGATCGCGTCGCTGAATGGATCCAGCCACAGAGAGCTGGGGGTAGGAGGGAAGAGCCAAATGCACCCGGAAGGTTAACGAAAAGAAACGCCCGAGAAATCCCAGAAAGTGGATGAAATTGTTTAAACTTATTCTAAATAGCATCTGCCTGAGGGAAAAGCGATTGTTTCATTCAGGCACAAAACCTATATATATATTTTTTTTAACTCTTATGGACTTACGGATATATTCTCTATAGTCACGATTACTATTACAAATTCTCCCAAAGAAACCCACAAGCAGCGAAGCTATCGCTTCCTAAGGGATGAAGAACACGTAAAGTGATCAAGAAAGCCTAAAATGATGAATACATAACTGGTTTCAGTCTACTTGTTCTCCCGCCGCTGCCTGACGACGCTCAGACGCCTATGAACCGATCAAGTGTCTCCTTTTTGTCCCCTCGTGTAGGTTTTCCTCGCGCTCAGCGCGATCTTACTGTCAAAATGGAAAATAACTGAGAAATGTTCCTTTTTTATCCCCCCTTTGAGCAATTCTATCGTCTCAGAAAAACCGCCTGGAAGAAAAAAAAAAAAGAAAAAAAAAGAAAAAAAATCATGTCCAAACTAGATAAGAAACGCGTGAAGAAACGCGAGTATGCGAACGAAAAATTCTCTTTTCCAACACCACTGGGCGACAAGTACTAATTTATTGCGACTTTCCACTACGCACTGGCCAAGGAGAGTAACTTACTTAAACGACGGCAAATTTTACTCTTTTTATTTTTTTTTTTTTGATTAATTTGCAATATATTTGTAAAATGATCTTAAGGCAGCTGTCTCTGCTTGAATCTGTTTCAAAAGTGTGATGTAAATAGTGTCTCACACTGTTCTGCAGCCTATTAGGGCTTTCTGGTAGGTGATACGACTGGGAGTCAGGACACCACACGTTTATTTTTAAGATCATCGTCATCACTACTGATAAAACTTACGGGAAGGAGTGATCGTACTTCCTATGTGCATGTATCAATGACAAAACACGGAAAATAACTTTAAAAAAAAAAAGCTGGAAGGCTGTAGAGAAAACAGGTAGAATTTACAGCGTTTTCAAAAGCCATCTCAGCTAAGTTTGAAAGGAATAGCCAATTACTGAAATAAATCACCCTATTTCACCTTTTCCACCTCTCCTTTCCATAAGGGCTAAGGATGTCTATCCATATCTTATTAATAAGATAAACAGGCACTCATCACAAGTAATTCAGCGTGGAAATATTGTTCAAGCAATGGGAAGCAGATACATAAGCCACTCGGGATTCGCTAAGGCTCGATTTTTCTGCATTTAACTTCTGAATTTCTACTCTTCACTCCGCGTATTAGTAGTTTAGATTAGTGCTAGACAAAAACTAATGAAAAGAAATCCACCTAAGCGAAGTTCTGCCTTTTATGCCTGCTGTACTCGTTGCCCACACACTCACTTAGCGGCAGCAGCCACAATTTACGTGTAATTTGTACGTGTAATAGAGCACTGAAACGCACAAGCCAACGAATACAGGCTTAAAGCTTTACTCGACTGCAACATATTATACCCGTTGATTATAGCTCTTGGGTTGACATTATATTAGGGGTGATATTTAAGGTCAAGTTGTACCCGGACTAAACCATTAAGATGTAATGAAAATTACCACTGTGGAGCAAATGGTGCTTTCCCGAATTAACCTCTAAAACTACCTCTTATTTCAAATTCTCTTTTCTTATTTATCAGTACTTACCAGCCCAAGCTGAGCTTTAGTTTGAAATCTACGTCCCTGAGCTGCATTGTGTGAATAAAAAAGATAGAGAGGAAGAACTCAACTTAAAATCAAGCTCCTGACTTTTAGAAAAACATGGTCATGAATAAATACAATCAAGAAGATACTCTAATAAGTGTTAAATTTAAGGAGCACTCTAAAGCTTCTCGTTATTTCACATCTCAAATGAAGTTAATAGGCTTGAGAAAACGTTTTCTGGAGGAAGAATTCCTTATCCTAGGCAAAACTAGCATGCCTTCTGCTCCTACCCCCACAGCCAGAATAACTGAGAAAGTAAAAATCTCGGCACCGAGATGCTGGAAGGGACAGGCTGGATGAGCAGGCTGTGCTCCTAGGCTGCTACGGGGGTTACTCGTCTGCACATGAACTGACACGAGGGTGATTTAGCATTTCTTATAAAATACTCAAATATTAACTTACAAACAGGCAAAAACAACCCTTTTTGTTAACCCTACTGCTGTTCTCAATTGTTTTTCTCCACCCATCGGAAAAGAATGAGAGACAATAGGCTCTTAGGGCAATTGCAGCTTATTTATACATATGTAGTAGCACAAAAGGGCAAGCAGTTAGTCAAGAGTGCAGCGTAGCGGGTTATGCTCTGAGTGGAGGAAAAAAAAAAGAAAAATAGGTAGGAATCTACATAAGCTTTAAAAAAGTAAAATGACTGGGGGGAAAACTACATAGAATCAATATGCTTGAAATAACAGCCTTGATTCGGTGAAGTGTTGCTATTCTGAGTCTCGCTTAAACCCACAATTCAATTACACTGGTATCGTCAGTTTAGATTTTTTTTTTCTGCTTTTTGTCTGTTTGTTTGTTTTGTTTTTACACATCCTCCAGTATAAACAACACGAATACAAGGTACCTGTATCTATGAACACGCAGGATGTGAGCAAAGTCAGGCTTGGTAAAATACCGGGCGCTTGCAGAGCGGGGGTAGAGGGACCCGAGTGCTTGGGGACACCCCATGCGATGACTCCTGCCCCTGCTCGACCCCGTCTGTGTGACACAGCAGGAGACACGCAGCCCCCCACCGCCCCCCACGCCTCACTGGCCCGCTCTTTGGGGGGCACATGTTCTTATATATATAATATATATACATTCGTGCACTAGCTGTCCTGGTACTTCTACAACTATGCCATAGGAGTCATAAAATTTCCTCTTTGAGGAAGAGTATCTAACAATATTTAATACAGCTATGCTCAACGCATATTTGCAAAAAAAAAAATCTTTTTGCAGTGAAAAAACCAATATACAGGACTGCGGGTGCATCCTACAAAAGCCTCGATCCACCCAGCTGCCACCCCTTTACAGTCCACACACCCGGCTTTGCCTCCATAGGAAATCCCAAGAAGGACGGGGATGGGAACACCGGGTCCCGGTGTTTAGGCGGAGTCCAAGGAGATAAAGACCCAGATTATTCACACACATCAAGTACTTAAAGGCCCAGATTTCCCTGAGGATGCAAAGTCCAGGATGAATCCGTCTTTGTGAGCTACTAACTGCTCACTGATCCCTCCATTTTGGTCATTTAATTTCCTTAGTGTCTTCCTGTGTAATAGCTTTTCCCTTGTTATATTTTCAATTGTTTCCAACTACCCATTTATTTGGTTTTTTTTTTTTTTTTTTTTTTTTTTTTTTTTTATTTGGAGCACTTTCATACTAAAATACACACGTTCCTGCTCCATCAGATTGAGAAGCACATTGTGATCTTACAGAAGAAAATATTACCAACTTGTCTTTGTGACAGAACAGTGAGTAGGTATAAAATTGCAATGGTCTCTCTATGTCATTTTTAAAGCTCGCTGCCTGTAAGATGAAAGCCTAATTTGATATTTTTGTAGTTATGTAACAGTTCTAATATTTTGTGACATTTTGTATTGTGACACTATAGATGAAATTGTCATCGGACTGACACCCTTTACTGTTTATTCCTTAATTACAACTGTTAACAACACTGCAGAGAAGCGTGCTAATCTGCCATCACATATTATGAAAACAACGTTATTGTTACAAACACCAACACCCACTCAACAGGATATTTCTAAGATGGCAGTTTCTGTTAAAACTTACCAGTTTAATGGACACTTCAATAGAAAAAAAAAGTTTCAAATGAACTCTTCACATTCCCCTTGAAAATATAAAACAATTTGTAGTTGCAGCTGAAGTGTTTTATTTTGTTTGTTTTTCATGCCAGAGAATCTTCAGCGCATTTTAATCCAGACAAACCCAGTGTTTAATTTCAGAGAGAACAGTCTCTACAGATGTTGGTTCTTCAAGACTACCCAGACCTCCCATAATTTCCAGCTGTAAGTTGTTTCCCTCATTCTTACTGGACTCTGAACTCTCTCAACAGTTAATGGATGAATAATTAAGTTAGGATAATTAATTAAATACACTTTGCAATGAAATGAAAGCTGCCCTTTCAAACAAAACATTTTGGAGGAGTTACTGCCAAAGCAATCACGGCATTCACAAGAACCGTTCCTAAAAAGCACCCCAGTTTAAACAAAAATAGTTAAAATATCTCTGCTACAAAAATAATTCATATCACTTTGTAACACCCACACACTAATTCTCTAGTCGCCCAGCAAAGTCAGTAATTATTAAGCTTTCACATCCTCAGGTGTTGGCAGGGTCAACTTTTTTTTTTTTTTTTTTTTTTACTTCTAGGGCACAGGGGTAGAAGAATGATACATACCCTGTAAATGTAATATCTTTCATCAATCAAATCCTAATATCTTGTTATTAATTAAACAAATAAAAAAATAAAAAGAATGCTTTCTGTTTTCCTTGCTTTAGAAGGATGAAACTTTAGGCCAAGTCACACACCTGCAAAGATTTTCTATTCAATTGGTATTTTCAAAAGCAATATGTACTGGAGTAGTGGAAGGTACAAGAGAATTGCACAAAGAGTGAAACAAAAGATGTCACTTAGTTATGTCAACACAAAGAAAATAGCACTAAGGACAGCCTAAAAGTAACAAAACAAACTATCAAACAAAAACCAGAGACTTGTTTACTTTTTTTTTTTTCCCTCTTTTCCAGTGCATTAGACAAGAAATACAAACCAGGCAGCACAGCAGGGAAAAGCAGCAGTAGTTCCTGGAGCAAAGGGTGGAAGCAAAGCCAGTAGCAATCAGGGAAAGCAAATGTGGACATTCCAGGTGCTTCTTGTACAGCTGCTGGCACTAAGGTTCGTGCATAGGTTTGCAATTCTAAACCAAAGACTATTGTCTGATGTAATCTGCTTGCCCTTCCTGTTAAGGATAAATTCTTCCCTTCTCCCTCATCCACAAAGACATTTGCAGCATTCATGACAAAGAAGAAAGACAGCACATGAATGCGTCTTTACTCATCACACTAACATGTATAAGCAGAACATTCAAAAGAGAATCCCTAAAACTCTTCCCATACTGAAGAGGAAATTGTCCCGCTGTTTTTCCATGCACCAGAGTTCCACTTCTGATTCTAAAAGCCCGTTTGAACTGGATAGTTCTTCCTATCATGAGGAATGATGGTTTAGCTCTCCTCAGGCAAAAATACCGTTTATACTAAACAAATTTACACATTGAGACAGTGAAAGCAAACCATCTAGTATAGATAATTTTCATTTAATGATTTACATTGCAATTTAACAACACGATATTCCATTGCCTGATCAGCATGATATTGCTTACTTAAGTCAGAAAAGAGGAAACAAACCCAGAATGTTTATTTTTGTGACTCTTCTTTTGGGGAGCTTATGTTCTGTTTTGTAGATTTCATTTTCTTAAAGCCAATAGGAGCCTCTGCTCTTCCTAAAAGGAAATGCTCCCATTTGGGAAGGGATTCTTCTACTGACGCCCAGTAGAGAGTCTGAGAAAGCACAAAGAAAAACATTTTAAATTTAACTTCAAAATCCTCATTAGCTTGTTATAAGAACAATACAGTTATGTAATGTGTTTTTTTTTTTTTAATGAGTGAAGCAATTCAGAAAAGAGCTAAGTACTTGCATAAGAAATTTCAAATCTCTCATATCTTACAAAAAAGCACACTGGAAGCATTTCATTCTGTACTGTGAAGTGACTGAATGTGCCCTCTTGTGGTAAGCAACAGATCAGTTCAGACAGTGCCTTTAACAGAATAGTTTCTGTAATGACAAATTTTTCCCAAACCAGCCTTTATACTGAAAAAAACCCCCAACATTTAGTGGAATTTACTTTTGCAACGAAAACAAAAAAGAAATTCTTAATATTTAAAACGTTTCGTATTTTATTTCTCTAGAAAAGCATTAATATAGTTCACAACATTTGTGATATTTTCCAAGTCTTCCCTTCTTTATTTCCCTTTTTTCTTCCTCTTTTACTACTGACAAAATAATTGATTTTAATTTTGGGGCCATGACTTTATGATCTAAGAAATACATTCTGGACTGCCTAATCCTTTCTCCTGATTGCTCTATATCCTTCAGCAATAAATTTAACTTCTATTTTATTTGTAGAATGGACACCTATATATCATTTTTATGCTAGTATTTTGAGAATAACATTATTCGTAGGACTTCAAAAAACAAATACCAAGTCTCATATATATTTCGATTTTTTCCCACAAAATAGCGACCGAGAGTCGGATAAAACCAACAGTTAAAACCAATCAGCAATCTAAACATTTTTACGTAATGAAAAAAAATCATTCAGAAAACGAAACAAAACATTTTTGTAGCAGGAAACTTCTACAGTACTTTATGTATTAACCTTTTTTTTTGTATACTTTTTAAAGTACGTAATGCAGAAGCATATCACAAACTGAACATCTCTGAGAGTATAAGATTCCTGGCTAACCATTTTGATCCTCACTTGTAACTCAGATATATCTATGGCTCTTACAGTTTTACAAAAATATTTTCTTCAACAGATTTACTCAAAGAATCTTTTTTGACAAGCATATGTGCTGTCATACAAAACTACTCTGACTTAGCAAGCTGGGGATCCATTATGGGCTTAACTTTCAAACTATATTAATACAGATACATATATGGTTGAGTGAAATATGCTCAGAAGTGTTTTGGAACAAAGTATGCACAAGAATTTTGTACCATGAAAGAACATTTTCTTTTCCCACTATTTACAGTACTCTCTTAAAAATATAGAAAAGGCTGAAATAGGATCTTCAAATAGTAACCCCCTTCTCTAAGTCTCCACCACTGCTGCAGGGTTTAACAGGTCTCTACCTGTTATGAGCACTTGCTCCATATTCTCCAATTTGGATGGACTTCAGTCTACATCCACTAAGCAGTTAAGGCACCTAACACAGGATGGAGATAAGAATCAAAATTCCTAAGTCCAAAACTGATCCAAAAATCTCTCAAGGTGTCTTCAAAGTCTTCCAGGAGTCTAAAACTCTACTTCTTAACAGAGTGAAAATAGATTCAACCTTCGTAGCTTGGCATATTTCTCAGTATCATCCAAGATGTATGGGTATCTAGAAAAAAATGTACCCTTTGCCTAAAAAAACCTCGATAAACCCACTGAATTGGCATTCTCAGCAAGCATTCTGTCACAGATAGGAATAGGCTACTTAAAAATGTAATCGTGGCCAATATCTTCTAACAGTAACTAAAAAAGTGATGCCTCTCATGTAAGTAACAGCCTAAAGATTAGGACATTTGCTCTGTAGGTATGGAAGCAATGTACAGCACTCCTCTCTTCACATCTTGGCAAGGCTGAATCCCATATACTTCTCCTCCTTTGGTATCACCCTAACACCCAGACTAGTGTGGGACATTGCTTTGCCTGTGGGAAAAAGGCCACTGGGGCCCAATTCCTGCTCCCAGGACTCACTCTCTCTCTCTCTTTTTTTTTTTTTTTTTTCTTTTTTTTTCTTTTTTTTTCTTTTTTTTTTTTCCCTTTCTGTATTCATCATTCATTTGCCTCCAAATACTTTCAGAGAAGAGTACAGAGATTACAACTATAGGGTATGTTGTATCCGGATAATCCTTACTTCTCAGCCTAACCTGTTGTACAAAATTTGTATCTTTAAATAATGCTTTAGGAAGCACGGGTTGAGAAATAAATCAAGTGCTACTGCTGTAGCAGTACTTTTCCCAAGTTCCCATACAACCTGATAAAAGAACTCTGAGAAGTGAGAACTTCTCCATTCATACTGATAAACTGTTGACTCTGAAATGTAAAGATGACAATCCATGGCAAACTCAACAGAGGATGGCCATACAAAATAAATCGAATGGCCCTGGTAAAACAAGTCTGGTAATTTTGATATTTATAATATATGCTTTTATATTTGATTCTCTTTTTAAGTAGAAGTTGATATAGATTTGAAAGCTGCTAAATATTTCCACCTGAGTGCTCCAGAATCTAGGGACCTTGCCCCAGAATTTGGGTTCAGCTTGCAGTACACAAGCCTTTGGCTATACCAGTCACTGGATTTTAAAATCAATTATTTTCACTTTAAGAACATGCTTCAAGGGAAAAAGAAAAAGCAAAATATTTGGTAAACAGGAAATGAAAAGATAGAGTTCTAGGACTTACTTCTAACTTAACAGTATCAGGATGTGGAAGTAAATACACTCTTCCTTGCAGCTTTTTTTCTGCTGCTTCTATATCCTAAAACACACAATACAAAAGCAAACACAAGCAATAAGAAAAAGAAAATACACACTCACGTAACGGCATTTAGATGAACTCACTAAGCCTAAAAAGCATTCAAATAGTAACACCAGAAGTTTGCATCTTTCTGTTTAGTAATATCCTACTGTTTCTAGAGATGTTTTGTGTACATTTTTGATGTAAGAATAAATTTCATTGCCATGTAACACTGTTGCTGCAACACAACACTATTCTCTGTGGACGCTAGGGTAAATTACAGTCAGATTCTGCTCTCTATGATTTATGAAAATAAGGTAGAGGGAACAGAATGATTTTCTCTGTGCTGCATGCAAACCAAAGTATGTATTCTAGCTACTGTAACTGTAAAGTAACTAGGCAAATTATGTGCAAGATCTTTACTCCTCGAGACAAAGATGACTTGCTAATATGCATGCATAACATGTGCACAAAAATGTAGAGCTGCAGCAAGCTGTTCACCAGACAAACTTGGATGACAATGCATCTCACATAGCTTTCTTATAAAAATCAGTATTTGGGTTCTGTGTGTCCGGTAGATATGTGATGGAGTTACAGAGGCCTAAATATATGTGCTTTTTATTATTTTTTTTTCTCTCCTCACAACAAATGAACAAAAAAAGCCAACCCAAAACATCTCTCCAAATCAGCTGCCCTCCCCCTTTAAAGTTCTGACCCATTCTTGTGGGCTTAGTTCCATACCCAAACATTGAAGAGATTGAGTGGTGGGCAGATGAAGAGAGACAGAAAGGGACGTGGGAGTGGGGTGTGAAGAAGCCAAAGCTGAACAGAGTGGAGGGGGAAAGAAAGTATAGCAGATGGCAGAGTTGGGAGCAGAGAGCGGGTGTGAAGAGTACAACAGAAAAACTAAATGAGAGAGGAAATTCCCCAAAGGGACTTCCCAAATATTCACCACCACTGCTGCTGAAAAGAAGAGTGAGATTCTGTAGGAGCATATCCACAAGGGAGACCAAACATGATTACTCGTATTGAATAATAGCCAATCTGAACACACATCAATAAGAAGCAAACAGTGCTCAACTCCAGTTGAAAAAATACAGCCCCAAATTAGTAGAGTATGATTAATAAAAGCAGAACCCAGCCTGTTAGCCGGAAATTCAACTCCAAGAGAGGTACCATTGGTTCACACGAACTACCATGTTCATTTTAACTATCCATTAATTTCTTTCACAGTATGACTATTCTCTTGCACATAATTACAAACTTTATATAAGAAAAAACATTTCTCCCTTTTTAACAGTAAAATGCATATTCTTGTACGAAGCTAAGGGGCGTCTGAGAAAGAGACGACTAATTCTCAGATTTATCCAGATCCTAGGAAGCAGCGTTTGCCTCTTCATGTGGAATAGAAAGAAGTGACCAACCAGGGATAAGTATCGGGGAGAATAAGAGCAAAACTGGAAGCCATTTGAAGACACAATGTCAAAGTCACAGGGGACATAATGCAGACTTAACAACAGACTAAGCAACAAAGTTTTCTGCATATGTCTTTGGAACAGATATGCCATAAATAGCACCACATGAAGCTCATCATCAGTATGGTTCAGAATGAATTTGGAGAAGCTACCACCATACAGAAAAGGAAAGATCAATCACTAATGTTCCTTTCATTTTCTTACATAGATATTCCTTTTTCCTAATTCCTTTATCACAGGAATTTTCACGGTATATACTCAGTTAAGTCATTGGGATGTTTACAATGACAGGAAATGAATGTCTTTCAGGCAAGAAGAGACAGCAGTTGTGCATATATGTTTAGCAGAGAAGGTCACTTTGGCATAGCCTAGATATTGGATGTGTCTTTTTGTTGCTCACTCCAGTTTTTATGTTGTGCAGTCTATTGTCATTCAGAATACTGATTTAATGACAGACAGTGAAAGAAATTTTAGCTGGAAGGTGCAGTATGCTTTAGAAAATAACTGAAGCTGCTGAAAGGTTAGATGGCACCTCTTCCATGTCTACACAACTACTTAACGTTAGGAAAAAAAAAAACCAAAAAAAACTGTCATCCATATGGAAATAATTGTCACCAGTGTAAACTTCTCCAGGAGGGGGAAGAAAAAAAAAAAACAAAACCCAAAAAAACAGGAAAGCTAAGATATTAGATGTCATGGTATTGAAAAATGTAAGTATCTTGCACGAAAACTGCAAGTTCTAGAAGAAAAGTAATTCAAGATCCTTCACCAGAGGTAAAATGGAACTCATGACACATGCATTGCTTTTTGGGGACCAAATTCAACTGTCATTTACATTGCTGGCCAATCCTTCTTTTAGAATTATATCCGTATGAAGGGGAGCAAATCTGGTCTAAATTACCTAGCAAGTACTAAGCATTACATAGCATATTCTTTATATTCTGTGTCTGCTATAAGCTGTTGCACAAGAATATACAAGAATTATTATAAGCAAACTCACCAAATTAGACTTTGCATACCAAGCTAATTTATTGTTTCATGGATACAACATTATATAACTACCGAACAATATATTCTTTTTAAAACAGCTTTCTCTAATCTGCAATATTTTGCTAAAATATCAAGGAAAATATTCTCATAATTTTATGAAAATGTGGAGTATGTGCTTCTTATAATGCTATAATTTCAATTTTAGAAAGTGTTTCCTGTCTTATTGATATAAAAATACAAAACAAAAAATGAGAAATACTTTGCATAAACACCAACTACAACAGATAAAGAAATGTCTTTTTTCTACGATCACATACCAAAACCAACTGATTTTGCTTAAATGCTGGAAAACAGAAATGCAAATAAAAAAATAACACTTCATCATGTCCATGTATTTTTGAGCAGGCCAAATCAACAACTCTCCACATGGTAACTGTGAAATGTACAGTGCCTGGTATCAGTAACAATATTCTGAAGCTGGCACATTAATCAGTCTTGTTTTCAAGCTTCTCATATATTATTCCACAAAGATGTTTTTTTCCTGTTTTATTCTGCTATCAGAAAGCATCTGCAGGAGTGGATGCCTGTTAAAACTAGTATAAAATTAATAGATTTAAACTGATTTATGCTGCTTTATCCTGCAACAGAATTTGTTTTGATACATATGTTTTTGGTTTTTTTCTACAAACACCAACATTTTTGACACTTGAAAAGAACAATTTTGAGGATGTGACAGTAGATGGCAAATATCTGTGTAACTGCAAAAATATTTACACTGTCTGTATATGTCTGAGCTATTGTTAACATTCCCAATACAAGAAGCTTTCAGCAAGCAGGACTGTATCCTGCATTTATTAAATTTGCCTGTGTTAACTTAGAATGCATCTATAAAATACACATTATTTACCAAATACATATTTATGAAATACAATTCTAGTATAATTCTAAAAAAGGAGTATGGAAATGTGGGAGTCATAATACGTGAAATTACTGAGCGGAGCACAATCTATGGAAATAAATAAGTAAATAAACCCCCTAGGCCCCCACTGCCCCCCAGTCTCCCAGTAAACAGCTACATTTGTATACAATTTCCAGGAGTTAAAGTTGGAAAATCTTCTTTGCCACATAAGGCATCTCTGATAAACTGTTCTGTCTTCTCTGCTGTTCCCTACACAGAGCTTCCGTATAAATACAGTGAGGGCACACAAAAAATTTATATCCACCCAAAATGTGAATGCTTTCAATCTTGGCCTAGCTTAATGTGGAGACAAAACGTCTTAACAATACACATTAATCTTTACATTTTCTAGAGTAAAAATTATGGTTTTAAGAAACGTACTACGTGCAATACAGCATCTTTACAAGTAAGCGTTTAAGACAGTGCTTATAAAAGGTGCTGGTTTCTGCTCTTTCCCAAACAGATCACCATTTCTTAGATACACATTGATTTAGTGGTCCGGTGTAGTAATCACTTCAAAATCAGATGCATAAGATAGGTGTCCTAAAACAGATTTTATTGTTCAAGACCCTGCAGACCAGTCTAGATCTTTTTTTTTTTCTTTCATTACCAGCCCTAAAATTTCTGTTGAATTTAACCAGGAAACACAAATTTTACCTGAATACGACAACAGATATCTAGAACAGCGATTATCCTAACTGTCTCATATTTTAGGAAGAACAAGGAACACAAACGCTGCTTTTACAGACTTGCAAGAAAGGGTCTCAAAGTCACTCTACACCTCCTAAAGGAAAAATATCAAACTGAAAAGTTCTTCCACAAGTTCACATGACTGCAGACGGAAAATAATTCCCACCAGGGATTAAAAGCATTAGAGGTTGGTCAGCCCTTATTTCCAACCACATCCTCCTGTCTTGAATCAAAGGGTAAAGGTGCTTTAAGCCTTGTCAGACTCTGAAGTTCTCTCAAGCAGACATGCAATGGCATGTGTTACAGCTCTGCATGTACTTTGAGAAAAGAAAAAAAAGATAGTAGCAGCTGCCACCACGAGGCTCATAAAAGAAGGGCATGTAAAAAAGGTAGTGATGCCACCAGATAAGAAAGACTTGTCATTTAATACTGTTGGTCAAGTTCCAGAAGAAGGAATTGGATATAATGGAATTCAAACAGTAACTAGACAGCAAACACTTAGGAGGGAAAAAAAAATTCTAAGCTACATAATGGTGACATTTCAGTGAGGTTCCTGTAGTTGCAGAAACTTACATTTAGAAGTGCTGCATTCCTTTTACGAGCTGCATCAGCTGCTTGAGTTTGCCATGCCTTCTTAGTCTTTTTGTCTCCCAGATAAGTCTCCATCTGCTGTAGCAGCACCGATCTCTGAGAGAGTCTACAAAGGAAACCATTTCGCTAAGTGGGTAGAACATTTTGCTCAGGAGCTAGAAAAGTAACCTTTTTACCTTACCCAGTTCTCTTCAAAACTAGGGGGCTAATTAAGCCGGCTGTAGGGTGGGTGTGCTGGGGGAGGAAAAAGGTACAGGCAGACACCACCTGCTGAGCTCCTATGAGCTGTAGCGTTGCAGCCAGCAGCCCTCATATGCTAAGGTGCTTGGAAGCACTTAATCCCCCAGAAGAGGAGAGATAGGGTGGGAAGGGGTGACTTGATCAGTGCTCCACTTGCTCACTGGCAAGTACTAGTTGTTACCAGAAAAGCAGATTTTTCTGAGTCATTATTGTATATGCTTCACAGCCTGAGTTTACAGGGCAACACAGAAGCGATTCCGTAAGTGAGTTTGGAGTGGCAGAATCCAATTATCTTCCCGAAACAGGAATTTAGCAGTGATAGGGGGTTAACAATAAAAGACATTAGGCAGGTACTACCATTGGAAATCAAAAAAAAAAAGCCCATCAAACTGCCCCTAAAGGCACTCGAGGGTGATAATTCCTACAGTTCACGAAGAAAGAGTGCCACCTCCTGGAGCACCAGCTCAGGTACCACTGGGCTCTACAAAAGCCCCGATTTCACTGTTTTTCGAGACTAGCAATTACATCTTAGGAGATGACACCACGACACGAAGTGCTGTGAGGTTCCACAGCACAGAAACGACGACTTACATCTCTTCATGTTTCCTAGCAAGGCGAATCTCTTGAGCCACATACCGTGTCGTTTTCAGCTGTTCACCAGTTTTGCCACTCTGCAAAAGGGAAACCAAGTGAAATTAAAATCCCCCAAGCACATTCACAAACATCTAATTTTTGCTCTTAAAGAAATCCATATGTTAAAAGTTTGGATGCATTATATTTATATAATTTATTAGCTACCTCCTTAAAAATCTGTATATTAATTTTAACGCTCTCTACAAAGACATTGTGGCATTATGCTTTGAATACGAATGTGATACTAACACAGTTTTATGAAAATTTTGGTAATAATTTGAAGGAACCAAAACTTGATTTACAAGTTTCAGATTTAATATAACAATGTCTCAGTTGCTTATGACTTGCACAAATAAACTATGCTCTTGCAGAACTTGTGTAGTACCGTTTTCGCCCGTGCTTTTTGCCTCACATCGTGGCACTCACAGCACCAACATATAATTCCTGCAATTACCATTTGTAGCTACTTTGTGCAGACGCAGGGCCTTGTTCTTAGCGATCTATGCTTAAATACACATCCAATTAAGCTAAATAGCTTAAGTTATTAAGCTAGTTTGCTATTTTTTGAGCTCTTGAAAAACTACGTGAAAAACCGAGCTCAACTGTTGAGTACTGATTTAACAGTTTTACTTATATTTTACTTTTTTAATGAAACCAACCAGCTGCCTGCTCTGCATGTGTATTGCAATTCTACAGTGCTTTCCAAGAAGCTTGAACATCTTTCAGTCAGTTAACTTTCTCTACCTCAGAAGCAACTGCATTGTTACCACATAATCAACCCAAATTAAATAAATAAGTCACAACATTTTCACGACGTTGAAGAATGGAAGAGTTTTACCCCTCCAAAACATTAGTGAAGGACTCCCAATAGGGTGTCACAGGCAGCTTTGGAGCAGGTTATCTGTACTTGCAGCGTGACTAAGCACCCTTGCTTAGCCAGGGGCAAGCTTTTCACTAAACTGCGAGGAATTCTCCCCAGTCGCGCCCCACCTAACACTGCCCAAGATGGAGCCATCCCCTGTGGGCTCTTCTCTCCGCTTGGGGACAGCGGCGAAGGGAAGTGTGACCTCGAGGGAGCCTGAAACAGGCGAGGGGCGGCGGGCAGGGCGGCAGCGCGGCCCCTCTCCCCTCAGGAGGCGGCAGCGCGAGGCGCCCACCTCGAAAGGGCGGGAAAAGGGCGGCCATTGGGAGGGGGTCGGGGGTGGGGGGGGTGAGCACGTGCCTGCCGCCTGGGCGCGGGCGGAGCCGCCCTTAGCCCTACCATTGCCAAGGAGGGAGGGGGGAGGGATGTCAAGGAATGTGCCATTCCGTGGAGCCATTCCGTGCCGCAGAGAAAGTACAGAAGAGCAAACAATAATTAGAATAAAAACCCTTTACCTTCATTCTCGTTGCCTTAGAAAAGCGAGGCAATCACCCGCCATAGCCTCCACGTCAACCTCCTTTCCTTCCCCCCCCGCTCCGGCTGCCATGGAGATGGCCGGAAAGGTAGGGCTCAGCCTTACCCTCTGATTGGTCCCGATTCTCCTCAGGAGGCGGAACCAGACCGGGTCGGGATCCGCCTTAGCAATCAGGATTGGAGGAGCGAGAAGGGGCGGGACCAACCATAGCGGGAGGGCGGGCCGCGAGGGGCGGTTGGTGGGCGGGGTCTCAGTGACCGTTGGCCGCGGGGGCGGGGCAGGGGCGTGAGGCGGAGCCGCCGCCTGAGGCGGAGCCGCGTGGCCCTGCGCGGGGCCGAGCTGGAGTTAGAGGAAATAGCGGCATGTTCGAGTTCTTCGGCCTGGGAAACACTCCTGCAAGTTTAGGGTGCTGTGATCTTGTCCTCTACGAGAGTAGGATCTCCTCCAGGCTTTTAAAGTGGAAGATTTGCCCAGGCTGTCTCAAGCCATTTATGTGCAAACTTTAATCAAAAGCTGCTTTTTAAAAGACACAACTCAGTCCTGTTTGGTTTTTTTTTTCTTTTTTTCCTCCGTGAATATTTTGTCTTCACAAAAAAAAAAAAAAAAAAAAAAAAAAAAAAAAACCCTAAGCCAAATGCAATTGAACAGCTCATCTCCATTTTCCTTTTAAATATCCTCTTTAAACGTTCTCTTATCCTAGTGTTCAAGGCATCTCACAACAAGCTCTTAATGCAGATCGGAAGAGCCTCTTTCTTGAGATTCTTCAGGTCTTTATCTCTCTTCTGTTTTTATCATTCTCCAATTTCATATTTCTGCAATAAACTTATATGAATTCACTCTGTGACATAAGTAGGAATTTTATGGTATTTTATTCTTTCTTATAAGTAGGAATTCTCGTCATCCTGCTCCTGCTTATTTCCAAATTCAGGCTAAATACTACTTAAAATGTTACCTCTGTGATATGAAGACTTTTCAATAAATGATAGGGGGAATAAGAGTCCATCCTCATTTCTAATGGTGTGGAAAGCTAATGGTTACAGGCTTGCTGAATTTAATGGAAAACCTAAGTGTTTCACATGCTCCACTTTCAGCTCTACAGATTCACTTGAGTAGTAGTGATCTTTTTCTCTTTTTTTTTGGTAGCTTTTAATAATTTCAGAAGGCCTACAGACAAATTGAAGTTTGGTTTACATAGGCCACTATATATGCTCTTTGTAGTGAGAATGAAAAGATAATTTTACTCAAGCTACAGATACTATTGATTGCTCAGTGCTGCACCAGCAGGGATGGGATGGAAACCCTAATTTCCTAATGAATCCTTTATGTGACAGTGGATAAAACACTCTAGTTTATAGCTAATGAGCATTTGCTTTTGAATTCTGTATTTTTCATCTGTATTTGATTTTTCAATATTAATGTTCTTCCTTATTAGAAGTGCAATATAACCTAGTTCAATGCTCAAGTTGTCACAAATATAAACTTCAAAGTTTTTATAACAAGAAAACTAAATATGCATTAAGGATTTGCTGTTCACACTGAGATACTGGCACTCTGGCCCCAGATTTTTCTTATCCCCACAATTTGGTCTTCAAAAATTTGGGATAAAGGGTCTTACAAGAGAAATTGGTGAATTGCAACACTAGGTGGCACTTAAACACAGCTAACGAGGACTCAAATATTGCAACATGCAAAAACAGTCAAACACATTCTGTTCTAACATGCAGTTAATTATATCCTCAAAGTGATGTCTTGGATTGATATTACTAAACAAACATGTATAAAATGTAATTACAGACAAGTGAAATAAATACTGTAGACTTATAATTGCAAGATATGTTTTTTGCTTGTAATATGCTACACCTGTGCGCAGTTTATATAGCTAGTATTTTATTTTGTCATTTTTACTCACATTTAGTATGGCTCAGTTTAGGTTTATGTGCTTCTATTTACTGGTATCAATTTGTGCCATATGTCAGCTTTTAAAAATAGGTTGCTTTTATGTATTTGAATTTTAAAACAGGAGTATTTCAAAGGGAAAACAATAGTTCACAAAATCACTTCAAAAACTTTTTAATGTGCATATGTTTTAGATTGTTTATTTCAGTTTGTCCCTCAGATTTTCCTGCTATCTGCTGCAGAGGTGGTGGACAGCTTTTCGGTCAGTATCCAGGGCCCATACGAAGTTACAGGTTAAAAAGACAAAAGAGAGTAAGGAAATATCCTCACAGGCTGTGAGGCACCAAATGCAGAAAGTGCAGAAATTTCCTTTTCATTCTTGTTTTTTCCTCACCTTCCAGAGTAGATCTCAACCAGAGTTCATCTCTAATGCTGGCAGGTCCCAGGCCATATTCTCTTCTTTCCACCTGGAACTGGAGATCCATATTTTCTGCAAGGGGCTGGAAATGAAGGCTGATGTTGCTGGGCATCCATCAGCCTGTGCAAAACAAGTTGGCCAAACCAGGAACACTGATACAAGTCCGGAACAAGAGCTGGAAAAACCTGTGGAAATAGAAAGTGTAAAACTATGGATCGGGCCAGGACTAAGCAGGCCTAACTTAAAAAAAAAAAAAAAGAAAAAAAAAAAAGTGGTAGAAGCATATAAGGAAGAGGAGAATATTATTCCTTTATTTTCCTTTATATTTCAAATAGAGATTAAAAAGCCTGATAAATAAGATGAAGCCAAGAAAATCAGCATTCAGGTGCGAATCTGCAATTTTGCTTTCTTTAGGGAAAGATGTTTCTAGGTGCTGGAACATTCTTCCCAGGTAGTAGCAGATACAGCCATGAAATGCAGCCTAGACAAAACCAAGAGTTTCCTGGGGCACCCAATTCGCAACAAACAAGGGAATATAATACATGCCCGGACAGGTCTCTTCCAGCCCCGGTTTCTATGGCATAGCTTGCTCTTTTTGAAGACTTAAGCAAGTAGTTTGGCCCTTGAGTAATAATATTATGCCTTCTCTCTCAAAAAAAAAAAAACAAAACCCTGCAGTCCTCAACTGACTTTAACAGATATATAGGTAGTAGAATGTTTTACAAGTAATTATAAAAACTATTTACAGTAATTAGCTTGAACTTAATTGCGTCTCTAGCATATAGGCTGGTAAATCACAGCTTCATTTCAAGCAATTCCTGTTTACCCTAAACCAAACACAGGAAACGCAGTAAAAACAAACCCGTGAAGAACCACTGTTGTCAGGCCCTGCTTTGACATATATAGGATGGGGATGCTTAGTGTTACAAGCAGTGCTTGACTTACCAGCATGGGCTACACCTTGCTTACCTTATGGACCATGAGTTTGCTCCTACTGCCAGGAACAAGAGGGTGTACAGGAACCAAAGGGATAGAAACATTTTTGAACCAAGTATTTTTTGCTCTAACGAGAGAGTTGCATCGGATGGAATATAATGAGAGGGGAGATTTTTCTAGACTCCCTCCCTAGTTGGTGAAGGGAAGAGATCCTCTCTTGACGGCGATTCAGAGCATGAACGTTGAGGGCTGAACATTTGGCCTTGCTCTGAATGGCTTTTAGAGGTACCTTTTTCTCTTGATGGGCAATGTAGGCAGCTTTACCTGCCCTTTTTCACATGAATCCACTTATTTCAGTCCACCAGCTGCTTCCCAGTGCTGCTTTGAACTGGTCTAGTTACCTTTAAGGCCCCTCATGCTCGTGGATGTTACCAGAAACACCTTCAGTTGCAGGCCTGGGTGCAAGCAATGCTATTGCTGTCCACTCTAGCTGACAAATTGTCTTATCTTACAATGATGATACTTCTGTGGAGGCAAAACATTACTTGGCATTTTTATATACACCATTATATGACTGGCAAGATACCTCATGCTAATAGCTTGACTTTTATTGTAAGCAGAGGTAGAAGGAATAACACCACCTTCATCATTCTAGCACAGTTTCTTTATGAACACATCTCCCAGCCATACAAATCTGACCAGAAATGTTCTATTTTCTTTTATTTTTATTTCAGTTTAGATTTTTGAATGCTTTTATTACAAGTTTTTTTCAATCCTTGGGAGAAATTAGAGAAGCAACAGTACTTCTCTTGTTGCCTAACACCTACATTTACTGACAATAAAAATAACTGAACTTGCACAAAAAGCCACTTTCTAATAAACCCTTTTACTAGGTTGTTACGAAAGTTGAGTTTTTCATTTTTTACAAAAAAACACCTCTTTTTAAAGAAAGGTCAGTCAATCTTTCTAGAAAGATTTAATAAATGACTTCTTCCCCTTGCTAAATTTAGTCTTTTGTTGAATTGTTTCAATTCCTATTAAAGCTTCACAAAAATGTGCCTTCTATTATATTTCTCCTAATAGGTTTCTCAGCCTTATAACTATAATAAATTTGTCAGTCTAGCTTCACTGAACACTGGACTTCTAAATCCTACCAGAACAGATTATAAATGTAACCATTTCTAAACCCTTTCAAGAAGTTTTACCCTTTCTTTCAACACTTTTTATGTTCTCAGCAATTGAGTGGAAATAACCTTTCAGAGTTATTCTTTAAAACCTCTTTCTGGGTGATAGCGCAGTCTAGTCCTGTTATCAGTCAGTCCGTCAGCAAACCTGGGTTCTGTTCCCGCACCTGCCACTGTGGATTCGCAGTCTGAACCGACTCACTTAAACCAATGTTTTCTCAAGTGTTCATTGAGAGGAACTGGCCAAATAGACCCTATAGGGCCTGATTTTTCAGACTAGCTGAGTGCTTAGAGCTGCAATCTAAATTTTTCTGAGTGGTATAGCAGATATTAAAATTTTATAAATATAAATATAAATATATATATATAAAAACATATAATTTTTACTTTTTTCCTCCTGTTTGCTTGTTTTTCTTCTTCTTTTTTTTTTTTGTTAGGAGAGAAGTTAATACTTTTTCGGATACAGAAAGTACTGTCTCTGTAAACAGTTCTCATTAGGATGTTTTTCAACGTTACCTTAATGGATATAAACAAAATGTAACAAAAATCTTTGGACCATTAATAACAGTGCTAAAAGGAGAGAAGAAGAAGAAAAGCAAACATAACCTAAATAGTTTAGGCCCTGTGTCCTAAAGTGAATCAAGTGTACTTTATAACCCTATGCAAAGAGTAAACAGCAATGCATCATGCTTGCTTTTATGAATGAACAGGGAGCAGAGAGATTTAAGTGTTATACATTTAGCTGCTCTAAGTACTTAACTAATGGTAGCTTCCAAGGGTCATAGAAAATCTGCATTAATCCCAAATTAAAGCAAATATTCTTCCCTCTTCTCTTTTTTTCTTAAGAAAGAAAAAAAAAAGAAAAGAAAAACTTGTCAGACAAATGGTGGAAAAGCTGGAGTACCTCCCCTACCCTTCCTTTTGAGAGATTTATTTACCTGAGCCCCTTACAAGCTCGTTATTTCCAACAGATGTGACTTTCCACCTTCAAGATGCTAGACATGTTTTAGTGTTGGTTTCCTTTTTGATTTGGTTTCCTTTTCCTTTCCTGTTCTCTTTGGCTGTTATTTGTCCTTTTCCTTTCTATTCTCAATTTTGATCGTAACTCTCTCCCTTTCTACTTTCCTTGGCATTTGACTCCTGGCATAAAACTTCTAATTAAGTTTGATTATGAAACAATGTGGAAAGAAGCTTCAATATGGGGAAGGAACAGACTATTGTGCAACAGTGAAGTTGTACTATAAGTCTGTAATAATAAGGAGTAATTGAAATAGGTTATTACTTTTCCAATTACATGTCATATATTCAGACCTAACACAAAGATTTCCTCTGTAAACTGGGTGTTACTCACGTGGAGCCATGGAGAAGAGCATCCTAAAAATGGTTGTCAATCACAGGGTTACAATTAGTCAACTGAAATCATAGGATATATTGTGAAAAATGTTTTCAAAAGAAAATGGTAGTGAAGTATGACTGCTGCTTCAGTCATAGAACCTAAAATTCAAACTGAAGTGGTGTAGAGAAAGCTTGTATAAGATCATGATATTGGATAGACTGTTTTGTGAGAAAAGATTAAATGAGTTTGGCTTATTTATCAATACAAAAGCAGGAAGAATAGCTGTTTGTTTTCTGCTAATACCTAAGTGGTATTAACGTTAAAGAAAAAGAGCTTTCTAAGCTAAATGATGGAGCTGGCAGAAAGGCAAATGGATGTAAATAATAAACTTCCTCTTGAGTAGAGATGCTTGAGGAAGACACTTAAGCCTCAGATAAGACATGTTCTCTGACAGCTTCCTAGAAAAGGTAGGAAAAAGAGCAAGAAAAATGGTTAGTTTTAACATGAGCCTTGTTGAGTTTCAGGAAGACTTTGGCCTGACTTTCTGTGACAGAACAGGGCATTACTCAGCAGCACAAAGGCTTTTGTTGTGAAGATATCAGTTCGATATCTTCAAGCCCAACTCCTCCGTAGCAGCCACCTTCTGCTGAAGGCACCTTCCAGCGTAGCGCCACCAAAGGCAGCATTGTACTGAGCTCATAGTCGTCTTTGAAAGAAAACTTGGAAATAGGAATTCTAAAAGTCACTTGTCATTGTGCTCCTCCAGTTGTGGATACAGTTGCAGAGGAAAAACCAGCAGCAAACCGTGCAAGGCAGGACTTGTGCAGCCTGCTTTCATTTGCCCGCCAAGCTCTGCTCGTACTTGACACCAATGCCGTGTAGGTGCACAGAGTATTTCTACGTTCTTCAAACATAGGAAAGAGTTTGTTTTTTAAAATAATCTGTGTTGTGAAGATCATTGTGTCTGCATAGACTTCCTAATGTAAACTCTGATCTCGGTATAAGCTTTACATTATGAAGTCCTACATGACATTATTTGTAGCTGGCTGTTTGTCTGAACCTCTCTCATAGCCCAAGGCACAAGAAGGCAGGTGAATTTAAATTTGAGCTTTCAAGTTGCTTTTCAAGTGCTGTCAGCTTAAAATATTAAAATAACAGTGAGTTCTAACTACAATCGCAGATTTTCTTGCCCAACGGAATAAATTTGACTTTACCATAAAGGAGCTCTGCTTTTAGTCAGTGTTGTGGGCAGCAGTATGGAATCAAGGCTTTAAAAAAATGGTTAAAAATGTCAGTCCATTGACATGAAAGGGGTCAGTGCTTGGCTTTCTGTCATTTAGGTTGCAGTGTTGCAATAATCTAGTAAAGGAAATTTTTCTTTGGAAAGATGAAGTAATAGGTTTAGTGAGAAATATGATAAAAATACTTTCTAACAGATGAGAAAATGACTTTCCATAGGGAGTCTGATTTATTTCCTCATTAACCCATATCAGAGAAGGATATCGGTTGATGGTTTATCTTCGGTTTCTGAAAGCGGGTTTGACTCCAGCAAAAACTGCTCTGTCAGCTTTTTTTTTAAGAACATTTGGCCATTTGCAGCCAAATTTGACACCAAGGTTACTAGTCTCGAAGACATCACATTTCTAAAACTTTTGTTAAAATAGATGGCTGTGCAGGGAGGAAGGAAGGCTGCAAAGCGAGCTTACTTAGTAAGGGTAGGAAGCTCCAAATAGATTTTTTCCTGTCTGCACAAACTCATAGGAGACTGCTCTGTTGTGTTATTCGTAGAACTACTTATTTACCTACAATTTTACTGTATTTTGATCAACTGAAATGAAACTAGTTTGTATAAACAATCAAAATATCTGTTGCTGAAATATGGACTGTTGCATATACAAAGCAGTTAGGGAGATGACCTAAATTTCTTCTGGAAATGGTTCTCTGTAATTGGCTAATCTCGCAAAATAATTTACGATGCCTTTTTACACATTGTGCCAGCTGCAGTAATCAGAGCTGATTAAAATTATGCTTCCCCAGTCCTACTTAAAATATGTAGTTCATAACTTTTATATACTTTGAGTTGGCATAGGGTGCTGCAGGCCCTTAGAAGGCTCTGTTGTGTCTACCCGGGAGGAAACAGAGCCAAGTGAAAAACAGACCGATTAGTTTCTGGTCAGATGTGAGAGACTGAGTGTTGATAGAAGGTATCACAGAGCATGCTTGGGATTTATGGCCAAAATCTCACAGGGCATGGAGGTAACAAGGTACATCACAACAAGATGCACAAGGTGCAGTCACAAAATAGAGTCCTGAATGTGAACTACTTGTTTTTTTTTTTTTTTTTTTTCCGTAAATAGATGAGATTAAAATTCAATTCAAAATGTAATCCTGGCAGTATGAGGTCTTTTTCAGTGCAACTTGATTATTATTTATCAAATCCTATACTATAGTCGGGTCATGACCACCTCTCCCCCTCTACGTGCAGTTAGAATTAGGAACAACATTCATTTAATAGAAGGGACTCGATGAGTGCTATTTTAATAAATGAAGCGCCAACTAATTCAATTTGGGATAGTAAAGTTAGAGTTATATAAGTCAATATTCAGTCACTGAGTCTTTCCAGAGACCCAATGTGACAGAGAACTAAAATGAATCAGTAAAGACAACTTTTAAAGGACAGCAGCTCTTTCCTATTGCTTTTGGCTACTCAATTATCTATTTTCCATGGGTCTTAGCCAGTGGGATGGTAGGAGTGGAGCAGAGCCTGCACTAACCGGGATACTCTTCCCTTCCTCCTTGCTGACCAGAAGCTCCACCTGGGAATGCTCTTTGTCGTTCCAGATGGTCTTGCTTATGCTGGGATCTTCACGTGTGTGATAAAGGCAACAGTAGGTGCTCGATCATCATTTTTTTTTCCTAAGACAGCTGGATTATTAGCTACTTTTTATGCCAGAATCAATGTCTTTAACAAGCCAGATGTGTTCTCAATGGGAACACCAAGTTATATAGGACATCCTTCTTGTTAGACTGCGAAAATATTCTGCAAACTCCCAGTTGTAGATATAAAAAAAATCAGGTGCACATCATGTAAGTGCTTTGGGAAGAACAAGCCGTTTGCAGCCGGGATGTGGGACTCAGGCCTGTTTCCCTGGGCACTACTAGGAGTTCGAGCCTGATCTCCCCCACGTAACACAAATAGTGCAAATGACACTGCCGAGAACACAACGATATTCACACTGCGGCAGACTGGTCATCCAGCCTCAAATCTTGTTTCTAAGAGTAGACACTAGAGGATACCAAGGAAAGTGTTAGACACATTTACTCTTACCTGCTTCTGACAACCTGTAGACTAGAGGCATCAAAACATCTTCTTGTTTTTCCCTCAGTTTGAATTCCTGGGCGTAGATGTCTCAGGATAAGGTAAATAACACTGTGTATAAATAAAGAGCCAACCTGTCTCTTTATTATGCATCCACACACCAGCTCTGATGGTGCACATGGGTCCGCAGCTGAGGCCCCAGGATGCTGCTGCAGCAAAATAATTGCTATTCATCATAAATTTCCTTGTCAGAAGCCTGAAATGGATATGCTTAAAAATTGCTCAGGAAAAAAACACAATAATGTCAAAAGCCAAGAGACTTAGTCATGAGGTGACAGTAAAATGTTGGCTCCACTGAAGTCAAAATGAACTTTGCCAGTGGCCTCAGGATGGGCCAGATTTTTGCCTTGAGCATCTGCTCCGTGCAGCTGCTTCGCTTGGCTGTGGTGAGGCCGTCCCTGCCGGAGGGGCTCCAGGGGAACGTGTGCTCTCCTGAACTCCCACCACGCAGGGACATGCACAGACCTCCACAGAGCTCTGCTGGCTTCAGAGCTTGGTGGCAAACCTCAACCTTGCTCCTGCATCCATCTATAGCTGCTACAATGGCAAGAGCGGAGTTAGGCCATAGCCAGAGTTGTCGTGTAAGCTAATGCAGAACATAGATTATTAATAAATACATCCTAGGAAGAAGTGGAGCCCTCCAGAGTATCAACAGCATATGATAAAATCTAAGTGAGAAGCACAACGAAGCCGGGATTAGCTGCACACAGACACTGCTCAGTGCTTGAGTGTTGCCTCTTCATGCTGTAGGATGTTGCACTCCCTCCTATAACCTTATAATGAAGTTAGGTTATAAATTATTAATAGATACTCTGAGTACTTTACAGATAAGAGGAACGTTGGTTACAAGCTCATCAGCAGATAATGTCATATCGCAGTAATAATCAACCTGCTGAACTCTGTAATCACCCATAACAATTGAGAGCTATGTGTGAAAATATCTATTAATTCATCATTAACTACTTGTTAAAGGAAACTTACTACAAAACTTGACAGTAATGGGCATATAATATAAGATCACTTTTTAAATATTATTTTGCCTTCCTGCGCTTGCTTCTATTTGATAGGATAATTTCTGCAAATAGGAAACGTGTCAACTAGATCTCAGGTGGGAGGAAAGATTCACTTCCATCATGCGTTGCAGCTGATTGTCTTCCAGTTCAGGGAGGCTATGGATGTCCTCATGCTATGAAGGCTACAGATTTAGTGCCACTGCTTTCCAAATATAGTGGGGAGGGGGATTGTGAAGGTTCGGAGCGTTATGTGGGAAAGCTGAGCTACCCAGGGCTCGTTTCACCATGTGGCTGTACCCTACCATTAGCAAAGAGCTGTATGTCTCTCTTCATACCGCTTTGCAAAAGCATCTTGCATCCTTTACCATTAACAGACATCAACAAAACGATTAATAGGAAGCATTTTAGTTAATAAATCAGCTTGCTTTTCGATATTATAACAATAGCAAAAATACACACATGCACACAAAACAATCCCACTGCCAAGGAATGGCCCTTTTCATTCTTTTTACTGGGAATAACATATAACAATAGGATTATGATGACCGAAAATGTACTGCATTGAAATATAGTTAGTTTAAAAGGCAGGAACAATGTCATCACCAGGTAGTTTTTTTGCTTTAATAACATTATTGTTGCAACTGGACCAAAAGAAAGCGTAAATGCTTCCTCTGAGCCCCACGTCTCTAGTAGGAGGATGAGTGTGCTAAAAGGAAGATCTCTTGCTCTGGAGGGCTCTTTTGGTGTCATCAGCCTATGAAAACCAAGGACTATGGTTTGCAGCTGGAAATCAGCAATGCAAAGGGCCAAAATCCCATTCAGACATGGCTGCATTTCACAGTATGGAACCAAACAGTAATATTCATTATATGAAAAGTTAATGCATCACACTGCAGCAAGACTGCTGAGAGGTGGCCCAGGAAAATCGATAGAGATTGAAGTCTAAAAGTGCAGGCAGAATGTGGAATAAGAGCTCTAAAGGCAAAGAATCCAGTTGCCAGAGTTAATATTACCTGTTAGGAACACACTTTTTTGGGGCTTACGGAGTAGGAAATAGCACAGGGACTTTGCTCTCTGCTTTGGAAAGGGACCACTGTATATTCCAAGGAAGAAGAGAGGATGAGAGCTCTCTCAGAGCCGTTCATTGCTGAGACTGGGATGTTCATTAACATCTAATTAACATTAACAACATTAACATCTGCTCACTGAGAGTCAGGTTATCATGCAGTGGCTCTGGTACCTGCCTGTGTGACATTTGTGATCCCTCACAAAATCAGCTTTACTGTACTGTGGAACAGGGTCTTCATCCCCGTTACATGCAGAGGCAGAAGCATAAAAATGGGGATCACCAAAAAAAAAAAAGAAGAAATGGAAAGAGAAGGGGGTTTGATATCCCTTATCTGTGAACCTCATCGTAATTTATGCCATTTTTATTAAATAACCATGATCTTTCAAGCAACTCATCCTTTTGTACAGCCCTTCTTTGTCATCCCCTTTGCATGAAACTCCAGCCTAGCACATTCCTGGGGATACCCGTGTATCCACAGGATACAACAACGCGTTTCAGAAGCTGCTGCTGCTGAGGAACCAGAGACCTGATGATCCTTGTGGAGGGCTGGGAGGTGATGAAGCACCATGGCTCAAGCTGGTGAGGTGGAGGATAAATCTGGCAGGGCTCTGCTCATCCAACCAGGTTACTCTGCATCATTTTTTCCTCCTAATACTCTCCTAAACGTTCTCCTGGCAAACTGGGAGAACATTATGAAGATATAATGGCATGACAGGAGAGCTGACTATGGCAATCTGCTCGTGTGGATTTGTTATGATACAAGACAGATGCAAGACTTTTTAAATACGTGTATAAATTGTGAACACAGCGTGATAAACAAATGCTGTAAAATGATGCCAATATCCTCCATGAAGCCGATATTAGGTATCTGGTGCCTCTCACCCTCTCCAAATGCCCTGCATTTTACCTCAAACTGCTTCAAGACGTGCAGCGCTGCCTCGTGAAAAACAGATGAATAAAATCCTACCTATGGCAAACTCCTTTGTAGTGCCTGTATAAACAGCAAAGCCTGTAAAATTAAAAGTGAGAAGAACTGAAGCTTTTGCTACCAGGTGCCATTAGCAATGAACACACTCATCCCGGCTTTGTAATATGAGTCTACTGCTACAGATTTTGAGAAGTACATCATTGGTAGGAAATTAGCAGCGTTTTCGAAGGACACACAAAATCTCTAGGCTGACTCACCTGCTTCTTTTTCCTTTTTGCTCATTTCAGGAAAAAAAAACAAAAAAGAAAAAAAAAAGGAAGAAAAATGATTTACTTATAACCGTTTTCACTGGCTGCAATCACTTTGCAGGTCAGAAGGAGACTTTCAGGCAAAGGCACAACATATGTCTAAGAGGCTCAAAGTAAGAGTTTATCTAGAAAATTGGATTTAAGTAATCAGGAAGCCTGTTTAAAGCACTAAAATTTAGAAAGCACAGCCTTCCATAACTTGAACTACAGAACTTTCGATTTTTTTTTGCTGATTTTTTTTTTCTCCCCACCAGTGGTGTTTTTCACTTTGAAGACTCGTGTTAAGCAAAAACAACGACATTCCTTTTGTGAGTTACAAATTGGGCAGCGTTTTCCATCACTAGCTAAGTGAAGTGTTAGAGGAAGCAAAACCAACCCTTTTCCTCCACATCACCTGTGTTTATTCCACTTGCTATTGCAGCTGCAGCAGCCAGCAGCTCGATGTGGTCACTGTTTTACCCCAACATCGTCACACACACAATATTCTCATAACCACAGAATGGCTGAGGTTGGAAGGGACCTCTAGAGGTCATCTAGTCCAACCCCCTGCTCCAGCAGGGACACCCAGAGCACAGGCACAGGGTGACATCCAGGTGGGTTTGGAGACGTCCAGAGGAGACTCCACAGCCTCCCTGGGCAGCCTGTTCCACTGCTCTGTCACCCTCACAGTGAAAAAGTTCCTCCTGTGTTTCAACTTACACCTATTACCCCTTGTCCTATCACTGGCCACCACTGAGAAGAGCTTAGCCCCTTCCTCCCTACATTCACCCGTCAAGTACTTAAACTGAAGCAGAACTTGAGGTTCTGCTCCACACTGAGGTTCTCTACAGCCACTCATCATGTCCGGTGTTAAAACATCTGCTTAGGGGACATCTGAGGACTCAGACCAGCAGTTCTTAGCCCACATCCCAAAGGATAATGGTTTGAGCCTGTTAGGAAAAAAAATCCTGGTGGATAAAGCTGTGTGGTGATGATGGGCCCGTCATGTTGCAGGCAGTGAAGGCCTCAGTATATTAATTTTCTATAATTTTCTGTTCTTGGTCAGCTGCCCATGACACCTGGCAAGCACCTTGTTGCAGAAAACTGCCCGTTTCTCCCAGATGCCCAGGACCTCTCATTCCCTCCCTCTTGTGCCCTGTGTAGTAAGCTCTTTGCAGAGAAAACAGCCAGGCTTTCTTCAAGAGATCATCATTTTTGTCCTGCTCTACAGATCTCGTCTTATCTTGCAGTCCAGCCTGTCAGCTCTTCTCTTGCTTTTCCTTCTCAGCAAGGAGCTGAGGCAGGTTATTGTCCTTCCCCCTTGCAGAGGAGAAAGGCATCTCAGAGATCTGGTGACCAACTGCAGAACTTGCTATGCCATATGCCAAATGCACATTATATGAAATAGCCTTGGTTTTTTTTTTCTTTTTTATTCCTTAAATGTCATTCTGCAAAAGTTTGCCGTGGTTGTCACCAGTATTTCCTGTTTGTGAGTCCGTTTTAAGGATATCCTAGGCCTGGTCCACACACAGGAAAAGCTTTAAGGTCTTCTGGTTCCTGGATGCTGTCAGCATCCCCTGATGCACCCAGAGAAAGCTGGGACCCACAGAGCCTAAACTGCAGAAAAAAACCATCTATTCTGCATAAGAGCCAGTGCAATCACAGCCTGAGGGCCATATCCATCACCTGGGGCATCACTTTAGATCATAGAAACAGCCACAAAGAGCAGCTAGAGGGTTACACCATTTTCCTCTCTGCTAAACCTTGGGCTTCTAGGCAATTTTGCTGTCCTTCCAGGGCAGAGCATACAGACCCTCCTCCTTGCTGCTGCTGCTGCCTCAGAAACTCTCTTTCAACAGCACCTTTGCTATATGAACAAATTGTTTATGACTAGGTATTATGGAGGAACGGCCAGAGTATGGGACATAAGACCAACAGGGTTAGGATGGGAGGGGGCAGAAGTTACCAGCAACAGAGGAAGCCCAGGCAGAGATAGTGAATTACTGCAAACCCCTCCCAGAAGAGCCCTAGCACTGAAAAACAGAAGCTTTTCAAATGCAAAACCACAAAACAGCAGCAAAGCAGGTGTCAAGTTCTAAGAAGGATTTCAAGACGTAAGATAATAACTGCAGAAAAGAAAAGCAAGCCCGGTGTCAGATTAATTGACCACAGTGTCTGGAAAGATTGTTTCCTGAAATGCTGCTTCTTAGAGCATCACAAAGTCAGAAAGACATCAAAAACATTGACTGGCAGCATAGGGGAAAGGGAAACGACAAGTGATCGATAAGCAAGTGCCAGCAGGTGGTGGTGACACATCTGTGCACGAAGCCCTGCATGGAGCTTCCAGTGCCTAAGTAATAGGATGGGGACCAAAGCATTGATCAAAATTGTTTTTGTGTTGCAAAGGCCTCGGAAGAGAACCCCTGACATTCAAATCCATTTAATACAAACGCTTCTATTATTTGTGCCTGCTTAACCTGACTGTGGGAGCCTCTGGAAGCTTTCAGGACTGAACTCATTAGCTATTTATTACAGAAGAAGTTGGAATCTCCTGATACCAACAATTAATTCCGGTGCGTTATTAGCAATAGGAAGTGCTGATAAATCACATTTGGGTTGACACAATATTTACAAACTACTCACTGCGTGTTTCCAATGGCTGTGAGTCTCATCAGCCACGGAGCATCCATGAGCTTTCCCAAAGCTTGGCCTGAAAGACGTGCAGAGGGAACGGAGCTTTTGCTGCTCCTCTCTCATGCCGGAACTTTCAGTTGCTGACGGGTTTGCTCCGTGTGCAGGACGGTGACCTGAGCACCGCGGGGCCTGCACGGGTGGCTGGGCTGCTCCTGTCCATGCACCTGGATGGGCTGCAGTGCCCACACTCCTCAGGGCGCTGCTGCTGGTGGCACAGCTAAATAGGAATATATCCCTATGTATGGATGTGTTCCTATATATCCATAGGAATAAATCCCTAAGTCCAAAGGGTTTTCCCACAACAACGAGAAAGGAGCACAAGCACAGAAGGCAGCATGTGGAGCCATCAAGCTTCTGCAGTGGCACAGGGAGCATCGATGGCCTCACGTGCACACACGTTTCGATGACAGCCCGAGGCCGGGATGCTGCCCGGCTCCCCAGCAGACTCCCCAGGGGTGCTGCCTGCTCTAACTCGAGATTTGGGAATATCCATCCCTGCCTGCCTGGCTGGCTGGGATGGAGATGAAGCTCCTGCCTTTTCCCACAGCTGCAGGGCTGGTTGAAGGGAGGAGCAGATGCAGGTTATCCCGAACAACCCAGTGACAGGGGCTTGGGGAAAGGTCTGCCCCTCCAGCAGATACCTGCCGATAAACCAGGATCCGATCTAAGGAGCAGCAATCCTGATGGAGCCGGGAACAGAGCTCAGGCTCCAAAGCCCCATTCTGCACAGGGACACCGTCCTTCCCGAAGGGATTTTGACAGGGTCACAATGAGGTGGGGGAACCAGTTGGGACGAGGAAAAGGGGTTACCTGGAAGTCTCCCAATAGCCTGAGATGGGGAGGAAGGGAACAGCGCTCTGCACTGTCAAGTGAGTTGCAGGCCCCAGGTGAGGCTTGCTTGGAAATCTGAGATCTAATTAAAGCAGGACTTGGATCTCATCCATCTTCCTGCACGCCTGGGACAATGAAATACCGACTCACGCAGCTGTTCTGGATGTGTATTTGATGCAAATAAGAAGGAAGTCTGTAAATACATCAAAAACCATACTTTATTTTATGTATAGCAATACAATTTACATATTAAATAACACTATAATAGAATGATTTAATATAGTTTTAAACATAACAAAAAGAAGGTTCAAGTTACAAAAAAATCCCAAACAAAAAGAAAAGAGAAAAAAAACGGAACAAAAGAAACAAAAATCTCCCTCAAAATACTCCCTCCCACCCGGTCCCAAAACCAAACACCACATTTTTTTTTTTTTGTTGTTGTTGTTTCCCAAATGGATCAATGAGACAAATGTATCCAGTGACTGGCTAAGTCTAATTCCTATTGCACACACTGACAATGGAATCCAAAGAAAATCCAACTTTCACAATCACTGCCCCAAAGAAATGACATGTGTCGAAACCTTTGTGGAAGGTGATGATGGTGTCTCACTACCTCGATGCACAGAGGGTATGAATTCACACAGCCACCACAGAACTAGGAAGGAGGTGAAACTAGAAAAAAATTAGCTTTATATGAAAATATAAAATTCTATGATTATATACCATAGATACAAAGTTCCCAGAAGATGCTTATCCAAGCAACAAAATATTTACAGTTTTAATGATTCCACTATTTTAAAAATGAAGGAAAAGAAAACAGGAGTACACATGAACGCTTCGGTAGTTAGAAACCATGGCTGCTTGCTAGTTTCAAATGCTCTAACGAAACAAAAGAAGTCACTACCCCAAATGTTGGAGAGTTGTGACATTGTATAAAATTGACCGTCTCCTCTTCTGGAGACGTTTATTCTTAAAACTCAAGACATTTTTCTTGAAATTAATTATCCTCTGTAGAAAATGCTTCCCTTTGCAAAGAGTTAACAAAAACACTAAAAACAGTTTAACAGCTAGGACAAAGTAGAGGCCAAATCTCTTCATTACAGTTCCTTCCCTTTCCCTACTTTCACAAGCCTTCTCCTTCGCTAAGCAAAGCCCACGGAGGTCACATTGTCAGCCTGGCAACACAGAGAAGAAGAGCAAACGGGTAACAGTAACAGTTGAATTTACAGCTGTGTTTATTAAAAAAAAAGAAAAGAACAAAGTAATAACCAAAAAAAAAAAAAAAAAGGCAGAAAAGTAATGCAGTGGCTAACAAATAGGTATTTTTCCCTTCATATAAAATTTTACTGGCCCCATTTGACATAAACTTCGGAACATAGGATTCGATGTCAAAAGGCATGAATTTGAGAAAGACTGCTAAAACTCTTAAGACAACTACATTTTAAAATTTTTAAAGTTTTCTTGTTTTGCTGAGAATTAGTAATACGTATCTTTGGTAAAACTGGTATCGATATTTTAGCTCTTAAATAATACATATCAGCTTAAAAAAAAGGATGAATAAGAAGGCAGTTGTGCTGTGTCATACAGATTACTCTCCTAATGTTCCGGTACGTGACTCTGCGTTCAAACAATCCAAGCAGCTGGAAATTGGGAAACACAACTGAAATTCTGCAGGTCCTGTAAATGACTCCACTAACCTAGAATGGACTCACGGTACAGAAACTCTCATACACAAGAAGCAGTTTAAGGATTTAAGGTTTCTTTTTTGTTGTTTTCTGATTATAAATTTGTATTTGGAAGCAGACACAGTGGAACACTAGGGACAAAGGCTGCTCTACAGGGAAGCTGCTCCGGCCGGGGTCGGGCACGAGGATCGGCCTGTGCGCGAGCAGCCCGGCCGGCCCTGGCCCGTGTGTGCCAGGACTAGGGAATTGGGCTGCAAACGCCACCAATTTAGAGGTGAAGAAGACCCAGCAACTTCCCAAAGGTGCCCTACTGGGGCTCGTCAGTCCCGAGGGAAATGCAACCATCGCATTGGGATAGACCTGGTTCTTGCGCGCCCTTAATCTGGGCTTTGCAAGCAGCCCCTACCTCTGTCCGTGCCAAACGCAACGCACTCTACCATGCGGGGCCTGTTGGGCTGCTCAGGCTTAAGCTTGACCTCCCGTTAGGAAAAAATCCATAGAGAAATCACAGAATATTGGTGTAAGGTGTCCTAATTGCCATGGATTAAGCCCCGAGGGAGTATCGCAGGTGTGGGAAAGCACCAAGCGCACGAACTTCCAAAGCACCTACCAAAGCTCAGCCCCACAACCCTCCTCCATTCTCATGTGAGAAGACAAAGGCTCCGACCAAGGCTGTCCCAGCAGCGTGTCACGAACCGCTCTGTCCCACCACGCCACCAAAACGAAAAGCAACCTGCTAAAAGCACCGAGAACCGCAGCTGTCTCGGGGCCGCCTCAGGCGGTGGCCCAAAACACCTCGCAGAGCTCGCATGGTCCCCGCCACCCTCCCCGCCACCGAGAGCACTGGGTTTCACCCTGCCCAACGGCTCTACGCCAGCAAGACCAAACGGGCAGCAGAAATGAGTAGTTTTACACTGAAATGGAAAATAAGCCACAGTATTTTGACAGGTTTTGAAAAATTACAATGCGTGATTTGTGAAATGTAAAAGAATAATAATGCCATCTATAAAGGACAGTGACTTTACGTGTACACTAAGCAACAGGATGGTTGAAATAACAGGTCTCATTTTCAAGGCAGATTCAATAACCTCTTCCTATTCAGCAGGGCTAAGAAGGACACAACGTCAAGCTCTCAGGAGCATTAGATATGTGCTAACTTCTTTCTTTAAACAGGGACAGACCCTTGCTCAATTGCAACCAAATACAAAGAAGAAGGGAGCTAATGAGGATTTATACTTAAATGCTCCAATCATTGAATTATTTAGATAATCTGGGGAAAACCGTATCATTGGTGTGGGAGGGAAACCAGGATAAATAGGTTTGCGCTAAGCAATTAGTTTGGCAAAAAAAAAAGAGGGAGAATGTAACTTTATAGGTAGTTTTTTTATTAGTTTGCTTCACCAGTAAATATGGATCAGTACTTTATGTTTTAGCACTAAAGTATGAAAATTACACACCTGTAAAAATGGCATCTAACAGTTACGAAATTAAGAAACGCCTGTCATCATGTAACATACCATTAGGTGTGAGGTCATATTCAAGAAATAGTAAGGAAATTAATATGTTTAAAATATTGAATAGCTTAGTAATGTAAAATATTGCTACCCTCAATATATCTGAAAACAGGTCTGGTTTGGGATTGTAGTAGATTTCTCGCTGTATTGGCTCTCATGAAAATAAAAACAAAACATTTTCTTCTGCTTAAAAACTAAACTTGACATTTTTCCTGAATAACTGGGGAAACTTTGGAGCTGTAAATTCGAAACCTGTAAATGTGTCCCACATACGAACTGCATCTAATTTATATTTATATTGCATGTGATTTATATTCTACGTGAAGCAAGTCTTAGGCCTGTGAGTGTACAAAACAGTAATTTGAAACGATACAGAAACAATTGTTCCAGCTCCACAAGGCTGTTACATCTTCATTGTAGCTAAAAATCACCTGCCACATTTTGTGAAGAAAGGATGAACGTTGCTCATCCGCCCCACCAGAGTACAGAATACAGTTACTAAAATTGTGACATGGTCATTAAAATAATAAATATGGTATGAAGGGCTACAGTATCTGTCATAGAAAGAATCCACCTGGCCTAGCATTCAAGAACTAAGATTTAAGGATCACTGCTGTTAGCAAAGCTTCACTGCATTTAAACAAAACAAAAAAGTGTATGTTTGTTGTCATGGAATGTCACATCAGGGCTTGTTTTGTATTAGAATATTATAGGCAGTAACACTGATCATATAGTGCAAACTAGATAAAATTACGTTTCACTGTGTGAAATAAACAGAGGTGCAAATGCTCAGTAGGATACCATTAAGACATAAAATGGCAAAAAATAAATATCAAAACTTTTATCAGTGTAAAAAAGTAATTGGGTTATTGTATAACCTAGAGTCTGGCAAAAAAGGCCTCAAAAAAGTTCGCTCAGTCTTCAGAAGTTCTACAAATTAAGTGCCTTTCCAGGTTTCCAATTAGACAAGAGACTCCATGCTTTCCGCGGGATCCGACTCATCACTGGCCATCACAGCACCGTTTTTGTCCAGTGTCATGGGACCGTTTCCATTTTCCTTAGTGCTGACCAGGCTTAGCATTGCCTTGTAAAGAAACTGGTACTGCTCCTGGAAAAAGAGAGGACAGATCAGTGCAACCTCGCAGGACACGTACGTGAGCGGCACTTAAATTGGGCATTTCCAGGCTAGGTCACGGATCCTTGTAGAAAGAAAAAGAAAAAAAAAAGGAAAAAAACCCCAACATTTCACACAAAATGTTCCAGGCTGTTAATATCAACAGCACCCAAGCAGCCATCTGACGTGGTTCAGAAATACAGTCATGGGGAATGCGCTGGAACACATGCTTCACAGCCAAGGTGCCAGATCTTCGGATTGCTTACTGAATATTTACTCTCCTCCTGTTGCTTTCTCCTGGCGGACACCGCTGATGTCATTAAACTACAGAATCTAGATAAATGGCATTCCTGCCTTTTCCTGAGGGCACAGCGAATAGAAGCAGCTGCTCTGTGAAGGCATGGAGATGTAACAGAACGTGAAGCACTGTTCCGTTGCATTTTGTACATAATAAAATGCATCATTACCACAAGCAGACACAGAGTGAGGAAAAATACTTAGGGAGTAATTACCTTTGTTACTCTAGTTTAATATTGCCACTCCAAACCTCTCAGTGTATAGAAAGGACAGCAATACAGAATGAAAATAATAGCCCAAAAGTGCTTGGGAACGGAAGCAATCAGGCCTAATAGGACACCGAAAGCTGCACGTGGCTTTGGCTCAGACAAAACCCTTGTAAGCCACCCATCCCTAGCCCCTTTGAAGACTTACAATGTCCGTAAATACTCCAGGCCGCATGAGGTTTATCATCTTTGCCACCTGGAAAACATCGACGGCGTTCTCGTTCTCCAGCTGCTGGGCCAGGGTGGTGAGGGCGCACAGCGTTCCTGCCGACACGGCTCCGTACCTGCGGGAGCAACCACAGCCGTGAGGCACCCTGGGCTGCTTGGGTTACTGCACCTCAGCTTTGTGCCTGCCATGGGCTCTGCTTTACATTTTAGTCATTTTAATTTAAAAAGGGCAATTTGGTGGTGTGCAAGTCACCTCAGGATAGCTGCAGTTTTCAATAGAAAGAAGCGGAGTTGCAAAACAAGGAGAGCTATTTAAAAATATCCAGTATGGAGAGTGCACTCCTGCAACCAGGCCCACAAGTACCAGCAGCATCTGCATTACAGCGGAGTGTATTTTGCAAATCATCAGTGGGAGCTCGAGCAAAACACAAACTATTGCGCAGAAATGAGACTTGGCCTCTTCCTCCCCGTCTGACAATTATATAAAACTAACACGGACAGGAGCTGCTCACAAGTAAACGGGAGTGACGCATCTCTTAGTCTTCCTTAGGTCTGATTCATGGGCAAAACGCAACTTTCCTGAGCTGGGTGCCCAAGAGACCTCAGCGACTCGGATCCGTGGAGCTGTGCTGTTGTTTAATAAGAGCCTGAGCAAGGTGACGTGTCAGCAGAAGGATGCACAGTGTGTCTCTGGGAGAGCGATCAGTCAAAGATCTCAACTGCTGCTGAACGCTAGCCCGGTGGGTATGTCTGAATCGCAAGTGCAGCTGTGGGGCACCATAAAGACCCCAAGCAAAGATGCCTCTGAGGAGCCACGCTTGTACTCTGTCCTCCTGGAATTCCCAAACTCCTGTCCCGGTGTAGGACTGAGTCTAAGTGTCCCCATTGGGGAAAGGGACACTGGAGTTGACTTATATTGAAATGACTGGCGAGTGCCACAAAGCCATCTGGCATAATAAGGTTACCACTAGTATATTTACAAGACTTCTGTGGAAATCGAGACCCAGGCTGCCTTGATTTCATATGATTTTTGCATACTAGATTTGCCTAGAAATGGGAAATTAAAATGGATCTGACCACTGTTCCACCTCATGGGAAGTGCACCAGACAAGGCAGGGCTCAACACGGACAATACGGAATTTTCTCGCACTTGACAGGGATTATCTAAATGCCTCCCAGGACCTAATGCCCTCTTTTCCACTGAGGTTGATTTCCTCCCAACCATCTGAGCTCCCAACCATCTGAGCTCCCAACCATCTGAGCGCTTTTCTCTCCTCAAATCACACAACAAATCTCTATCTAACTGTCTAAGTGTGTGCAATTATATTCAAAATACTTGACTTAAACTTCGTGGCACTCACTGCAATTGTCTCTAGCTGCAGTTTCTGAACATACTTCTTTGAAATGTTTTGTTATCGAATCATTCCACCATGTACTTCCTAAATACCACATGCCTATAGTGTTTGCAAATCCATACATTTGGAATTAATCTGCAGTTGTAATTATTAGGGGATTATGGGATATAGCTATTGCATATAGTAAAGGGAAATTTTCATCTTCAGCTACATTTGCTTAAGCTCCAATGAAAAGCAGCATCCACATTATGTGAATAACATAAAAATAAAACCCATTGAATATGACAAATAAACCAAAAAAGCAATTTACAGAAAGAATGACTCAGCACTGTTAGAAACGCAATTCCGATTTTTTTTCCGCTAGCATGAAATGTCCAAATCAATAATGGTTCTAATTTTGTAAAACATAATCTTAAATACTGCAAGAGTAGCAAAACCTCACTTCAGACTACCCAAAGCATGAATATTAAAACCAGGCTGGAATTAATAAGTGCTGGCAAAAGCCAGCAGAGCCTACACTGTGCATTAGCAAGGCAGGAAATGGGGAGAAAAACTGAATTGCTGTGGCCCAAGGCACCACTTGCACGAGTCTGCTGGGAAGGACCTGTTGCTGCAGGCATGCACTGATGTGAAGTGAAAGCTCTTCCAGCAGGGGCAGATATCAACGTGCAATTTCTCACCAGCAACAAGGCTGATCTGACCACTGAAATACCAGGGTAAGCTAATAACATTTTTGCGCAAAAAGTGAAGATTTCTAGGACTTTCCCATTAACTCTGGTAGTGGCAGCGAAGGTCTGATGGAGTTGGGCGTGTAGAATGGGTAGGAGTCATTTACACAGGCTTGGGGGCAACTCAACCAGTGCCATAAGGCAGCCTTCCTCATGATTTTAGTGACAGAACAACTCGAGGGAGCTCTCTACCTGTCATACCACATACAATGTAGTATTTAGCACCCCTTATAAGTGGAGTATAACCTGGCCATAGCTGGTGAGCCAGTGAACACCACAGCTCTACAAGAGATACAAGTGTTGGTGAAATGCTGGCCCTGTGGCAGTGGCTCCCTCCCACATGCCTGGCACCACACGGTCCTCTTGGATTGGTTTTGGGGCAAACTAGAAGGAAGAAAAGCAGATTTGCTCTAAGCAAACGTGGTCGCTGTCAAAAGACACACTTCCTAATCATCCTGAGGCACAGCTCAGCTGAGTTTGCTCCTTACCTTATGTGGCACATTAAACCTGCGTTGTTAGGCAAGAGCTCAGGTTTCTATAAGCCCATATTGGCCTGCTCAAAGTATTTGTTATCTAAACCATGGCTCTGCTGTTTAGGGTTTTTTTTAAGCTGGTTGTAGAATTTGCTTGGGAAACTTCTAAGCAGACAAGAACCTCGAGCGCCTACAAAGCAGACACTGCCTGATATCTGAGTCCATCTGGAAAGGCCAGAACCAACAACGTAATCCAGACTAAACAAAATGTACTTGGCTTCAGATGCCAATGGACACCTCACCTCAGGAAGCTTAAAGCTCATCCTGTTACTTAGGCCACCCAGACCTATCCACTCCATGAAAGAAAGGACATTAATCCAGATCATTATCCCACAGCAGAGTAACTCTACAGTCTACACATGAATGGGAGGAAAGAGACAACGTACTCATCATGAACAATGGTGGGGCCATCCCTTGTTAAGGCCTCTTCCTTGATTACGTTAATAAGTTCGAAGGTACTGCTTATGGGAGCATCTGGATTTGGCCATTTAGGACATTGAAAGTGACGGACTTCCAGAACGTAGTCATCCTGAAACGAAAGTTGAGTCTTGGTATTAGCTGGTTATAGTTTCACATTCCCTCCCTCTCTCCCTACAGATTTGTAGAGATACATCCTTCCAAAGCTGGGGTGAAACAGGAAATAAGAAAGATGCTCATCTCCAGTATCTCCGTAAGAGTGAACACTCTAAAATAAAACAACTATAACCTAAAAATGGAAATAATGTTGTATTTGAGTTCAGGGCGTACATACATGTTTCTCAGATTCTTTCTCTCAAAGCTCAAAGGCCAAACAAGAGAAGAGTAACCAAAAGAACTCAACATAAAAGGGCTGTGAACTACTGTTTTGCAGCAATATTCAGCTTCACTCCCGATACCAAACCAAAAGCAGACTTGCAGCTCAAAAGAAATACGCTTTATTAATTAAAGCTCCTTAATCTTTGTAAAACAATCTTTAAATGCTCAATTTTGTAAGCAGCAATAGGAGAGTAAACCGTGGTGTGTACTTTGCACAGCACAATTCACTCTTCTCGTGTGGCTTCTGAATGAGAGACAAATGTCCTCATTTTCAAGTAAGATAAAGAGATTCAACTTGGCAGCCTCAGTAGCTGCAGGAATCCACTTCCAGCAGAAGCAGAAGACAGGAGAAGGGGTCAGCAAGGAAAGGACCTTCCCCCAGTGAAACACAGGCACAAACAAGCACTTACAAGTAAATCCTTTCCAAGACTGTTTCTGAACTCTCTTTCCCATGTTTAAACAACATCTACATCCATCTTGGAGAAAAGCCAAGGACCACATCTGGGGGGTTTGTTTTACCTGGGTAGCTTCAAGGATAAAGTCATGGATGATAATTTGCTCTTCGTTCGAGAGGCACAGTCTGTCTTTGCTGATAAGGGTCACAGTAAAGGCCTCACAGTTCATGGATTCCTCGCGACTTGGCCAGTACACAAACTCATCTTCTGCCTGCAGGGAAAAACAACACACGTCCTGCAGCCTTTCCAACACCTCCAGTGGGACTGAAAAATCCACTGGATCAAAAAAGTGGTTTGATAAACAGAGACGATCAGAAACTGACCTTTAAAAAACATTTGTGTCTAAACCCAACTTACTGTAACAGTCGTCACTAAGCCTAGCAGATCCCTCCTTTGTGTGCCCAAGCAGGTAGCGCCGCTTTTTAATTGGTTTCATAGGGAAATGGTTATTTTAGCCTGCTCATACTTAACCTTTGTATTATATCCCAGGCTTTATTACCTCCCCTCTACACAGTTCTGCATGAAAGTCAAATACCTATTTAGGAAAAAAATGCTTTGACCTTTAAAAATTACTTCTTTTCTTTAATTTTAGTTTGTATTTATTGTGGTCTAATCCTAAACTCAAGGGTACCAGGAGAAGCTCTGTTCATCAGGCCTAGGTAGAGGACTGATAGATGCTCCACGTACGGGCTGAATTTTCAGAAGTGAGGAGAGGAGTGAAGAGAAAGGGAAAAAATGAAATGGTCTCAACCTTGAGAAAAACACCGGCTTAACATAATGCAAGTTCTCCAGCAAAACTCTAATGAAAACAGCATGACACTATAAATTCTCCAAGAGACTGTAAATGGGAATAAAGGCTCGGTGCTGAAGTAGCCTTCCTAACTGATGGGGTATCGATAACATACTGTCAACACCATTCTTTAAAAAGCAACTGTGCAGTCGGATTTCACTGTGGAGAAAGAAAATTGGGCTCTGTAACCACATACAAAGCCTGTTTCTCCTCCTGGCTTCAGAGGGCCATGCAGCACAAGAAGAGCCACTCACTTGGCATCCTTCATGGCGCTGCTTGGCCATGTCCCTGAAGACTCTGTGTTTTCCAGTGTTGGAAAAACATGAGCTACCTCCTTTGTCCCTCTGCAGGGACATGACATGTCTCTCTCTGCAAACAGACTGATCTCTACAGGCCTGGAGACTTCAATGCAGATGATGTGCAAGATACTGTTGAGATTTGGATCTTAAATAATTAGGTTTGTTCTGAAAACAAAACTTGGGGCCTTAGGTCTCTGAAGAGCCTTGAAAATTCTGGCTCAGGTTGCAGAAGTGACATCAAACAGGGCGATACTGCTGAACGCTGTGGAACTGGTCTCTCCTCCAAGGCAGCAGATCCTTGTCGAGCAGCAAGATCACCTTGTCCTTTGTCACTGCACTCTGAGCACCTTGGCAGTCACTGGTGCCTTCTGGTTCAAACATATTTCTCTGTATTTCTCGATAGCTCCTTGTCTTGTGATGCCTGCAGTCCCCTTCATCTCCCCCCACACGAAGTGTATCAACTGCTGCCTCCTTAGGAGCCCCTCATGACTGCTCCTCTCCTGCTCTAATGAAGGTGGTTTCTCTTGGCTACAATTGTCTATTCACCTCAGTGAAGCATGCATGGAAAAACAAACTGTTTACTGCTTAATCCTTTTCCACGCACACTCTTGAGACATACTAGTAAATCTGCAAGCAGTGATTAGCACTTCACCTGTGCCACCTTCGCTCTCTATCTCATTATTTCCACTGAAGTCAACATACACATTTGCTTTTTTGCTTACATGGGAAACAACACTGGAAACACAGGCAAACAAGCAACCGTGTTGTTGTCTCTGCTGAAACCTTCTGCTCTTTTCAAGGTCCTTACCCACAGCCCCGGCCACCCAGCAGCCTCTCTCAGTGCAAGGTGCCCTGCTGAGCTGGGTAACAACCCTATGGCAGAGAGCAGGGCCGCTTCCAACTCACCAGGCTCTGGTTGTCCGGCAGCATGACGATGATTTGCGCGTTGTGATCCCAGATCATTCGCCAGAAATCTTTAGTTGTATGTGGCAGCGGATGCTGAGTTATGATGAACTCATTACTCCTGTAGTAGCCCTTTTGCAGCAAAACAAACCAGAGTTAGTTACTGCCTGAAGTACTCTTGAAGCATTAATTTCATCTTTGGGGACAGATAATGACCTCTTTTTTTTTGTTTTTTTTTTTTTATTTTTTTTTTATTTTTCATTTTATTCTACAGTATTTTCACACAGACTATAATTTTGTAACTCCATTTCTATTCTGCAGAGTCCCTGTTGTTTTCATTTACTCTACATCCCAGTATTTATTTGGCTGTATCTCACGGAAATATGAATTCCACATAAATGCATCTTGTATTTATTTTTTTTAGGCAATAATCTTTAATAAAACACAGCTAATGGCTTTACATTATGGGGAAGGTGTTAAAATCTCATCTGTTAATACACAGCCATTACATACAGAATTAAGACAATTATAGGCATCTGCTATTTAGCACCTTAGAATTGATTTTACTTTGTAATTAGGTGTTGGCTTCCTCACCATGATATAAGAGGCATTAATGTAATCAGTTCCCTTCATCCCAGGCAGTGGTGCCAAGCCCACTCTAGCACGTTCAGCTATAGGATTAAAAAAAAAAAGAAAGAAAAAAAATCAAAGCCTGATCATGGTATGATGCAGAAAGCAAGAATTTCTCAGATGTTAACAAACCAAACACTGAGCAGCTCCCATCTCCCGCAGGAGCAGGCCAGCACTTTAACCGTGTTAAAGCACTGCCGACTAACACAGGATATAAAGAGAGAACGTCGCACAATATTCCCACAAGGACAAAGTAATTTCAGGAATCAAATTTTACTACAGCAAAGGTTTTCACAGCAGGCTGAATTGCCAAATGACAGCATACGCAGTGATAACGGGGGATTTCAGGTAATACTTGACTGCAGTGTCTCCATTTGTCTCCAGCAGCACTCGGACCCAACTGATTTATTTTGCTTTCCCTTCCTCCCGGCAGCGCTAGCATCGCTCACTGCTCCCAGCTGCAGGGTGAGATAACCCAGCAGGGAACACGCTGCCCCAACGGGTAACTGCCCAGCAGTGTGTGCTTGCCCTCCAGGTCTGCCCTTCTCTGGGATTGAGGATTGGGATCACCAACACCCTGGGACCAACTGACAGGCTCCTAGTGCCAAACCAAGAGCACTGCAGCTCCCCGACATGAAGTGCCAAGTAAGACTCCTTCTGCCTGTTGGTATCTCTTAATAAGCTCCATTCTGAGGGCTTTCTTCTTTCTTGGCAAGTTTTGTGATGGAGCAGATCTGTGCCGTTACACCTTTGTGCCAGTTTGGCTGTTGGGTCATCTGATGGAAATGACATTGTGCCCATGCTTGGTCTGGAGCAAACTGGTACTGCTGGGTGACCAGGACATGCCCAGATGCTGTATTAAAGACTGCGAAGCCATGGCCTCAGGCACTAAATACCCTCATCTTGGGAAGGCTGAGATACAGGGGCCTACTGTGCTCCACCAAGACAGCCACAAACCCACAGAGAAACCCACAATCATCGCTGAACTGCAGGCAACTTCTGTCCATCACGCCAGGAGATCTGGCCTGAGCACGAAGCTATATCGAAGTAATTCTCTTACCACTCCACAGATTTGCCCTCTAACATAATTATTCAAATTCTTAAACTCTTCAAATTGACATTTCACTCGGACAGTATCTCTGACTGACACCTTAACTATTTTCTTTTGTTCGGTTTCATCAGAGTAATTTTGAAAGACAAGGCAGCTTGGTGGGAACAAAAGATTACATTTCTCCTTTAGTGGCTACGCCTTTTCATGCAAGGAGAATTCAGTACAAAAAGTTATGGGAGGCAGTAATCAACCCAAAGATGTGACCTTACATGGCACGACTGATGAGTTCCTGTTCTTCTCTTTGTTGCAGTCTTTCTGAGCACTGAAGCATTCTACGTATTTTGCATTACACTGTGTAACCAGCTGAAAGAGAATAAAGTAGCAAGTCAGCCCTTGTGGTGCTCTAAATGAAGAGAGGAGGTTTCTTTGCCAACTCCTGGGAAGATGCATCAGTAGCAGAATAAACTGCATTGTTAAATTTGTTTAAAGTACTCAAGATGCCAATAGAAACCATCCTTTTCATGTAGGGTGTTTAATGGAGAAAAAGATCTCTGCAGCTCAGCTTCAAAATATCCCTACAATGAACTTCCATCAAAATGTACTTTCACAGAACACTACATATAGGTATCTTTGAGAATATATTTCATAGCCTTGCAGGTATATTCAGACAGAAGCAGGTGTCCAGGAGAAAAAGTCAGCAAACAATAAGAAAACCCTTTCTCTGTTTTCTTTTAAAATAAAAGCAAGATGGTTCTTGCAGAATGTCTTTCCCTGACAGGCCTTGGGGGAACTCAACCCTGTGAGCATCGGAAAGCTGAACCGGTGGGCAACGTTCTCTGGTCTGCCAAGCTCATCCTGGAGGTAGATCTGTACTGGATTATTCCTTCTCTAGTGTATGGGGAAACTCTGATGGAGGGAAGAGGGTGAAGGTGGCTTCCTGCAGCAGAAACTCAAACTCAGTGCAATTTTACACTGAGATAGTTAGATGTAAACTGCTGCACAAGGACATGAGCACAAGTTATTCTCTGCCAACTTAGTGGTAGCAGCAGAAGCAAGGGATATAATTGCTGTTTAATAATTGCTGCTGGCCACATCCTTACTTAGCCCCAGTTTCAGAAGCACTTTGAATAAGAAACACCCATCTAAGCACTAGCGTAAGCCCCACTAAAAGCCGTGGCGTTTCTAAATTCCTGTGCATCTCTGGCAAAGTAATTTCAGAAAATGGCACTTAAAGTTTTTGAAACTTTGCCATCAGAAAACATCTTTACACTTATAACTTAGTATTATAAAGTTAGTATTTTTTTCTTAAAAGAAATGCAAATTTTTTTTTCTTGTACCAAACGTTTTTCTCTTGCTGCATATTATGTATGTTTCTTTAATTCAGTAATTAAGCATCTGGAATGTCTTGACTGATGCAGAAGTACTGAGATTTTTACAAATGAATTGAGAAAATAGCCTATTCATTTTTTGAATAGTTCGGCACCTGGCATCACTTCTTTTAACAGTTTCAGTTCTTCAGCCATTTTTCGATAGAGTTTAGCTGTGAAAACAGACTTCATGTATAATCTTCTAATGATACACAGTAGCACAGCATAGTTTTAAATGCAATAAAAAATACAATCAGAAAATCTTAGCTTTTAAATAGGAGAAACAGGCATAAAATTTTACTCTGGTCAAAATGAAGGTCAGCTATAACATAGTAAGGAAAAGCATCAAGTATAGCTATTAGTAGTGAAAGACATACTGTGTTTCCCTGGTCTAAGGGCCTTTTTAAGTGTCTGTATCTACAGATATCTATTGAAATAGTAAGTGGTGCTAAGAACCTCATTTCATTAGTTTCTGCACAGATGGGTGTGAGAGGGGCAGCCTGGAGGACAACTCCAGCCAAGCAAACCACACTCAGAAATGTCCAAGGCCCTTTGGAAAGGGAGGGAAGAGCAGCACACTCGGATGAGAGTCTGTTTCCATCTTCCCACCTTTGAATTCAAGAGTATTAGTGCTGATAATTGAGCATAATTGAGATTGCTGAGCTATTCCAGGGTTCTGGTTTGGTTCCTTATCTTTGGCATGTCATGCAGCAGGGAGTGGGGAGCTGCGTGCCGCTGGATGGCTGTGATAAGCTTTACCTTGAACTGCTTTTCTAGTCGTGTCTTCCCTCCTATGCCAGGTATGAGGATGCTGTTAACGTAACTATGCAGCTGGTTTGCAGATACTTCAGTCTCCTTCCCAAGGATGGCTTCCAACAAGGCATCATGAATAAAAATGTACTGCTCCTAGAAAAAGAGTAACACCCCACATAGGCACTTGGAGTACTTTAATCGAGGGGCAGAGCACCCTAAAAAAAGGGCTATATCTTCTGTGCAAAACAAGCCTCCCATGCAAATACAGCCAAGTCTGGAATAAACATTTAGAAGAGTAACACACACAACTCTGAAGAAGTCGAAAGTGGAACCTAAAGTTTCTAGTCTAGGAGAAGAGTGATATTCTAGTACAATAAACACCTGGAAATATACTCTGTATTTAGAGGGATGTAACTGAAAAATCTATTCTCTCTTTGATTACAACAGTATAAAAATGAAGATGGCTTTAAATTCAACTTCACTGCATTCTTTACCTCTGTCTGGACGAGGTAGTTGCGCTGTGTCCTGATGTGTTTCAGGAAACCCAGGACATTAACTGTGCTTTTGTCTTTTATCTGTTGCAGCATGCTGTCTATCACAATGTAGGTACCAGTCCTGCCAACACCAGCACTACAGGAGACATGAAAGAAACGCATGTAACAGAGCTGAATCAAAGTAAGTGTTTATGATTGTACCACTGACGCTGGCTGGCACCACTGCTCAGAGCGGTGAGGATGGAGCTGCTCTGGCTCCCGGATTTTCACAACCTGGATGCTCATGTGTGGTGTCCTGTTCCATTCTGCCTTTGTTGACTTCAGCCTTAAAGCATTCAAGGGAAGTCCTCTGTTGACTGCAAGTGCTACTGAATACGAGTGCAGTCCAGTGGCAGAGCTGCAGGACGAGCGCAAGGAGAGCTCCGGGACTCCAGGCCCTGGCACAGCCGATTGCCAGTGGATCTGATGCTGCCCCGAGCAGGCAGGCTGCAAAGAAGCCTCAAGCCAGGAAATTCAGTGCAGCACTGAATTGCTCAGCAGCATGAGGCAGGGCTTTGCTAATGCAACTAGAAAGCTTCTGCATTGGAGCTGGCTCGAAACGTAGGCAACGGATGCTCTAATCTCCCTGCACTCCGCAGAGCTGCCATACCCTTCCTGCACTGATAACTCATGTGGTTGCCCTAAGTGGCATTTAAGCTGCTTGCTGTGGGGTAGCTCATCACACCCATCGTACCTGCAGTGCACAACGACCGGTCCCGTGTCCGGGGTTCTGGCTGCCGAGGATCTCCGAACGAAGGTCAGCACAGGCAGGGCGTACTCGGGCACCCCCATGTCCGGCCACTGCGTGTAGTGGTACTGAATAACCGTTCTCTCATTCTGCCGCCCTTTGGGATTTCCTTTCTGACCCTGCAAAGGGTGCACAGCAAGGAGAGAACCATCAGGAGAGACACATGGAAACAGAGTGAATCTCCCTGGCTCGCTCAGCTGAAAAGCGCCTCACTGATGGCAGGAATCTTCTTCTGCAGCCTCTGCCTCCTGCTAGGTGGAGACAGAGCTCAAGGAAAAATACACGTGGGAACAGAAAATAACAGTACTAACTGTGGGACTAAAGCAGCAGTGAAGTTGAAAGAAAGATACACAGGCTAAACCTTTCACCAGGCTCCTGGCAATTCTGGCTCTGCTTTTTTATCTCCCACACCCCTGTGTCAAGCTGTCCGTGCAACAGCTGAGGCTTTGCTCCGGTGCAGCTTGCATCCTGCGAAGGCCAGAAGGCAGCTGGGCAAGAACAGCAAAGGCTTCGCTCACCTTTTTCATCTTGGTGTTCCTGACGGTGAAGCGGCGCACAGTGTAGCAGGCGTGAGTGTTTGTGCTCTTCAGCGTGACGATGATGTTGCCGTACTCCTCGCTGTTCTCCGAGGGCCAGTACTGATCGCATTTCCTCTGAGCAAAGAGAGAGGCTGGTGGGTTGGCTGAAGGTTTGGGCTGCTCCTTCAGAGAGGCACTTAGGGCATTTTAGGAGAGTAAGTTCATAGCTAATTATGTATCCCTCTTTATCATATATTGTACGTCAACAAATACATATATATATATATATCATATGATCCCCAAGCATTTTAAACAAATTCTGCCTACATGATTCAAGAACATGGTAAGCAGCAGCTGCTAACAAATTATAAATTCTCTTACTCTTCCTTTTTCAACAAGGTTTGTGATCATCACAATGATTCCAGTATTTTGCTCCCAAATCATCCTCCAGAAATCTTCAAATGTAGACTTTAAAGGTCCCTGCGTAGCAATGTAGGCTTTTGCTTTGTTGTAACCCTTCAAAGAAAACCATAATGCCAAGTAAGATGAAAGCAGTACCATAGTAGACATTAGTAATTTAAATGTACCAAAGAAAGGTGCCTTTCTCATTTAGGATACTGAGGAATTTGTAACAAAACTATCAGAGGAAGCTCAAAAATACAAACACTTTGCAAGTAGCAACACTTGCTCTTGGTGGAAGGATTCAGAGTTGGAGGAGAAAAAACAACTCAAACAACTTACATCAACATAATTAGCATTAATGTAGTCACTGTGCTTTGAATCTTTTCCTGGTAAAGGCCTTAGCTTCACCCTACTGTGATCATCTGCAGGATAAAAGACAGACCAGAGAGGCATTAGGGAAACATTTTGTAGAAAGGCAGGTAAACATCCTGTTTCCTACATATTGGAGGAATATTAATTCCTACGTATTGGAGGAATACTAACAATCTGTAGAAGCTGGCTTTGGATTGCAGTCAAAGGGCAGAGGGACGTGTCTGCTCTTAGGCCTCAGGCTCGACATGCCTGGTGCACTTTGCCCCCTGCTCCAGTTTCCCTCATATGGTACTTCTCCCACTGCACCCCAGAAGGAGACTAGAGAGATCTCACAGCTTTGCCTAAAATCAGAGTTGGGACAATGGCAATGAATGCCCATGCCCAAAGCCATGGAGCAGATGTGGGAATTGGTCCTCACTTCCGAGCATCCATCAGAGATCTGCATCCTTCCTCCGCCATCCAAAGCACTCCAGATTTACTGCAGTGGTACTGCTGAATGAAGATAAACCCTGGGAGCTTTGCTGTATCAGAGGCCATCCACCTTTGCAGCTAAATCACAGCGACTGCTGTGTCTGCCATTCATTCCACATCAGAGAACACTGTGGAAAAAGTTACTGCATTTCCATTTCCAACCTGCAAAAATTTGCATTCTAGAGCAGAGGACAGATTTGCAGTTCTCCGAGGGATACAGGCAAATCCTGCACTGTGCTGCAAAGATCATTGTTTGCCCAAGTCATACACACAGCTGAAGCAGTTTGAAATACAGCAGATACACTGCTGGAAGATTCAGCGCCTTTGGGATTATCAGGGAATCCCAAGGATAATAAATAAAACCCTTCCCTCCACTATGCGCTTCCCTTAGGCCAGTTTTTGGAGATTAGCAGGCAGACAGGTCTTATCATCAATTGATCCCCATTGTTCCCTGCCAAGTTTCACACTGAACTGGTACTTTTAAAACACCATGTGTACCATCAAACAGCTTAAGGAAAAAGCTGGGCCGAAATTCTGGCTCCAAAGGAGACAAGTTCCACTGCTTTTAGTAGGAAAAGGATCTTTCAGCCACACTTTTACGTATTTATTAATTATTGTGCAATAATTTAACTTTGAACCACCTGACACACTGGAAGAGAGTGTCGTTCCCTATCAGTTCCCTGCTCAGGGTTACTCACATGCGAGGATGTTGATGTATCTGTTCTTGTGCTTGTTGTCGGGATGGTTGGAGTGCTCCGCGGTGATGTTCATGTCGGCCGTACAGCGCTGCACTTCCTGGGCACCAAAACCATTCAAAGAGAAAATGTGTCAGTCCAGAAATTAAGTTCTTTTTCTTTTTTTCCACAATGTGGCATAAGAAATCAAGCACAAAAAACAACTTTGCGGAAGACTTTGGAGTGCTGAACAACTTATTTGCTTATAACCCCTCAAAACAGGACTTCTGACATTTAAGTTCTGCATTGACCTTTTGTTAGTTCTCTGCAGAGGGATGACTTTTATAAAATATAAATAAAATAGATCTGTGAAGATAACAGATAGAGCTTGAAATACCACTGCTGGTACACCTATTAACAGCAAATGATTTAGTGAAGGAGGTAAAAGGTTGGGTCCAGATATATCTGTTGGACCCTGCACATTCAGACATTCACCCATCCGAATGAGGCCAGGTGTCCAGGCAGCTAGAGATGCAGATGTTTGTCTTGCTGAGGAATATTAGGTGAGATTTCTGTTCATTTTTCAGCTCTTAACCTACTTGTATCAGCAAACAACTGGATATACGGCTAGGTGTTGCAAGAGTGTCTCTTCTTTGCCCTTGAGAACAGTAGTTATTCTCCTTGGCCAAGTTCTCCTGGAGTTACACTCTTTGGAGACTGTCTCGCAACTAAATCACCAAATCTCACATACCACTTCCAAGAAATATTTTCTATTACCTATTTAACTGCAATCTTTCTGGAAAAAAAAAAAAAAAAGTAAAAAGCTTTTTATCATCAGCATAAACTTAGTTTTAAAATAATCTTTTGAAAACATGCCGGTGTTTTGCAGTTTACAAAGTTGTGGAAGAAGCGACATTTATTCAAACCTTTGTGGGTCCCAGAAATCACACTAAATAGAACTAATTTCCCCCAAGGTTATGCAGGGAGGTGCCAAATTACTTTGTACTGCGAGCTTTAAAAGTAACAGCATAGAACCTGCCTAAGAGGGAGAAAATCATTAGAAGCTCACAGCTGCTACAAAGATCACGAGCTAAGTGACAAAGAAAAATTATCAGGAGAGATGCTATACAAACAGCAGATGTAACAGAGTTCAGCATTATGCAGACATTTCACAAAGGAGTTGCAAAGCAATTTTGCTATCTTCCCCGACATTTACATTTTAAAAGTGCAAAGTATAGTAAAACCTTGAACATTTTATAGCTTTTATATCCACATGGCACTCCCAAACGAACAATTGCTTCTCTCGCTCGCCTCTCCATTGGGAGACGCAGACGACAGTCAAGGGGACGAGCTGAGCAAAGACAAAGAGGAGTCAGGCACAACTCTCAGCTGGCCCTAATAGAATTTTCACAGCTCCATTTCTATCACGGAAAAAAAAAATCACATTAAAGTGTGTGTTTCCCCTAATTCTGCCTGTCGGCTCCAGTAAACAAGGGACTTTTGATTATACAGTGGGCAGACTCAGTTCAGCCTAAATTGCAAATGCAAAAGCAGAGTTAGCTACATTTTTGTGTGATTTAATGCAACTCGGTTTTGCTTTTTTTTTTTTTTTTTGCATTCAGATACAATGCAATATTATTCCTGGACTGCTGCATGTCACTTTTAAAAAATATCCTCCCTTTCTGAGGAGCCCCATATCAAACAATAAAACCCTGTAGTGGCACAAAATTATTTTTGGAGCACTTATTAGCATTGAAGCATTTATGCCAAATGCTGCAGAATTCAGTATGGATGAATCCAGTAAGATTCTATGGAGAATACTCTCAAAAGTTATAGAATTTTATAAAGAATTAATCCCTGCTAAGTAATTCTCTGACAGTTTAAATACTTCATAGCAAGTGTAACACTTCCTACTAAATTCTATAGGATTTTTCCATATGGGAATTGTTAGAGGGGTTAATCATTTTAATTAACCTTTCTGTGTTGATGCTGACTGCTTTTTCAACTGTGCACTGTTCCCAGCTGGCCTGTATAAAGTTAATAGAAGTGGAAGATTAGGCTAAGGGGATGAAAAACACGGCAGTGGAAAAGAAGATCTTACACTGGGAGAGGTGATCACCTGAAAATGGCTTTTAGTAAAAACTTAATGTTATAAGTGAATGTCAATGCTCTTCAAAAGGGCTAAAACGGTGGAGCCCTGTGCCTGCTCACTGCACAAGCAGAGCGTCAAGGAAAGCTCCCCGACTTGTCCATGTAGCTCAACCCTTCCCGTGGCTGGGTCGCACTGAACGGGCACAGTGGCCGCGAGCTGAGGCCGTTCATCCACCCTCTCTCACCTGCTGGCTTCACCCTCCCCATGCTAGCTGCTGATTACTAAACCACAGGTTTGCTACCCCACGCTGCAAGGCTGAAGTTAGCATTCCTTCGTTATTAAACTCAAGTGCTGCCTTTCATCAGCGCATAAAATACCGCAAGAAGATCAGACTAGCTGCAGCCTGTTATCTCTGTCTGCTTTTTTCCCCCTGCATTTACCCTTTGGCAGAATAGGATGGCCTGGTGTCAACAAGCAGCACCCTGGAGAGAGCTCCAAAAACTCCCTTTCCTAAGCATGCCTTTTTACCATATTATATATTATTATATATTTACTTTGCTAACCTTTGCTAATAGCAATACGGTTGACCACCCTAGGATTTCTAAACCTTACTGCTTAACCAAGTCGATCATTTGCACTGAAAACATCAGCATGATTATACTATTACTACAACTTTGCAGGCAGGCCATCAGGTCACCCCGGTGCCCAGGCTACTCTTGGCAACCTAACCAATCTCCTCCAATTAACAGGAAACAGCAACTGGCACCTTGGAGCAAAAGGACAGCTACCCCCCTTATCACCGCATCTGCAATTCACCCAGTCAGAGCAGAAAACCTGCCCAGTCCAGAGGCTTTTCTTCTGCTTTCTTTAATCCCTTTAGCCTCTTCCATTGATTTTAACAGCGGCTGGCCAGCGTGCTGCTGCTTTTTATGCTTAACTTCCCAGAACACATTACTGCCCAAAGACGAATGGATACAGGCTCTAGTCCTGTCCTTCCTACTTATCATCGACAACCCAAGGAACCAAAGTACATGCTTTCAATTGACCGTTAGTTACTGCAAAAAGTGTCCTAGTTCTTGCTATTATGGCTAATTTACCTTTTAATTATATTGTCCATGCTAATGCTAATTGGAATTTGATACACCCAGGTTTAATGACCCATTTTCACTGCCTTCCTGAAACAAGTTACAGATTAGTTTCTTCTAAACTTCAAAGAATTTCCATTAAAGTGGAAAATCAAACCGCTCCAGCATCTTGCTGGTTGGGAGCAAGAAGTTTTGCTACAGTGACTGAGCAGGAACTTGGGCTCTCGATGTGGCCTTATGCAGCACTGCTGTTGCTTCCCATTGCTTCCATCAGCAGACGTCCTAGCAGGGGCTGAACTGTAAAAGCCTATGAATAGCAATGAGGAGGAATCAGGAACACAGAAAGGATCCTAATTTGAAGGACTAAATGAGCAACGTTCCAAAACTGTTTTGATATTCCCATGGAATTTGTCAGCGTGAGAGCAGCTAGGGCATCCACCCCTATGATCACTCCTGATCTGTTAGTTTAATCCCAAGTTACAGAATTCTGTGCTTGTGCTCTTGCTGTTTGTTCTGCAAACATGAAGATAGAATACCAACAGGGAGAGCAAATAGCATTTGAGGATCTCCCACTGGAATAGCATAGATTTTTGTAATACTTTAGCACTAGTATAAACTCTCTGATGGCACTCAGGAGAAAGGTAACTGGGGAGAGCCTAGAAGGGAAAAATAAACAAACCAGAAGGACTGAACACAGCAATAGGAGTGGAGGAATCATTATAGATGGTTAAAAATTCATGCACTGAGCTGTGCACGCAGCCAGCCTAGGTGATGCTGATAAACGTGAGGAAGCTGAGTAACATTTTCGTGATGTATCTTGATGCTGGGCAGGGAGGTACCAGGGTCTGAACGAAATTTCACATTCTCCTGGTAGGGCCATAGGTCTTTGGAATGGGACTTCCAGGCAGAAAATTTGGAGCTGCTGTTGAGCTATAATTAGTAACAGAAAGCCCAGAAAACTGCATCATTTTTATGCTTTTCCTTATCTGTTAATCCATAATATCAATTTCTTTGGGTAGTTCAAGCAGCAAGATAAGAATACAAAACTTGAGGAAGATCCTCTTCTGCACCAAGTCCTTCATCTTCCAGCCTCACAGCACTGCTTCCCTCTGGTCTCAGCACAGCAACACACAGGCTGACAGTATCCCTAATTACTGAGATCCGGGCTCAACGTTACACAACTTTTCCCAGAACAGGGAGGTCTCCAAGCAGCATGTTTTGGAAATGGCATCTTCCTACTGCCAAAATTCCTAGGGTGGATAGAACTACAGCACGTGTCTGATGTAAACTGTGTCCAATCCAAAAGGAATCCCAGTGTAATGACACAGTGGTTTTAGTTTAAGAAACGTGCAAAGCACAGGACCATTTCTACCTTTAATTTTGGCCTTTGTGAGAGAATCCTGAGGTCACTGGTTGAAACGAGATAGTGATCCTCGCCTCCAGCAATGACAACCATGCAAAGAACAGCAGTGAATCCCTGCCACACCACGCTCACCCACCCAACCTCTCCTGCAGCCGCACGGACCAACCCACTCCCGAGTCAGGGAGCACATAAATAAAACTGCCTGCTCCCCGAAGTCCAAATACGACCACTGTGGCATAGAAAATCACAGCTAGTTTGGGGAGCCAGAGGCGATTCCTTGGCTTGTTTTTCTCTTTTTAGAGGGAAAGATCCGTGCTCACAAAATTCACTGACTTTTGTCAATAAGAGACCAGAAGAGGAGGGGGTGAAAAATTTGCCATGGGAAGATAAACTTTGCCCTCTTGATACAAGGATTTGGAGGGCGCCTGCCCTGTACAGCCAGGCTGGGCACTGGGAGACCAGAGGATGGCAAATGCAATATTGTTTTTTTTAAAAAAAAAGAGATCCAGAAGGGATTTGGGGCACTACAGCTCACTAAATCTGCCTTCTCTATGGGACAAACTGCCAGCGGCTGCAATAAAGCGCAGTGTTAATGAACACCTCTAATTCCGCATGGAGGTCCCTGAAGAAGTGCACAGCCAGGACAGTCGGGAATAGAACAGGGTAGCTGGATTTCCAAACTGTGCTTGAAAAGGTCTCTCACAAAATGTTTCTTAAAAAAATGATCCGTTGTGAACTAAAAGGAAAAGTCGCCTTATGTATTAAGAGGTTAAAGATGAGACTTGCACAACCCAGGATCTGTCAGCACTAGATTTTGCCAGCGAAACCTTAGAGGGACCTGCTCTACTCATAAATGCACTGCAAAGGAGGCAAAGTGTGTTTGTAATACAAAATTATTCAGGATAATTAGAACAAAAGCTGCTTGTGAGGGGAAGCAGAACGTTCTTACAATACTGAGTGGCTGAGTGATAAAATGGCAAATGAAATTCAATGTTGATAAATGCAAAGTGATGCACTTGGGAAAAACAACCCTAACTATACATACACACCGACAGGTTCTCAATTTGCTATTGCCATTCAGTGAAGAGACCTTGGGGTCACTGCTGATAGTTTTCTGGAGGTGTTGGCTGAGCGCTCAGCGGTTGTTAAAAAATAAATAGTATGTTAGGAAGGAGGAAAGTAATAGAAAACCAAAAAGAAAACATCACTATGCCCCTACATAACTCTGCAGTAAACCCAGGCATTAAATACTGTGCACAGTTCTGGTCTTCTCATCTTAAAAAGAATATGGTAAAAGTAGAAAAAAAAGATAAAGAAGGAAAAAGTGCTGTGAAGCCTGGAATAGCTCCTCAAATAAACAGATTAAATAGTGCAGGCTCCTTCAGTTTTGGAAAGAGATGATTCAAGGGAGATATGAGGGATGAACACAGAATCATGCATGGCACTTAGGAGGTGATTCAGGGATGTACTTTGTAATGTAAAAACTATGAGGCACTGAAAGATGTTATTAGGCATGAATTAAACTCAAAAAGAAGTCTGTTCTTGTGGAACAAATCATACCACTCGTTGCCATAGGATGTTTTGGACAACAGAAGTCTAGAAAGCTTCACAAAAGCAATTAGAAATTTGCAGAAGAAAGGTCTATCAAAGACTATTAAACACTATTAAACATAATGATGCTGATACCATCTCTGGCTAGACAGTGACTAGATACAACCTGTGCCTGGGGAAGCCTCCAGGCTCTGCACAGTCTTGACACCATGTGCCCAGGGCACTTGGGCCACCAAACTCCAGCATGGGGATGTCCTGCAAAATGCAGCATCTCTCCTGGCCTGCCAGGCAACAAGCAGGGCAATCCAAAAACCTCCTTCACCTTTTATTGCCATTAGCTTGACTGGATTCCAAGCTGGAGCTCAAAAAGCTGGAAGCCAGCACTGACAACCCATGATTGTGGACTTCATTTTAAAAAGCTGTTTGTTCTTCAGTATTAAATTGGGCATTACATTTCTAGTTTATATCAAATATTGAAGATTCACTGGGCTCAAAGGAAACTTTAACAATTCTTTATATACAAGAAAGCCCAGTTATCACCATACAATAAAATCAGCTACTTGCATTACAATTCCCCAAAGGGAGCCAGGATTCATTTTGGAAGTACTTTCCAAGCAAAGATTTGTGAGTTCAAAGTCCTTTTTTCCTCTGTACATAAAACGCTTCCTAAGCACATTCACAAAATATTTAGCTGTAATTATAACTCATTTTAAGGGGAGAAGGGAGGGAGCAGTCAGACTATTTACTTTCAAAGCAATATTCTTCATGGAAAAAACAACACAACCTGCAAGATGCTGCCAAAAGCACAGGAAGAAACATATCCCCAAACTAGCAGCAAGTAACTGGGCAGTTTTTACCGTCTGTATCGGGCAGATTATGTTTGCTCCTTGCTTGTCCTTTCAGAGATTCCACCCTCAAAAAACCTCCCACAGCAAGATCTTTTGGATCCCTTTTTTTCATTAAAAAAAGAAAAGCATGTGCTTGCTATCTTTGGGAAGATTTATTTATTCTATAGGATTGCTCTTTTTTTTCAGCATCTCCTTGTCATCTTCTTTTCTCCTTTTAGGTGTAAAAAATAGATTTCTTTTTAAAAGCCTACAGGACTTTGGAACTCCAGGCCCCTTTCCAGAAGGTCCTGGGTAGGAAGGGCTTGGGGGACATCACGGATGCTGCGTGTGCTGCCCATTTCCTCGGCCTGGCAGACAGGATTCCAGCAGGCATAGCCTGGCTGGATCTGGTCCAACATGGGTTCAACGTGAGCTGCTTCTCGCGGCATAAATGGGACCTCAGGCTCCTGTAGCCCCCAGCCATTTGCAAAATCAGGTTCCTGATTTCTGAGCCAGTTTAAGCACTTCGGAAAAATTTACCTACGGTGTGTGTGCAAAATCCTGCGTTTGCCCTCCAGCCCCATCGCTGCGAAACAGGATGGAGAAGAAAAACAAGCCTGCGAGGTGTCGGCAGCAAGAGGGAGCTAAACCGTTATCCCAGACAGCGACCGTTTCCTTCCAATTCCTCCTCCTTCCACTCAAAGAAGGAGATTTCATTCAGTCTTGAGCAAGCTGAGAACTCAGCTAGAGAGGAAGACCCGCGGAGTGGCTGTACTGTCTCCTTCAAAGGAAACACTCCAAATCTTAACCCGTCGGGAGAAGCGCATTGGCGCGCGAGTGCAGCTGGAGGAGGTTGACTCGCCTGCAGCGGGGACCCCGGACTCCCCAGAAGAGAACTAATTGGCTAAACGAAGCTCTCGACTCGCTGCCACAGCCTGGCACTCACAGTAGGGAGCTCCACAAAGAAGGGGAAAAAAAGGGCTATTAGAGCAGCGCTTTTCTTTGCTAAAACACGGGCGGAAGGTGTCCAACATTTGTTAATAGCAATGACTTGGCGACAGCTGAAGCAAAGCCTGCTTAAAGCCAGACCAAGTTTACAGATGTGTTGCTGATTATTTTGAATAATTAAATGGTGTAAAAGCCAGCTGTGATGAATAGCACCAGGGTCACAATCCATAAATAATTGAGAAGAGTGAGTCGCATTTGATCATCCTGATCAAATTCTGCTCTCTGGAGAATAAATGTTTGTCCTGAATACCATCAACATTGTTAAATGCCTCAATATTCCTGCTCAGCCATCCAGCCAGCAGTCAATTGAACTAAATCACTTTAACACCTTACACATTTGCCTTCTTCATGAATACAAAATGTTTCCAACTTACACAATGTTTTTAGGCATCGGACAAAGCAGCTACTCTTTATAGACAGTAACCAAACAGCAACAATAAATGTTTTAAATGACCCCGTTAAAAACAATCCCTGCACATAGTCTTGCCTTTATTGCAGCGAGCACAGAAGTTGCAGATACCTGGTCCCCTATTTTCTTTCACTGCCCTGTTGGTAAGCAGAGCTGCCCCTGAGATCCCCATGCATAACATAAACCAGACTGACTGAAATGCCTAAAACTTACCCAAGAAGTGGGTAAGTGGCTTTTAGGGCCTGACTTTACAGTCTTTCCTCATGCCGTGTAATGTTTATTTGCTGTGCATGGACAATACGGGGTTGGTAACCCAGAGGGTGGAAAACACTTCCATCCATGGGCATTGCTGCCGGTTTATAGAGGCAGAGGTCAGAGTCTGTCCTAAATTGGTAGTAAGTCACCAACTTTAAAACAGTCACATTAAGTAAACACTACTGGTCAAGCCCCGAAGCCTTTCTCCTTGGCTTTACAACAAAACAAGCAATGACTTTGACAGCAATCTTTTCTGATTGAGCAGAGGACGAACAAGGACTTCAGGAACAGATCCATCAGGAATAGGGGATGCAGTCATAGCTGGGGGAGAGGTTCATAAATGACCAAAATCTGTTACTCTCGCTCATAGGGAGTGCTGTTTTGCTCCTTTTGGGTTACTCAAGGGGTAAGGGACTATTCAGTAGGACTAAAGAAAGCAAATTCTGGGCCCAAAAGAGTAAAACAAGCTTCTGGTTATATATAACAAAAGCATGGAGTTAAGAACAGCTTCTCGTTTCAACAGATATTTCCTTTGGATTGCAAGCAGCTTTTCCAATCGAATAAAAACCTGCTAAATACCTCGTGGAGGCACTAACTGCTTCAAGCAGAAGGCTACTGTGGACCCTTACTCTGTGATGGTTAGAAATTACCTATGATCATCCACTCTTAGATTACTTTTATCTAATAACAAATTGGTATTTCTCTTTTTCTTCTGATACATTTGACCACCACTCTTACCTCTGTCGTAACAACATCACACAGCTGTCACAGTGTCCCTTACTATCAATAAGCAATTAACTTTAGGAAAACACCATTTGACCAGTGGATCATTAAATCATACCTCAAAGTCTTCTGAGAACCCATGCTGGTTATTAGAATAGAGCTCGCTGATGTGTTTAACGAACTGCTTGACTGGAATTGCTTCCATATCATCTGTAGAAAGAGAGATTCAGAGCTGTTATTTGCCTCAGAAATAAAATTTCAAGATCCATGCTCTCATCTGCAAACTCTGGAGAGAAAACACTCGTTCAGTAACACCTAGAGCTGAATTCCCAGGGCCAGGGCTCATTCAATACACAATAATAAAAAATCTGGATGATTCTGGCCAATACTGAGGCAAACTCTGCACATTTTAGTTCTTAAACCTTGCAAATACAGATACCGGGTATCTGCTCCCTGCAATGTTCAACAGAAGTTCAAGGATCACCTAGTTCATAGGCAGTTTGAAGATCACTTTGGAGGAGCATTAAGTGGATGAAGGCGGCTTCTCTCCTTACCCACCTCATAAGAAAATAGGAAAGACAAAACGAAGACAAAGTTGACAATTGCCCCCATTAAGTTTTCACCAGACTGAGCAGAGACACAGGCTTCTCTCCTGGAGCAGACAAATTACTGACTTTTTCCTTTTTATATAACAATGCAGTATCCAAATGAACTTATCATGAAACCGTCGCTGCACAAAAGAACAGGCAACACAACACCCACACTAATTTGAGTTTTCTCTCCTGCCAGACACCATTCATAGCTCTGAACACGCATTCCACTGGCCCGTTTGTTCTTGCTCAGCTTAGTGCAAAATCTCCTCAATGTACCAATAACCCATCCACAAATATTTTCCTGAGAGAAAGAAATCAAAAACTTAAATTGAATTAAAGACAACCAAGACTGTTTCAAGCACCTGGAACTCTGGGTGGTTTCTAATAAAAGTGGAGTGTAGGAATATTGTCTTATTTCTCCATTTTTCAGAAAAAAAAAAGAAGTCTAGACATTGTTATAAACACCACTGCAGTTGGTGAAAACGTCATCCATGCCAAGATTCATTAGTTAATATTTTCAGTCTGGCATTTAGAAAATGTAAATTGCTGTACAACTGTGATTACTTTCAGCATGTGAAATAATCTATTGCCCGATGGCTACTCTTGTCTGATAGCATGATTTTATGGCAGTGCTCTGGTATTTATGTATCCCATTTAATATTCTTCTGGAGATCGCATGCAGTTTATGTTTACTCCCTGTAATTCGGTGGTGTATTTTTGCTCCCATTTAGAAGCCATATGGTTTGGTGCTACAGCTGCATTATAATCTGGATTCTTTTCCTTTTAAATATCTACATTATGATAGAAAAAATCCAAATATTTCTACAGATACTTAGCAAAATTTAACGATAAATAAATAGATGTGACATTTACTGTATTCAGAGTGAAAGATCTTTGGCAGCTAAAACCTCTAAGCTGTCACATATGCTTTTCTTAGCAAAGGGTATGAAGATCTGTATGTGTAAATGAGGTTCTACTTTGGCAAGAATTTTATAGATCCAGCCCTGACAATCAGATTTCTCTCCAGCTGATGGCTGTTAATATTGACCATGTCATTACTTCTCTACTCTTATTTTATCAGGTAACGCTCCAGGGTGGCTTTTTGCATCTATTGACATTTTCAGATTTCAATCAGCTTCCTTTTATTTTATTTACAAGAGGCAAGTGGTGAAGATATGCTCGCAATCTGAACACCTCCCAACATAGCAATGCTCCTTTAATTAGCCACATGCTCATTCCTGAATAACAAAGAATTCCAAACATTTGACAAGTGTATGCTCATTTTAGCAAAAAGCTGCAGCACGCAGAAATGCTGGCATTCTACAACATTTAAGTGCTAACATTTATTCTATGTAATATTGAGTACATCATCATCTCATAACAACACACATATTAATATTTTTGCAGCCAAACCACTCGAATATAATGATCTATAGAACAGCCTATAGTCCATAGCAAGCGACTGTAAAACAATCTTTCCTCTCTTGAAAAGTAACCCACATATCTTTAATTTCCTTGAAAATTGCTTGTGCTGCCACAGCAATTTCACATACTGTCACAAGAGAAATTTCATAGCTCTTATTTGGTTTTATTTTTGTTTTCTTTTTTCTTTTTCCTTGAGTAGAGTCTATCTCAGCTAAGACCAACTGAGATCAGGGACTCGCTGCAGCAGACCGGAGTGTCCAATTTAATTTTGCAGAAGGCAGAATTTAATTTTAATTGTGATCTGTGAGCCAAGAAATACATTAAAGATAACGCTCTCTCCAGTCCATTGAGTTCCCACCAATTTCAAGGATGGGTCTGCACCAGAGATCCACAGCAAAATATGGTTAGTTTTCTTTCATCATCATTGCTGCTGGTGGCAGTAGCTCTCTACCTTTATAGCTACTGCTGCAGCTCTTCTTGACTATTCACTCTCCTTAATTTTTCTCCTCCCTTTTTTCTCCTCTGTTTTTTCTCTTCTATATCCACTTTCAGCTCCCCTTGGAAGCCTCCTGTGGAGGCCGGGGTGGCACCGCTCGAGGGACCCATTTGAGCCTGTTTTTTTTCTAGCTCTGACGCCCAACCCCAAACTCCCAAGCATGGCCACAAAACGCTCTGCTTGGGGTGTATGTGTGTTTAGCTTGTCGAATTTCAGCTAAAATATCTACTATCATACTCAGCACTCTTGGATGGTATTGGCTCAGATGGTATCTGAAGATATCCTCGACCTTTCTCAAGAAAACCATCAGATACAGATATATGCTCAGAATAGGCCTTTCCTTGCAGAGTCTGCACTCAGAGTCTTTGGTTAAGCCTCTCTTCCAGCTGAAGACAAATGGACTTCAATGACAATAATTCTTTTAGTCGATTGAAGAGATTAATGGAATCCTATAATGGCTAATTAGGAGCTCTCATAGCTGCTCAGTGCACATTCCCTTCTGCACCATACACTTTTTCTCATCTAGAAACCAGAGGGACATCTGGAATTGTCAGGATGATGCTTACGTTTTTTGAGACCTGCTCATTATTCCACGGAAACAGGGAAATGTTTTAATAGCACACCTACACCTCTAAAGCTGCAGAAATAATTACAGTTCTGACTAGCTGGGGTTCAGCCATCTGCTATGCAAGTGTAAATAAACTGATTCTGGATTTACATCACTGCAAAACATAAACTGAATCTGGCACCATACCTACATATTAACCCTTTGGGTTATGGAGAGAAAGAAGTAATCTTATGTGGATGGGGTGAAAGTCTCCAGGACACCAGTGAGGTGATGATCAGAGGCTCCTGAAGCTGGTAAGTGGGAATAGGATTCATTACTCTGTTAGACTTTGGAAATTTAGGTCCACTTTACATCTTCCCTGGCCAGTCCCAGAGGACAGGCTGAGAGGAGCAACAAAAGCACAACAGTGAAGGGGGAGCATAATGCAAGTCACTTCCTGCCACAAAAGCAAGACACCATGAAAAAAGTCACATAAATCTTCACTTGCACCTAAATTTCCACAAAATGTCAATAAATGAAGAGTCTAGGATATGTAATGTATTCTTTCAGAAAGCAGCTAACCTTCAAAACAAGTCCAAGGTATTTAGGAACAATAAAGTTAGTATAGGGCTACATTTAGAAGTTGGATAATTAGTAATCCAACCAGGGAGGATATCCCCATATTTCCTACTTAATAAGCTGCCTCTGTAATGCAAAAGCCATTGGGGTCAATTTCAGGAGAAAAATGGGATATCATATCAGAGGTGGCGCCTCCACATAATAAGATCTCAGATTCAATTTGATTCATTTATAGCCGGAGAGCTCGCTGGATGGTTTAGTGGTATTGGATTGGAATAGAAGGATTCGGGTCAGGAATTAATCCAGAAGGTCAAAAAACGATGCACTTCTTCATGCTACCTTTGTCCAGTTTGAAATTTAGGTATTTCTGAAGACCAGATGTTTGACACACACAAAGAAGTATTGCTTAAAAAAACGACCTTTGCTTTTCATTCGGTTTATAAATGCTTCCCATTCTCAGCAATTATCTTACTAATCTACGAAAGTCTGATGTCCTCTGTGTCTTACGCTTTGCTTTTTATGTGAAAGCTTCTTCTGTTGCTTGTGACTGCAGGTCCTCATCCGGAGAGTGCTGGGACTCATGTGCCATGGATGTACGCTGCTCCACGCAGCAAGCTTTGCTAACGAATCCAGAGAATGATTAGCTGATTTCCGGCAAGGGGAGAGAAGGATTAGCCGGCAGTCGGACACATGGGTTGATCCCACTCATTGCCACGAGAAATGGTGAAACGATGGGCGAGTCTGCCCTTTCTGACGGCAGGACAAACCTAAGCTGGCTCATGTCAATCATGAAACCACCATTAGCAACATGAACCCTGGAGGTCCGCCCTCAACAGCATGTCCTCATAGGTCTCATTTTCAGCAAAAAAAAAGTCTACCTGAGGCTAGAAAGAAATGTCCTCCAGCAGGCCCCTCATGGGACTGGATTTAACCTCTTGTCGAAAAATAAAGCATTTGACTTCATAACCCACCCTGGGAACCACTGTCCTACATCCACAGCATTCAGGTGCTTTCTGCTCCTGGCAGTGTGCTTTTCTGTTCGGTTGGTTTTTTTATTGCCCCTGAGTTTCATTTTCCCCTTTAAATTTGGTTCGTGGATATGTGCTTTTAAAAAGTCGGGTGCGGAACAGGAACTCCTGCAAGCAGCTGGAACATCTGGCATCAACATTTAGGACACGTGTTACTCGAAACTGTGCCAAGCAGCCGTCCCACAACCTACAGCATACAGCAGGTTGACTGAAGGTTGCAGAGCAATAGCAAGAGCAAAAGCATGATTTAAAGCACTGTAGAGGGGAAAAATACACAGATGCAGCTCCACCAGATTCCTATTTCCACAGCCAGGAATGTGGCAATTGTAGCACAAATTTAAACAGGATCTATGCAGCTGTGCTGTGCAGTGTCAGAGTACACACAACACAGAATCCTAAAGCCCCAAGAAGTCTCTATCTGGGCTGTCTGTAGAAGCATTGCTGATCATAAAGAATATTGCAAGGGTAGTGCTGTAATAACAGCATCCCCTTGGGTGAAATTCAGCCCTGCTAGAGGTTACGGAAAACAAATCCCATCATCTTCAATAAGGCCAGTTCTCCACTTTTACAGAATAGCTTAGACTAAAAACACTCAATGTACAAACTGTGAGTACCCATGGAGTGCACACGGTGGGCAGAGAACTGGACTAGTACACATGTAACTCCAGGCATATCCATGGGTAGTGCCCGTCTTTCTTCTAACACTTCTAGGTTTAATGCATTTGTGTCATATGCATGTGCCTAAAATTATGTAATGAGCTGGTTTTCCTCGCTAAACTGTTTAAAATAAGAATGCAAAAGAAGAGTTTGCATTTCACGCACAACAGTTAATTTTTCGGACCGATCACTTCTTGCTTTATAATAATTTCCAGAAAGATATTAACGGTTTTACTTGTATAACACAAATATTAATTAACTTATGATAAGATAAAGTCAAAAATAGTCTTAATACTGATAACGTGTCTGCTTTCTATCATGACTATATGCATAAATAATAACATGGCAATATAGTAGGCTTATGTCTAGGAGCTCAAAGTTCTTGCTGAAAGTCCTTCATCCTCTGAAGTCAGTGACCTCAGTAGTTGGGATAAATTATAAATCAAAATAAATTAAGATAAATTATAAACTGCTGAGAGTTTATTACTGGGGACACTTCTCCTCATTAATGATCACGGTTTTTGTTATTATGCGCTTATCAAGCACTGCTTCTGATAAAAGCACCTTTCAAACTGAAAAAGCAAGAAAAATGCTAAAGATATATAAAGAGTCTTGGATAACTGGGCATGTTGAAACAGAAAGACCAAACCCACAGAATTCTTCTCAGCAAGACAATTATTATCTATTTGTTATAATCAAGTCAAATGAACAGAAGGGCAGGTTTCTGATAAAGCACACATGAAAAAGCAGAATATGAAAAATCACCTGTGTAATATTGTAGCTACATTCATCTCTCTTGCTTCGAGATTTAATCTACTGCAATGCTATTAGCCATGTGTCAGTCAGAAATATGAAGATGTTAATGATAAAATTTTATACATGTCAAAATAAGAGCTCAGTTTAAATTTGCTTGTACAAATCTTAGATTAGGTTATCATTAATTATAAATGCAATATCAATGCAGTTCTTCCCTCTAAGCAAAAAGAAATGGATCCAAAAAAGCTATTTCAGTCCAAGAGAATGAAATACCGTGAACTTTCCTCTAGCACAGAGATTCAATATAGTTTTAAACTCACATATTTGTAATCTAAGGTCCCAGTTGTGCCTTCCATTACCCACAGGCCTTGCATTTAAGCACAGAGAGGTGCAGCTTCCCAGGTTCAGTGAGAGCTCTCTGCAGTCATCCAATGGTTTTCAGAAAAGGGCTTGTCCCAAAATCTCTCCATTTTATGTGGCCATTAGGAGAGCCCACGTCCTGGGACGTTTCAGCCACATCACAAGGACCACAGCAGAAATTCCCTGGTGTGCTTCACAAGCAGGGCTGGTGGCAAAGGAAAAGGCAGGTGGAAGTTCCCTAAAGCACCTTGATATATTCTTGGTTTCAGAGAACGTCTGTGTTTGCAATATTGCATTCATGGCTTTAATTGAAGCTGAAAATAGGTACAATTCACAATATGGTGCTGGAATATAAATCCGGAGGGAGCGGAAAACAGCTATAACACCTTAAACAGCCAAAGAACTTCAGCTCTGCGCTCAGGGAAGGGCTGCATGCCCTTGGGAATAAGTCCTCTGCTGTAGCTGGCACTTTTCCTGGTGCCGAGCCAGGCTGTAGCCCATAGGGTCACTCTGTATTGTCACAAGGCCTTGCCATGGAAATGTCTTGGGATGCAACTTGGGATGCAACTTGAGACAGCCACATCCTAGCAGAAAAAATAAGCCTATCAAGTATGCTTAAGTGCAGGTCCTCCAGCAAGGACCTGCCATTTCCTTGCTGAATGAGACACCTACTTGTACAATCTTTTAAAAGAAACAGTCCAGTGTCCAGTGGAAAGCACCTGAAGACATGAGCAGTAAAGGGCTGTGCTTATAGAAAACACACCTCTCCTACATCCATCCGATCTACCTACCTTCCCCATTCATCTACCACTGACACACTCATCAAAAAGGTTCAAAGGAACTAGGTTTGTTGCCTGTATCCAAGGAACTTCTGTAGATAAAAATGGAATAACGAAGAAACATTTGTAAAAGTCTGCTGAAGATTCAACAAAACTAAGTCAGTAGCCTGAAAGCTTTGGGGACTGCTTCTTGTAACCACGAGAAAACAGAGGGAAGTGAAGAAGGGTCGTGACTGCACTGGTCTTCATACCCCTACATGATAACACGGACACTTTCTCACTGCAACACACTTGGCTAGGCTGGGATTTTCTAGGCTCATGCACCCACATCAAGTCATTCCTGAAGAAGCAAGATAGTGTCTCTCCCACAGACTCTGCCACTAGTTATTTTAAAATACAGTATTCAGAAAGCCCAACAGAAGTTAAAAGATGAATCTACTGCCATTTAAATATGAAATTGCATGCGTCCTGATCCAAGAACTGGGAAGGGTTCCTGAGTTTTGCAGGCCAGACATAGCTGAAATGACTGGCATCACATCTGAGACATATTACTAAAAATGGTGAAAGGCATCTGGAATAATGGGCTAAAAGAATCATGTGCATCAGCCAAGCAGCCATTCTGCTCTTTATGAACTGGCCTATGGTGAAGACTAAGGACATTTTTGAGCTTTGCCATAGGGTCAAGTCTCAAGTATCTCTGCACTGATCTCACAACCAACCAGTCCTGCTAATATCCATGCCAAATGCCTGTTGTGCCCATGGGCCTGGGCAAGGAACCACTGCAAAGCTCTGCAAGCTCCACAACAGTTCACCACCTGAGAGCAGGAAAGCTCTGAAACAAAGACGAGGAGGAGGATGGTGGTAAAGGTGGAATTTGTGGGAACTCTAGTATTTGACATCATCTAAGCTACATGATGGTGAACTTCTGCCTTGCTTTATGAGGCAGGTCTTGTGGTGAGTAGCACACAGGAAGACTAGGCAAAAAAAACTAGGCAAAAAAAAAAAGGAAAAGGAATAGGAGCTGGTTTAGTGAGAGCGAGATGTTGCCAAGCCTGAACATTTATCGTGAGGAGATCCATGTAAAGTGATGTGGATATGGCCAAAATTAACTGAGTGTAGAGAATATGGAGAGATAATTCTGTTGAGTTGAACAGCGGGGAGTTTCAGAAGTCTGCCATTGATTACAGATGCATTGCTGTCAGGCATAAGGCTTATGTGGGTTAAGATTTATACTGCAGTTAAATATCCAGTGGGTGACTCGGTTAATGATACCTCCTTTGTCCTGTGTTTCTCTAGATCAAGCAGAGCAGATAATTATGAATAATGACAATGATTTGGGTCTCTGAGCAAATTTGCATAGATAAGCACATGCCTATGGGTGATGTGGCTTCATGCACAATAATTAAGCACGTAGGCCACGGGAAGTGAAATAGAAAATGGGCAAAATCATTCCTTTATAGGCTTTTTTTTTTTCCTTTTAGATTATGGACCTACTAAGTTATACTGTATAGCTGGGAGATCAGTTTTATGGTTCCTAGAGCTGAGGAAAAGGAAGGTAGGTGTAAGCATAAGAGCAGAATGTGGTGTAGAAAGACATACCAAAGCTACCTCAGAGCATCTGGCACATCAGTAGAGCAGAGTGGTCGTGCACAGCGAGACCAGCCCAACTTCAGTCACCTCCCGAGCTGCGTCAGGACGTTGCTGCACCTGGATCCCCTGGACCTGGCACAACCAGCCCACACCTGGGCCTTGACGAGCCCATAACCAGCAGAACCAGACCTGGTTCTGTTTTCTCTGGCCAGCAGCTCACTGTGTGCTGCAGAAGTGCCCTGGCAAACTTCTAAACTGAGAGAAGCACTGTTCCACGAGGGCCCATTTAAATGTATTTTTAAGACAGTACAACCTAGGGAATAACAACCTAATAAGGTTACTCCTAAGAAACTTGCTTTTGTTAAAATGTCAGTTAAATTTTACTGCTAGGATCAAGATGGCAAGTAAGATTTTCTCCCATCCTCTGGCAGCTTCCAGAGTTCAAAACCTTACCATTTCATCAACTGGGATCAATTCAAGGGAGAACATTGCCATTCGATGTTTTGAAGGAATTTCAACAGGCTGCCTAGAATGGCAGCAATAGCTGATGTTGCTGAGCAGTGCCATTTAGCAGCAAGTAGATTGGGAGAAACAGGCCTCCTCCATATCTGCAGATAGGGAAATGTTTAGCAGAGCTTCAAGATCATTTGGTGCTGCACCTTGGAAGTAGGAAGAACAGAGTTCTCCTGCTATTTAGGTTCTTTTAGGAAAGCTCGTTGCAGGTGATCTAAAACCGAAACATCCCATCTCATGTGAGTCAAAGGAAAATGAGGGGAAGGGTAGCTCCTTGCTAAAGAAAATGAGGTGGCCAGGACATGCACCTTTGTCTACAGAAAGGACAAGTGATACCGGTCTGGTAGATGATGTTCTGGTAGAACATCATCTTTTCAGAGATGCAGTATCAGGCTGCAAGACAAACCTAATTGCATAGCATCTCCATACAAATGGAAGAGCTAATCTTCCATATTAAACCTCACGAATACAGAATACTTTGAAAGACTCTTTCTAGAAGGAACACCTCATGTTTCTACTAGATAAAATCAGGGAGAATACAACTTTTCTCCAGGGCATGTTCTTCTCTTCTGTACTGTCATGTCTTTGAATGTTTCTATTAAAATTATCTGTAGATCACATCCTAGATCATCTACACAAATTACAGAATATGAGAAGGAAACTGAAAACACCACCTTGAATCAATAAGTACAGCCATTGGACAGACTGAGATTAGCACAACAATTGGGGTATCTTAATTCCAGCAGCGAATCTGAATAACATTGCAGAAGACAGCGACTGCACAGGCCACTGCAACATCAAGCTGCTTTCTGTCATCACTGTTTTAAGAGAACTGAATCCCACACTTGAGAATTCCTAGGGAAATGTCTAATAGAGAGAACATAGTGCCAAACTCCGGCTCCAGCTTTGCTCTCCACGCAGCTCAGAGAACAACTGGGCCTTTGGTAACTCGACGAAGGCCAAATTAGCCAACAACTTTGGACTTTTTATCTTTGTTTTCCCCATCTCTGCACATGTTGAGAGAGGGGAACAAGCCAATTGGTCTCAGGAGAGCAGTGGAGCTGGTCATCCCTCGTCCACAACCCACACTGACACTGCAACCCGTTTCCCCTTGGATGCAACGCGGTCGTATTTCTAAGGAATGTTGCTCCTGTTCTTGACATTTCACAAAGGTTATTCTGAAATTTTTAATTAAAATAATGTGGAAGAAGTGCCTATGGAAAAGCACTGCACTGGTACTCAGAGCCCCACTGCAAAGCACATGAATTTCAATGAAGCGGCACTGATACAACGAATGTCTATGAAAAAAAATCATGTTAACCACAAATAGCAAGTTTTCTCCTTTAGGGAAATAAAAGAGGCTTCAATTAGTGCAAATACAAGAGAGCCTGTCTTACCTGGAATAGGAATAATGGGAATACTTTCATTGGGGACCACACGGGGTGAGCTGCTGTCTTCCACATAGAAATGTGCAGTCTGAAAACACTTTCTGTTAAAGGAAAGAAAAATGCAGAGTGTAAAACACTGACCTTTGAGAAACAACCCCAAACTTTTGCACGTGATCTGCTTCTCCACTCCATTTCTGCTGCACTTCCACGTGCTACAGTTTAAAATGTTAGTGAAAACACAGAAGTTTTCTACAATTACAATCCAAATTCCTGATTCCAGTGTACCCCACTTCATTGACATGACAGCCACTCACCCTAACTACCTCCCTGCTCCCATTCTGTATATTATTGCTAAGCATAACTGAATATAAAACTGTTCTCAGAAAAGTTAGTGGTTGCAAAACAGGTTTCAAATAAACCATTCAGAAAGAAATTGTGAACACAAGAAATAAATTCAGCATATAATTCAAATCAAATCCAGCAAAGACACTACGCTTACTGTAAAACTTTCAACAGCTAACCGTGGAGAGAGCAATGCAGCCTCTGTAACTGCTCCACGTCACCATGCTGTTCTGATATTAAAGTTATCCTTCAAACATTGCAAGTTTTATGAAGCTTATAAACCTCCTCCCTTTCTCCTCCTGTAGACTGGAATCACATCCGCTGCTATCAGAAAAATGGCACAGACTCTTAGTTTAGTTTGGGCCCCATTTCTACCAAGGCCTGTAAAGAACAGAAGAACTTATATCCACATGGATGGTTTTTTTTTTACCTGTATTTAATGCAAAGCAGCGAGCACAAGCTGGTCATCACAGAAAGGTACCGAGCAGAGTAACATGAAGAGATCCAGGGAGACTCTGCATGGTGATGGTAAGCGAGGCAGGGTTTTCCAGCCCCGGCGTCACTGCTCAGTGCCGACTTAATGAGCTGCTCGAGGCTGGAACTGAATATTTAATGAGTCGTGCTGGGTGCGGGCGGCTATTGTGGCAAGCGAGGGGTCCGCGCTCGCGTTGGACAGCGGCGTCCCCGGGCCACGGAGGTGCCCCCGGCACCCCGGGCGAGCTGCCCCTCTGCACCTGCACTAAGTCTGCGCGGCCCCTTCAGCACCTCCCTGCGTGGAGCGGCTTTGGGAGAGCGGCCGCCAAGGTCCTGTGCCGCGGTGGGCACGGGGAGCCCGCGCTCTGAGCACTCTCTCAGCTAAAGCAAACCCCTAAAGTCACCAGGGCCGTTTGTTTGCTCCGCACTTGCTGCATTTCTGCGCATCTCTTTGCGCTTCCCGCGGCGCTTTGCACGGCAAGCACACCTCGAACACAACTCAAGCCAAAGCCGGGACGGGCGGCTCGTGCTGCCCAGCGTGGAGCAACCCCGCCTCAGAGCAGCTTCTCCCAAGCCGCCGTCTTGCACTGTGTGCTTATTTCTCATTTATGTGGTGCGTGTGCTTTGGTGAAGGGGCAGCGTAAAGCTAATGCAGCCACAAATGCGGACGCCCCGCACGGCTCAGCGGTGGGAAGCCCCAGCTCAGCTCCCCCTCCCCACGCGCTCCTGCTCTCGCTCGCTTCTTTTTCGGCAGCCTTTATTTCGGACAATGCACACCCTGGGGGCTCGCAGCAGAATAAATCAGTCACACACAAGGAAGAAACTATGAATATGAAACAGGCCTGAAAATGTTCCTGATTTTGATGTATTTGGGCCTCCTTGAAGCCCTTTCTCCTGGTAACGAAGGCCTTAGGAAGGTGTTTGATAAGAACAGACCTTTATGAAGGGATTTACAGGATTTTTTGTCATCCTCATGATACTTATGAAAGGTAATAATTTCTTGTAATTTGCTACTTTATACTCTGAGAGGCTCTGATAGGCTGGCATTATGATTTTTGCTGTTTTTTATGCAGCCATGAGTTCGCTTTTTCATGACAGTCTCAAAACACATAATTGTGTTACATAATCACATTGCATGGTATTGTAAGGCCCACAATGGTGATAGCTGCAGACATAGTTAGAATAAGAACATATTAAATTAATATTTCCCACAGTAAAGTCTGCTGCAAACACTGAAGTCATTAACAATTCCATATTTTTTTCCTGAAAGACTTCCAGCAGATATCTTGAAAAGGCATCACCACACAGCTGACCACATGTTCTCCCAGTCTCAAACAGAAATACACCCTTACAGCATCCTCATGACTTTATAATGCCAGCTACCAGCAAGTTTGGGGAACACATACCTCTCAAATACCCATTTTTTGCCTGCTCATACTTGTCTCAACTGCTTCTGAGCATTAAGTTTTCCAAATCTAGTCCCAGGCATGAGCTCTGAGCATTGGCCATGCCCTGGCGGCTCTGGAGACATCCTAAGTCAGTGCTGACGGGATTGTGTGGGCTTGGATCCCAGATAAAGCAGGATAAAGCAGCCTGAATCCTTAACAGACCTTTTACCATTGGTTTTACCGACTCACTGTGTGAATTTTCCACCAAATTTTGGTTCTTGAGCTGTTTCTTACTCTTGTACTTCTCCTCCACGTCGTTCTGGGACATCTCCCAGAGTCCTTGGGTCTTCAGGGCCCCCCCTTCTGGACGATGCCCATTTTTTAAGCCTGTGGTCGGGAGGCTGAGGAAAAGGCTGGGCCCAAGAAAAGCTTTTTGCAAACTCGGGTCTATTTTACAGTAGTAAGTACTGCTAGCTGAGACTGAGGCTGCTGAAAGCCATTTCAGACAATTTAGCACCTGCTTTCTCCTTCACTTTTGGATATTCCTTCCATCCCCTGGCATATTCCTCTACTCATTACCTTTCTCCCAGCTCTCACAGAGCCGTAAGTGGCAGCAGTTGCTAAGGCTACGAGAGGCTGGAGTAAATCTGTGTGTGCATATGGGGCGGCTGGGTAAAAGACAAGAAAATTGCTTGTTCGAGTCATTGGAGAAGCTGCCATGGAGAGAGGTGGGAGTGGATGCAGATCTGGATCTAGGTCTAGACCAGGTGTGATCCAGAGGAGCACCTCAGCCCATAACTCTGCATCCCAACGTGGGCACACGCCTGTGTGCACATTCTCTGAGGAAACCAACATCAGCAGCAGAAAAAAAAAAAATTTTTTTTTTCTTATAGCTAAAATTGATCCTTAGAGTGAATGCACAAACAGGATTTGTCAATGGCATAAATGATTATTAAGATCTTTCCGACTAAAACACTAACTTCCGAACAATCTCCATATTGCTAGAGAGGTTAAGGAAAAGAAAATCACAGCCCCGATTTTGCTTCAAGAGTGCACATCTTTTCTGCAAAACAGCAAAGAGTCTGTTGTCCCTGGCCGAGGCCCGTGTGCAGTGAAGCACACACTTCTCTCTAGCCCCATATGTTTTTTTGGCTGCCTTTCCCTGGGGTGCCATAACCGTGCGAGATCGTGGGGATCAGACACACAATTGCCACATATGGAGGAAAAAGCAGAAAGTAAAACATTGCGAGATTAGCATGTCCCCCGAGAAGGAGCAGAGGCAGGGCCGGGAATGCTAAGATCGCATTAGGGAAAGCATCTCCCTGCCCAGAGACTTCCCGCACACACACCAGCAGCGGGTTATTAAAGCAAACCGAGTCCAGAGCGGCAGCACCTTATTATCAAATTGCAAACATAAAAAGATGCCACGAGATGGGCTTGATTATGATTAGCTGGGTTAAATGCTTGTTCCCTCTCTGCTGAGCAAAATAACTGATTAGCTTCTGCAAAGGAAGAGCTGCCTCCTGAGATTTTTGACACTTGAAACAGGTTTTCTTGGTTATTAGTTAATAAACGTCAAGCAGCTTCTCCTTTATCCTCATCTAGAAGTATGAGGGGAGAATGGGATCACCATAAGCGTTGGTAAGCACAGACACATTTAATTTCCTCACGGCAGCCAGAACCTTGGAGCTTCGTTAATTCTGCCTCCAATACAGAGGCAGAGCGTGTGTGACAGCCCTGGGAATGCAGGGAGTAGTTTGGAGGGCACAGCCTTTCCCCCTTTGCATTGGGTCTATCCCGTGCTGGCGGGCGAGGGATCCGCATTGCTCTGGAGCAGCTGGGGCAGGAGCAGGGAGATGCAATAGCTAGAACCTCTACAGCCCGCCTGAGCTACAGCAAATACTTTACTGTGAGTACTGTAAATGCAAATAATCAAGATAGGGTAGGCAGATGGAAAAAAGAAAATGTGGGCAAGATTTCAAGGCAGTGCCTGTGACAAAGAGCACATCCCTTAAAACTCTCCACCTGAAAAACAAATTGGCAAACAAGTCGGGGGGGGGGGGGGGAGGTTGTTTTAGAAAGACAGCTAATTTAATATTTATGGCCTAAATTTGCCAGCTGACTACACAGTTTTCCACGAAATTAAAAATCCTCTGCTCCTGCTTCTCTGAGATTACAGATTTAGATGGTGCTTCCTGCACCGCAGACCACACACCCATTTGTGCCAGGCACAGTCCCTGCTGAACTTGCACTTCAGGTAAGAAATACACATTTTTAGAAAGGTATTTAAGTGGTGAAGCAGTTAAAGAAATGACAATATGCACTGAGATCACCTGCTTTCAGAAGCCCTCCCCACTTCATCAGCTGCGTGACCAGAAAGTGCCTGGGTGGCCAACAGAGAAATGCACTTGGAAAGCTCTTTAATGGCAAATTGTAAGTGGATAAATCTTAGTTTCACTCAGCACAAACCCTCTCCACGCTTCCCTGTCCCATCTTCCTGATGTCCCTGGAGAACAGCAAAGGCGTTCGTGAAACCTTTGTGATGACACTTGGCCCTGTAACACCGGGTAACTAATTACACTCCTGGTGACCTCGGACAGGGCCAGCAGCATCCAACTTTCCCCTCCTGCTTTAATCAATACTCACAGCATCTGTGCTGGATGCACTAAGCAATTTTCCTCATCACTGAATGGTTTTACTCATCAGTATTTTCTACTGTGAGAAAACAAGTTTCTCCATGCAGGCAACACCACTCACGTTTTTTGTGTTTGCAGGCAAAAAGAGGGTGCAGAAATCTATAGGTGGTAGCTTTAAAATGGTTTAAAAATTAGACATGGTTTTAAAAACCAAAGGGAAGCCTAATGCATTCATTTTCCTCTCCACGAGGCAACAATTTATTTAATGCAACATTCATACCACAAAGACTAGAAAATCACAGTGGAAAACGGTCGTGCCTTTTCTAATCAAATAATACCTTAGGCGGTTCCTATAAAATGTGTAGTTCCACTAAGCTAAACACCATGTAATATTAAAAAGGAGCCGAAAACTTTCTGACAGAAGGAAGCTAAATTTAACCGAGTGAAGAGTTGTTCAGTAATCACGGGAACAGCAGCAATCACTGAAGATTGCCTCTTACTGGAGAGAAGCTTTTAGCAGCACCTCGAAGAACTCGCCATTTGGTCGACTTGATATTATCATTTCAGTGCATGGATCCCCCTTGGGATGAATCTCGGGAGAGGAAGGAGTAAGGAGGGAGGTTAACACTCAGGGGTTAACAGGTAGGTATTTTTAAACACCAACTGTAACTAGTCTAGATGAAAATTACAATATAAGAAGAGCAATACAGGGATGATCCCACCTGAGAGAGGACAGCAGAGACTGACTTTCTGTTTGGATGAGCCACCTAAACCTTCCTAATTACTGCCACTTAATTACCTCGGAAATGAAGGAGCCCTGCTCTCTCCTCTGCAGATATAGTCTCTTCTTCCTCCAAATGAGGTATCAGAACAGCCACTTGACATTTGTTTCAGGTACACCAAGCCAAGGAGCGCTCAATGGGAATCTCTCTCTTTCTCATTAGACAGTGCATTTGCAGTTGAATTATAACTGGATGGGAGAGGTGGGAAGATCTCCCAGCACTGCTGGACATGTTCCAGCTTCAGATTACTTGGGCCCAGTGTAAAGTTTTACATGTGTGTTCACTTCCTTTCTTCTTTCACCACTGTGTATTTGGAAAGTGAGCTTTTTTTTTTTTGATGGCTATTTCAAAAAGAAATAGGTACTCAAAAATTTTTATGGTTTCTGTATTAGCTCCACTTAGTACATAATCACATACAGAACAAAAAGATATCTCTGAAGTGTAACTCAAAGGAAAAGAAAAGAGCAGCTGGTTCCAAACGCAGAGGAGCAAATTACTTAGTACCTGGAAGATAACGTTAATGAGAACCCTGCAAATATATTACTTAATGCTACTACTTACGTTCCCTCATCACACTAACAGAGCGGAGCGGATGGCAGCCAGCTGGTCCTCCTTCCCCAACCATCTCTCCCTGAGAGCACAGATTTGTAAGCCACCAAATAACGAACCTGGACAGAAGTCTTGAGGATCATTAATTTTCCTATCAATCAACCCATCTGGAGATTGGCGTCTCACCGTCATCGGTACGAACACGCCAGGGACTCCGGGGAGCTCTAGGGAAGGCAGGGGGATGTGCATCTGAAGAACTGCTTTAATGAGGCTTTTGTATTCAAAGGTTAACACATGCGACAAGGAAACACAAATACCAGAGACAAAAAGCTATCACCCTGGGAAGCAAACCACAAAGAAGCCCTGTGCTGTGTCCTCCATTATAGCATACTGCATATATCTCTAATAAGCTCTGTAAAAACACCCAAGTCAGACCCCAGTGACCTATCTCATACCAGCAGAGCTGCTGTCTGCTCAATATTCCTTATCTACTGGGCTCAGAGATAGGGCTGTGCTGAAGAGAAGCAAATTGTGTAAACTTCAAGTGCAATTCTGGTTAAATTGGACCATCAGTGCGGTGTAATTATCTCCATTGGGCTCCCTTCACTAAAGATAAGAGACCTACATCAATTAATATATCAACATAAAAGCCCTTGCATCAGTTAGATCTGTAAGGTAGCACCAGTAAAACAGCACTTGCAATACTGCCTGCAATAACGTTTCTAAAGAACGCAACAGCAGTAATGACAAACAAGTCCCAAGATATTAAAATACTCCTGAAAAGATCTAATTAATACTAGAAAAGTAGCAAACAGCAGTAAGTATACTTAGGCATAATAAAGCAGCACATAAAAGTAAAAACGATGTGCATTTCAAATTGCCATTTCCACGGGGTAAATAAGCAATGAGTTGGTCTTAAAAAATTCTGAGTGTTATTGACATGCAATGGAGGTGGAATATACTACATTGGGACATAGAAGGGACTATGAAGATGTTCTTGAAAATGCTTGAAATGAAAGAATTCCCTTTCCAAAATATTAACAAAAAAGACACTTTAAGTGATTCAAGCCTATTGCTGATTCAAAGTGCCTTGAACTTTTAGTGTCAAGGAAATATATACTCCACAGAAGGACTCAAAGACTAGGGCATATTAGAAATGATATCATGAAGCATATGAATTATGAATCATATGAATCCACAATTATATTTAGGAGTCAAGAACTGCAAAATCATAAGGTAACAGAAGCAGAAGAGATGCCGCCTTTAAGAAACCAGTCAAAATTACTCTGAAAATTAGCAACCACTTTCATTCCTAGGACAAACCCCCTTTCTGGGAGGTAAACATTTGGGCAAATAAACTGCTGCTCTTCAGTTGTCTTAATCAGTGCGCAGACACATCTAATAAAAAAGCTAATCACAGTAAAAAGAACATTTTGATTCAAGATAAAAATTCACGGTAGATAGGCAAAGAAGAAAGCCAGTCAACCTATGTTAATTATTAGCTCCCTTAAGACCAGATATTGTTTAATGCACTTTCTATCCACAGACTGTTCTTTTGATTTGCACCAATGCCTTAATCTACCTTTTATTAAACTCTTTATAACCTCTCAGTGCTGGTACATGTGGGGAAACAGGGGACTGTAGGAAAAAAAAACCCATAAGAAATGGAGTTTGCATTTTAGCGATCAACACATGAAGGATTCGTGATGTTCTAGCAAATGTCCCTTGATCTGTTAGGCACTTGTTCAAAACTAGGCATGCAAATTAAATGCGAGTTCTTAGCTTCATATTTTCTATCTTTCCTCAGCCTGTCAAGGCGACACGGCTCCAAAAGCAAATGATTGTCAAGGAATTTCGGAGATGTCTGCTGCCAGGTAAGCGGCACGACGCTGACGTCTCTAACAAGTCACATGCGTTTCCCTCCCACTCTATCTTCATTTCTATGAGGGCTCCTCAGTGATCTTTGATGGTGATTTTCCTACCATTATGGCAGCGATCAGATCCAGGCTCTGGATCCCCATGGCTGCCCAGCCAGGCTCCCACTCCATCACTTTCCACCTCTCAGAGTGACTGGGACATAATTCCTCTTGTTTTATTAAAATATTTCAATTTGAGGAGTTTTGTAGACAAAAAAGACTTCAAATGCAGGTTTATAAATGCTCTGTTCAGGTCTTTACCATTCATGCCCCCTCATTTTGGAGGCTTGTGAAGCCTCTTGCACATGATACCCAGGATGTCTGCAAGGTCACCACCAACCTCTCACTATAGCAGCTTCAGCAGCTCTATCAGCCAGACCGCAATGATACAGGCTGCCTATTTAGAAAAACTCTTTCTGAATAATTTATAACCACTGAACAATTTACATCCCTCTTTAGGATGCCGGCTAGGTCTGGCATGGAGGCTCCTCCCTAGCACAGATGCTCTGATCTATCCATGACAATTGCATTCGGTCACTCCAGGCAGCATTTAGCTATGTATCTGCAACCCAGCTCTGCAAATCACCTATTTTTCTGCATCATGACTCAACCCTGCAGTTTGGGGCGTGAACAACTCCTGATCATTCCGAGGAAGCAGCAAATGTGAGCGCTTGCATTGCTGAGGCAAACCCTGCTCTGTTCAAGGCAGGGTAATTTCAGCCAGCTAACAAATGGGTCCCTTCTCCCAGGCAAATGTGTAGCAGGACACGGTGCATTTAATTGATGTGCTCTTTCATTGCAGAACACTGTCCCAATCCAGTGTGAGCGGAGCGACGGGATGCAGACGGGATCCAGGAAAGAGGTGGAGAATGCACCCTTGGACACAGGAGCTAAATAGTGATTCAAGAGATTGGGAGATGCTTAAGGCAACAGACCCCAGGCTCCAAATGATGCTCCACTTCTGCATTGCCCCTGTGCGATTACAGCAAATTTGCTTACGATTTGCTCTTCACACTTCTAATTGGATTTTACAAAGGGCAGTTTGCCATGCTGGGAAATTGTCGCTTTACATCCTGCTTTAACTCCCAAACACTCAATTAATATTAAATTCCATTTATTATAAAAGCATTTCTTTCTACCCATCTGATGCTATCAACAGCCTTCTCATTAATATTTATTTTCACAAAGCAACTGGCTTGATGTTAAGATCTCAAATGAAACTAGTAACTTTAAAAGGGGAAAATAAGTGAAACCGAAAAGGTCAAAACAGAACATGACCTGCAACAGAAAATATCCAACTCATTTGAATTTAACTCCTTCACAGCAGCATAAATACGATACGGTCAGCAGAGAGGAATGACAAAGTTAATTCAGTCATTGGGAAAATGAGTGGAGTGGTGGGCACAACCCTGCCCGGAGTCAGTGGCTGCTGGCTGGAGCATTAAGGAAAAAAGACATGGAAAAAAGAATGCATGGACATACTTCATCCGCTGCTCTGGCCATTCCTTGGCAAACAGGGCTCTGAAGATGGCCATTGACATTAAACCATGGACTAGGGGAAGACAGGAAACACACGGATAGTTTAAAGCCCTTTTCCCTCAGGATACAAGGAATTGGGACACCCAGTTCCAGCTCGCAAGAGTAGAAGTCAACAGGATCCAGCCAACATCACCCATGGGGCTGAGGAGAAGAGGGGCACAGATGGTTTATACATTTAAAAAGCTGGTATAAAGCTCTGAATTTCTCCTGCACTCCGCAGCACAAGGCAGCTCCAAGCCTGCAGCCAGCACTGAAACCCTGCAAAACTCACAATCCCAATGAAAGGAGCGCTTTACATTTCCCTATAGGCTGAACTGTGGCTTGCGTTACAAACACTGCTGAAATGGGAGCCTTTCTTGCGGGCTGAGAAGTGCCCAGCTGCTTCGAATGAGATTACGCAGTGAGGCAGAGCGAGCCCCAGCAGCTGCCGAGGACGTGCATCAAACACTGGGATTTCTTGCCTGCATATTCTGTGTATCCAAATACAGCTCTGCTGCAGGGAGAACAGGTCTCTTCCTTACAGCCCCCACCTATTCTTCAAACTATACCAGGGGAGACTTGTTCCATGTAGCTTTTATGGATAACATGTCCACATGTAGCTTTTGTGGACAACAAAAACAGGGATGTTGAACTCTAACCTCCTGCTACCAGAAAGAGCCAAATTAATTCCCTGCTGCACATCAGCCCTGTTTTTGGAAAAGGCCCCAACTCTGCAAAAACACAAAAAAAGAATAAAAAACAGATGGAAACTAAACTTATAGGCCTTTAAAGATGTCAAGTATTCCTTCACAGTGATGGTGTAAGAATCTTCCTGCTTCCCATCAATTTTTGTATTAATCAGAGCACACATGGCAACTCCCCGTGTGGCACCACTCGGGGCTCACACCATCAACATAAAACCCTGGGAAATTACCACCTCAGGCTCACCACTGGGATAACAATGCTTTTAAACCTAGAATTAAAAAGACGAATTGTCACTGCCTGGCAAATTGATATGCAATTGCAGACACGTAAATCCCAAACCACATCGTTGTCCCTTTCCTTCCCAGTGTGTTATAAACAGATTACTGCCACAATCAGTGCAAGATGTGGTTCAGACACCCAGAGGAAGGGCTCCTATTGCACTGTTGTCACCTTCAAGCTGTTGCGTTGAGGGCTACCTGAATCTGCAGATTTTCAAAGCACTGCCACGAAGCAGGTACTCCCTGAAGGATCCTGCAGCCAAATGTGCTCCAGGGAGCTGCTGGCCGAACGGATCTATACTGGCCCTCAAATTCTCTTTTCTGCCATCCAATTACATGGAATAGAAAATTCTCCATCTTCCACTTTCTTGAAGGCATCCACGCAAGGATGTGAGTCAAGCTACTCTTTCTCCCCAAAGAGCTGAACTGGCATTTCAACATCGGAGCAGAAAGGTTGGGAAGTGCCCAATTGTCACCAAAGAGACTGCAGGGACCTGGCAGCAGGTCCTTACTCGGAGGTCACCGTCATTACCCGCAGCCCAAGGGAGAGGCCTCTGCCCTGCCCACCGCAGCCAAGTACTGCACGTAAATGGGCTCAGCAATGATAAATGTCTCCTTTACAAGGGGTTTTGCAACATGGAAGTCCATAATTTGCTTTGCAGGGACCTGGGCTTGATTATCAGGAGAGTCAGATGCATTCACTGAAGTCTAATGAATAGAATTAACACATCATTTAAACAGGGACTAATATGTATGCAAATTAGAAAAAGTTAAAAATAAGAGCTCAGCACATAATTTGAGAGAACGTAGCCTGCATCTTTATGAAATATGAATGTTTCAGTTCACCTCATATCTTCACATCTGTGCTAGCTGCTTTGCATGTGAACAATAGGGTGCATCGAGCCCATTTTGGTTTTTAGGTTTGAACTTGGACTTACAAAAAGGATTATATTGAAAGTTGAATAATATATATGCTAATTAAATACTGCATTTAATGACATAAATAAAGAGAAGACCAACACAGGCTAATTTCCATTTGCAAATTTCCTAATTACTATATTTTCTTTGGAGAGCAGAAACTTTATTTTCATAATCACTGAAAGAGGATAATTTCTTTGTTGACATTGTTTTAAAAATCTCTTACATTTTCTGATTCTCTACAACTGAAGAATAAAACTTCACTTTCTCGAAGGAGACGCAACTGCTTTTCCTAGACATTCACTATTAAATATCACCAGAGGCAAACTATGGTGATTTGTGCAAGCAAATAAATTACTTAATAATTAATTGAGTTGTCTGAGAAAGAAATTACTATTAATAAATCTAAGGTGTATGTGGTTCCCTCAATACCACAAAGCATGTTCCGAGTAACCCGGAGAGACGTAAACCAAATGTCCTTGATGCCTGAAAGGCTGTAAATCTTCTGCCTTGTGCCCCATTTCCAAAAAGACAAGCACAAGACAAGTGTATAGTTGCAGGGAGATTAGACATTAGCAGAAAACAGACTATCACTTTTGTCACGAGAAGCCTACAGAAAAGCTCGCCAAAGAATAAACAAACTGCAGAGAAAGCCTTTTTCGCCTGAGAGGCTGGTTTGTAACCTCCAACAGTGGAGAAAGTGCTGAAAAATAACTCATAGAAATGAAGAGGAAATCTGTAAAGATGTCAGGGTGAGGAGAACCTTGTTCTGCTGCTGTCTACACGCTGGGTAAAGAAGCCTAGATTCAGTCTTAACCTACACAGCCAACGTGTGCAGGCTCTGGAGAGCAAAATGCTGGGGCACCCATGTGCCCGCTGATTAAAATAGGCACCCTGAAGGCTACGAGAGTAAGAGCTGCCCAAACAGGAAGAGATCAACCATCCCGGGAAACTTATGACCCAGGCATTTAATCAAAACTCCCACCTAGTTACCAAAAATCCAAGAAATGACAGGTCTGAGCACTGTGTCTCCACAGCTTTCACCTCATGTTGATATTACCAGGCTACAATACCCTGTTACCAAAAAAACACTGGAATTTAGGGATTAAATTAAAAACAAGCCTGAGACGTTAAGGAAAGAGCATTAATCATCACTTAGGACTGACTTGTCTTTTGTTCCCATTACAAATACTTCTAAAATTCAAAACTGGAGTAAAAGTTTTCCATCAAAATGAAATGATAATGTCCAGCCCCAAATTCGATTTCTGTTGCTTCTTCAGTGTCACTGTGTTGGATATTTCAACCTGCTTTTGTTCCGTCTTGGGGAGGATATTATCGTCACACCAAGAAACAATCCATGAAACAGGAGCCAGGCATGCTAACTGCTCCTGCATTAAAAATTAAACCTCAAATAGATGTTAATCTGTATGTTAGTGAATTACCATTTGCAGTCATATAAGAAGTGTCTTGTTTTTATCAAAATATACAACTTACTATTCTGCAATAAATTGAATGAATTCACAGATAAATCTTGGATAAAATCACATGTGCAGTGAATTCCAGGTCATTTTTTTTCTGAGCATTTTTCTGAGTCATTCGGTACTTTATTTTAAGAACAGAATAATTAAGTCCACCCTCGCTTGTTTTCATTTTTCTAGGATGCTGATTCCTACTATTTACCCAACCAGTTAAGACTGCTGAACTGATTTAATATTTTTACCCTATAACTTTGCACGCAGACCACATGCCGTTGTGAAATAGCTAGTGCTAATGTTAGTCCAAATGCTGCTGTGGGACTGGGAATGGCAAAGGGCCCTTCAATAGCTGTATTTTACAGTTACAAGAAGAGAGAAAAACCATAATTTATCTGGTTGCTGTGGTTAATTCATAGTTTCACAGTAGAGGTATACTGTTCCCTCAGGATACATCTACTTGTATTATAGGATATTTCATTCACAGTTCATCCAAGACATTTCTCTAGCTCCGAATCCTAACAATTCATGAGGCACAATCTACCTGTGCACCCTCTAACATATACTCTTATATACTAAGAGTATTATATTGAGCATATAAACTAACAACAGATCAATACAAAACATATAACCTAGCAATAGATCAAACAACAATGGCTTAATTCATTCCTGGAGTCATATGGAGGGGAACACAAAAAGAATACAATCCCACTTTTTTCCCCCCTTAATATTCTTACTCTTTTCTTTTCTTTTTAAAGCTAACCTAATTCCACAAATTATTGATTATAAAGGTTTGTTTCTCTTTTTAAACAGCCCATCATAGTTCTAAAAGCCACAGCTAAAGTTGTAAAAAAGGACATTTGTCTAAAATAGCTTGTAAAACAAGTAACAGATGACTAGAAGAAGCCAACAGTAGCTTCCTCTGGTGGTGAGCAGATCAGAAACATGGACTTCTCACAACATACTGTTCCTCAACACTTACGAACAGGTTCTTAACAGAGCCTAGATGTAGTACACAAAGATTTTAAGAGTATTTGTTCAGAATAATGCCTTTATTTTTCAAGACCTCACCACTACAGCAGCACTGGGGAAAGCACTTTCAGAATAAGCACCTGACATGAATACATTTAGTTACACAGGAACCCAAAAGAAATTCCAGTGTGCCACAGACACCTCCTTCCCAGATCTGAATTGCCCCCTCTTCTGCCTTTTTCAGCTGTCCCTCCAAAAGAAGGCATTTCTGGATATCTTGGGGAAATTGCAAGGAGCATTATTTCCCAGTATTTCCCAGCTTACTTACAAGAATTTCACCTAAAATTGGTCCCCTTTAATGAACGGGATGGCCTGTGTGGGCCACTTCCAGCCTTCTCATTTGTGCCTCAACAGTCACATTATTAACATCAATGAAAATGCTCAGATTTAAATGTGAAGCAAAGTGTAGTCTGTGTGGTGTCCTTGGAGTGGGACATTCCTGGGCCAAGAGGTGCTCACTGAGTTTCGAGCTTGCTCCTGATCCTGTATAACTGGGACTAAAAATTTAAAAATTGCCGAATTTTGCAGATTTTACGGCTAGCTTTGGAAATTACCATTGATTGGGGTTTAAGCTTTGCAAAACCCTCTGCTGCTTCTTTCCCTTTTTGCTCATGACACAGTTTGCTTTGGGAGGAGCGGCTCGCTCCCAGGCTCACCAAAGAGCAAAGCGAAACCTCACCGAGCTCTGATTTGCAAGAAGTAAACCCAGTGTTAATTAAAGAAAAGTAAAAGTAACAGGCATATAATGAGAGAACATGCCCCGCTCCGCAGTCGTGCTCTGAGCAGATCATCCAGCATGCTTAAAAAGCAACTTTCCATCTGCAAATCTGTCTCTCTCTCTTTTTCGTCTAATGAGCGTGAGCTCGTCTGCTCCAAAGCCCAAACGGGCATCGCGGGGCCAATTCCGCAGCAGGGGGGCCCTGCTTTTTATTAATTTTTATTAATTATTATTAATAATTAAAATATATTTATTTAATATATTATTATTATTATTATTATAAATTTTATTAATTTTTATTAATAACAACTGCCAACTCCTGCCTTGCTGAAAGGCCGGGAGCAGCCTCGGGAAGGGACCCGGGAGCATCTCCTGCAGCGGCAGGACCGCCCGGCGTGAGGCTCCACGGGGCTGCCGCCATGGAGCCTCTTCCGCCCTCCGACACGAGACGACCGGGTGAAGCCCCATCAAGAACCCACAGGAGAAAAAGTCTCTCCCTGGGGCACTCTGCCTGCTCTTGCCGCCAAGATACTTCTACTTCTACTTCTACTTCTACTTCTACTTCTACTNTACTTCTACTTCTACTTCTACTTCTACTTCTACTTCTACTAGAAGATCCAGAGATGCTTCTATAGCATCCCTTTCTATAGCGGCTTGTGTTATAGAAACCCTGTTTTTTCTTCTTTTTTTAAAATTTTTTATTTATTTATTTTATTTTATTTTATTTTTTTTTATTTCTTGTTATTTCCCAAGCGGCTCCTAACCTGGCTGTACAACTCCTGCATTGGTACCATGGAAGCAGCACAAGGGCAGGCCTGGGGGCTGCTGCTCTGGCTGCAAGAAACTCTTGGGTACCCAAGGCCGCCTTAAAATCAACACAGGAGCTCCCAAAGTGCTCGTATCCCCCAAAAAGGAAGACATGAACAGAGTCGTGGAAGTTTCAGAAGAAGCTGAAAGCAGCTTCTGTCATTGTAAGCAGACAATTTTACAGCGGTCTGCACATTAGCATCGTTCCTATTCCAGTCAGTACAGTAGATGAACCTCTGCATCCTCATAAAATAAAACCTAGAGAGAGGTTCAAATAGGAATTCTGGAGCTTTTTACAGCCTGCTACGGGCAAAAGGTCTCCTTTTTTTTTTTTCTTTTTTCTTTTCTTCCTTCCAGTGAATTTTTAACACTGTTTCAGCTCTGAAACAGTGGAAGTTCAATAGAATATAGCAACAAACGGCAGTTTTCCCTGGCATGGCCATTCAAAATAACTACAATTGTCCTTAGACATGTATTGCATTTTTCATTTCTAAATTACCAAGTGATTTACAAACACAGTTGACCTGCCTTGTTCAGGGTTATTTTACCACCGACCGAATGCAGATGCTGAAATACTGAACACCTGAGCTTGCTCCCAAGGAGGTTCCCACCAGTGGATTTGACAACAAAAATGTTGAACTGCAAGAGACTTGGCCCAGGGTCATGCAGAAAATCAATGACCAAGTCTGAAAAGGACCTGCATCTCCCTGTACTCAAAGCCATTTCTTTTGCACGGAAAGGCAGTGCCTAACAAACACAAGGCTCTGTAACAGAACTTGTCCCAAGGAATCTGTTCAGTTTAATAGGATGCTTGACAAAAAAATAAGAAAACCTGTATCCTCTATTAAATTCTGCAGGGTTTTTGCCTAAGGAAGTTTAAAGGCATTTTTTCCCCAAGCTGCCTCAAATACACACATGACTATAAACAAGCAGCGCAAGCTTGCTCGCGCTTTGAAAGGCAGCAGCTGTGTTGTTCCAGAAATCCCTCCTGAATGTAAACATATTAACACTGTATAAACAGCTTGCTTTAATAAGAAATGCAATACAATATTCCTGCTTTGTCTTTGGGATCACAATGTAGATGGCGGCAATAATTCAGAGGTAAATTATGGTATCTGCTGAAAAGAAGAGAAAACTCTCCAGCTATAGTTGTGAATTAATTTCTTCCTCTCAGCTGAAAATGAGGAATGGCTATAATTTACTTCCCATTTAAAAGTTGCTGTTGGCTAAACTCTAAAACCTTAATTGTTTCTTAATATTCTCTGCTTATTTTCCCCTTTGAAACCAGAGTCTATAGCATTGTAGTGTTTAGATCAAAAACTAGAAGGGAAAACAGGGTGGATGGTAACCAGTCACTCTTGAGATACTTCTTCTTCTAAAACAGCACAACATAAACGTATCTAAGTATTTTAGTTGGTTTCCCAACTCTACTCATCCTCCTGCAGTGCTGACCCTGCTTTTTCTTTACAGTCCTAGTACTCAGGACTTGTTTAATCTGCAGCAGAGTCCAGTGGAAGTGCTAGAAAAGACACGTTTCAAGCCATCACATGGCACAGCACAGTATAGGAACCTGCCTTGCTGCAAAAAGATGAAGTCGTCCTCAGTCTCTAAATAGTTTGGAGGTCACTACCAAGTACATTCTGCAATTCTCAAAGCTCGTAGAAAAGGCTGTGAGTGAAATAGTGGCAAAGCCTGCAGACAATACAAGTCAAATCTTCAACTGACCTTGAAGAACTGCAGAAGGATCTCACGATCCTGAGAGTCTGGGTGATAAAATCATAGCTGCAAAACAAATGCCTAGAAATGCAAAAATAATGTGCTCAAGAAATTGCAGCTTACAACATTACACACTCTAAGGGACTCTTAGATGAGCTACAGTGCTCCTGAAAAAGATCCTAAAATCACAGTGAACAATTCCCTGAAATACTCCACGGTTGCCCCAAACCCAAACAAATTCAGCTACTACAAAAGGAATGAAAGCAGAAAAATAAATAACATTATGCCACTGCAGGAACCCATGGGGGAGCTACATGTTGAGTAATCAATAAATATCTAGTTCCTCACACTACAGGGCTCTAATTCTCTGCTTGGACTTGAGGCTAAAATAGAAATCAAGGAGCAACAGCTCCTTTGTCATGTCCCTGGACCAGGCAGGCTGTGTTTTGTTGAGTGGTATCAAAGATAGTCAGCAGCAGGTTGCTGAACTACAGATATCACCGTCCTCCCCGCTGCAGGGCCGGGCTCATGGCCAGCATCGCTGCTCTTCACAGCTCCTGGTCATCCCGCAGGTGTTGGACGGTGCTCTCTCCTTGGCATCCTGGGCAGAATGGCCAAAAGAAGGACTCACTTCAAGATCAGTCTCATTCCTTTGCCATTTGTCCAGGACCCAAACAGAAAAGGAACCATAAAGAGCAATTACTTCTGCAAATCAGGATGTCTCATTCAGAAGTGGGACAAACCATCCCTATGTATCTCCAAGGAGCCTTAAGGAACACAGCATGGAAGCTTAGCAGCCAAAGACAAGAAAAGCTCCATCAAGCAGCCATTGCTTCCTATTCCTCTCCCTTTCAACTAAACGCAACTAAAAATGAAGCTTCCTTACGACGAGGTGGCATCAAGACCTTATTTCATTATGGTGACATGGCGCAAGAGTCCCTGAGGATGAGAACGGAGAGAAACACTTTGCCCAACGTGCACGAGCAGCCCCCGCAACTCGTGATTTCGGTGCCCGGGTGGCGGGGCATCGTCGCACAGCAAACAAGCAGACGGCTTCGCTCTGCGCCGTTGTTCTATTTATGTCACCTCTGCTCTCAAATCATCTCATCCCGCAGCCGCTCAGGATCACAAAAGTGAACATATCATTTGTTTTACCCTCAGAACGTATTGCCAAAGGGTAACCCACATCTCCCCTGCATTTCCCAGTTCTCTGCATTATGTTTTTTAATGCTTTTTCTCACACCAGAACAAAGAACTGCTGTGCAAGAAAAGACCACTTGGTCCAGCACGCCTGTCCCCTTGGGGGTTATCTTTTCATAACAAGTGTTTCTCTGCTGTGCACTTCAATACCCTGTTTGCCCCTCTGAAAAATCTGCCTCAAACTCCTTTTCATGCTATTTGCTTTGATGGTGTTATTTAGCAAATTATTCCACATGTTGCCCAGTACATTTTAAGCGAAGGATTTCTTTCCAAAATTCCAGATCACCGTTCCTTTCAAACTAGTAAATTAGACTCAGGAAGTTCTGAGGATATTTTCCTCTTTAAAACACAGAGGTAAATTCTATTTTTCCTATTTTTTTTCCTAGGGAAAGGTAACCTAACTGGAAAGGGTACACAAAATACAGTGTGTTATCATTTCAGTGACATAATCTGTACAACAAGAAATGCTATGCGGATGATCTGTGTTCTAGTTCCTTCTTGATTTATCCAAAAACACAGCTTGACTATTTTCTTCCAAGTCCTTCTCTTCAGAATTACCAAGCTAGAAAGGGTAGATTACTTCAAAGTCAGTACACATGTGCCCTCAGGTCTGTTGTTCCATAATTTGTTGCTTTGCATTTATCAAAACCCCTTTTGACTGTTACATGACACACTTCCCTGTCTCTAGTCATTTTTAATCTCCCTATTTCTGAGTATCAATTGCACCCAAAGCTGACACACTGCTGTTACGGGTACTCATGCCAACGTCCATAACTTCACCAAAGCTGTCGAGGAATGTTAACTACCCATGGAAATTATGGAGAGCAGATAAAACCCAACTGTCGTCTTCTTGCAACACACTCAGGATTACTGGAAAAGTAATTTGGTTTTGGTTAAGGTCTTTGCTCTCGCATCCTCCTTCACTTATGTATTTGTTATTACTAAACAAATAAAAATTTTATGGGAATTACTGCTTAGGGATTTAAAAGATAAGTGTTTATCTTTAATTAACAAATCTTAACTTTTCACTCTGATAATATTATGATCTATAATAAAAATCAACACTTACCAATAATTATAGTCTCTAAGTAGTGGTCACTGAGCAAGTACTTTCTGACTTTAACATCTTTTCTTTTAACCACAGTATTGTTACTCCAGTGAATCAAACACCAGTTTTGCAATTATTTCTTGAGCCATTAGTGAAATTGCAGAAGATGTAAATGCATCCAAATAGAGTTGCATCAACATCCTTCTTGCTAATTGCCATTAGCATTTTGTTTATCTCAAAGTCTTTCCTCCTTAGAAGAGTCTTTTGTATCAATGCAGGACAAACAGCAGCAATCCTGCATTACCCTGCTTCAGGATATACACTTACCAGCTTGCCTGGTGTGAATATGAACAAGTTTTGCTCTTCAAATGAAAAAAAAATTGAAGAATTTTTGGAAGTTATATTGATGGAGAGGTACTACAATGGGATCTTCAGAATCTTTTTAATTCCATCTTTTATGTAAGTATCACTGCAATCCTATTCATTGTGTTATCATAATGATGTTAATTACTTGCAAATGCTAATAGAAATGGTTTTCACAAAAGTATTGTCATCTATTTATTAATATTCTTTTGAACATTCTCAGGCTCAACAACTTGGTCAACTAACTGTCAGCATAAAAGGTGCTCTTTTTAAAAATAGATTGGTAGGTTTTTAATTGCTTTTACGAAGATGATGATCAATGGACTGCTATTTCTAATCAAAGTTATTTTTCTGCATCCTGTCTAATCAGATTTTGAAATAATTCCTAAGTGTTCATGCTTCTATAAGGCTAATTTTTGATACATTTTCACTATCAAACAAATGAAGTGGCTCTGGGTTCTGGTTATGGCATATGAAGATGTTCCATGTTAATTTACCTTAAATCAGTGAGATAAATTTGTTGATGACAACCCTAATCTCCACACTGAAACAAAACCAGGTTTCATTCACCAATGTTAAAGAAGTCCTATTTAGAGTATTGCCATACAATGTGAGGCAAGCTTATCCCCCCCTTCATAAAAGTTCAGTCAAAGCAAGAAAATGAACTGGTTAAGATGGCACAAGGAGTTATGGCAAAGTCACTCATGGAACAAAGTCCAATTTTACTGGGCTTTTCTCCCATAACCACCTTTCTTGAAGGTAAAGAAAAACATATATTATTGCAGCTAAGTAAAATGGCTAATTGCAAAGCATCTTTACGCATTATAGATGGCCCCAACAGTGCTATTAACATCATTTTCCTGAAACAAAATGCAGTATCTGAGACAGATGAATAGTTAACCAATACCACTCTGCCAGCATTCAGAGAACTATCTAATGTACCTATCACCATACCATTAAATAAAGTAAAAAAAATTACAAGATCATATAGAAAAATCTCGAATGTGTTTTAAATCTGATCAGTTCCCAGCCACAGAACACAGGCTCACCTCCAGTAAACAAGCACAGCAATGAGAAGAATGAGGCACACGAAGGTCAGTGCTGAGACCACAATAAGCGGGATGATCCATTCCATTTTACCAGGAGAGGGTCTCGTGGCCATGCTGGAGCTGTTCTTGTCAGCTGTGTATTAAACACATAATAAAAATAATCACTACATGCAGAAAATGGGATTAATCCATTGAAGATGTGTAAGCAAAACAAAACAATTTGTCCATTTTACATGATACGTGTAAACACTTGGAGCAAGACCTTCTAATTGCAGGGTGAGACTCCATTTTTCTGGAGTCTGAGATATTAGAGCACGAAAGTATGCTGTATATTACCACATATAATTTGGATTACAGTCTCATACACAATCTCAGGACTGCATTGTCCAAGAACCTATTATCAGATGTGAATCACTCCACTACAACAACAAAGAAAATGCTTTTCTTGATCATCAATGCTTGCAGGTAAATGCACCCTGTTTCTCAGCACTCTAGGACAGCTCTGTATGCAAAGCTCAGTGTCATACTTTGCTTCAAAAATACATTTCTTGGTAACTCTTAAAAAAAAATCAACATGTTGGGTGTCATGTCACATCTTCTGCTAAACTGTTACAATCTGGTGAGTTACTGCCTATGACAGCACTTTTTGGCATATGGATTGTCAAGATGGATGGACGGATGGGTAGTATGTGCTCTAACTGACAAAAGAAATCATTACTGTGCAGGTTTTGAAGCAAAATGAAAGTATAGTTAATGTCCTGAGGAGTAACTCCATTTCACTACTTCCATGACTTTGAATACCATGTTAAAATTACTGTGGCATGCATAAGATTAATGTCTAGAGGTTCTTCAATATTGCTGGACATTGTATATATGTTTTATTTCAAAAGGCGTCTCATTTGTGCAAAATCAGGTAGACTTGAATGAAAGTTTTTAGAAAGAAATGTAGAAGAGAAGCATAGAAGCAAATTCTGCATTTTACTCATGTCACCTAACAAGCAGGCAGCAGTTGATCAATACCTGTCGCAGGCTGTAATGGGAAAGGATTAGTGTAAACAGCTTCAAATCTGAACAGACTGAAATGTACACACTTGATTTCCACTTATTAGCCCATGTGAGTCTTGCCTTACAAACGTGCTTCCTTGTCCTCGTTCTGTATTGTGTTATCACATCTTCTGAAACTGCTTCAAATCCAACCAGAAGAACATAATTGCCTTTTCACCGTAGGCAGGCAAAACACAGATAATTGGAAGTCACTAGATGTCACATAATATGAAGTCATACTCTATTTTAATAGCATTTAGATTATACTCCTCCATAGGCAGGAGTAAAATTCAACTAACATGGAAGTAAAGGTTAATTGTAAATGCTTTTGCCTGACTGCTGAAAACAGAGCAAGGCTGAAGGCTGCTGCAAGCCCAGCAAGAAATCCTTCTAGTTTTGAGAATTAGGCTGATGGAGGTAATGCCCTTTACCAGGCAGCCTAAATGAGGTACTAATCAGAGGGATGTTTGGGGGGAATGAACGTGCACGCAGTATAGCACTGATCAAAGGAGAGATAGGTAGCCACTTGTCTCCAACTTGAGTAAAAAGGCCACTGAGGTTGCCAGCACTGCAAACTTTGTGGAACAGGCACATGCTGCTTCACTTAGAGCATATAGGGAGACTTTGCAGCATACAAAGAGCATCCAACCTACCATTTACAGACAGGGCTTTGATTTCCTTGGCTAAGGAGTAAGGAAAAGAATGGTCCCAAAATTACAACAAAGACTTATTGTCTGTATTTGCAAAATGTGCAGAAATCATGAGCCCTAGGGTATCAGGTTTTATCAATGCATTTCAAATCATTTAATAGGATGAAAAAATTAACCTGGTGCGATGTTATTAATCAGAGTGGTAAAAGGGACAAAGTAGAGCCATACAAGGCAATCAAACTTACTTGGGGAGCCAAATAGTCTCACCACTCTGAATAGATGTACCCCCATACATCTATTACAGCACTGCTTCACATTTCTCCAAGGGCAGTATTCTATCCAGTTTCACCTCCACAGACTTCAACACAAAAACATATGTTTCTGGTTGCATGGAAAGAAAATTAAATTCCGTCGTAAGCACAGCATGGGCTACAGTCCCTTTACACACTATTATAATCTGCAATGCTCATGATGTTCCCCTGACTTAGTCTGCTGTGGAAAACACACTTTTCCCAGTCTGCCAACTCCTTACATGACAGATGTGAGGATAAGAAAGTGCTCAGCATGTTGAGTGCCAGAACAGCAAACGCCATCCGCACATGTTGACAGCTGACTCCAAAATTCCAGTTGGGAATGGCCAAGAAATGAAGTGTCGCAGATAGAGGCCACTCCTGTACTGGCTAGAAAGTCTCAGGTGCTTTTCTCTGCTGGAGAAATGGGTTAAGAGAGCTCAAACAAATCAATGCCAATGAATGTTGCACTAGACTGACAGCTGAGGCTGGAAGAACAGAGTGGTGCAGCTGGATTGCTGGCAGGTGTCTCTTGGGTGCCATGGCAAAAGAGCCTAAGAAAGGCAGCATCCTGGTTAAGGAGAAAAAGAGCTGGGCAAAACACACATATAAAGAGAGCTGGGCCTTTATATCTTCCTATGCTTGTACATGAACAGATATTGTAAAATAAAAAATAATCAGCATTGCACTTTCCCTTCCAAACCAAGAACGCTGGGTCTCCATAGTGCCAACAGCCTATTCTGTAACTGTGGTCACCGTACATGTTATTGCAGTATGAAAATGCTTAAAAACGGACAAGCAAACTCCTATCTTGCTAAAAAATGTAACGTTTTCAGAAGCATATGCCATCATTGAATTAATTCAGTATGTCTTTTGCTGGCCTGGAATTCATCCTTGATTGCAGCATATCTGTTTCAGGAGAAACTGCACCACACTAGTCCCAGCATTGCTAAATCCACTCTTGCGTGTGGAAAAATCCAGAACTATTCTTTTTCCTTGAATCACTCCTTCGACAGTCCCATCTAGTTCAATCCCTGGCACCACAAGGATTAGAGACCTCTCAGACAGCAGAGACTGCTTTGGTAGTGAAACCCTTGACCAAAGGTGAGGGCATGAAAGAGGCACCCAACAGCTGCAGAAACCCACTACCTCCCTGGGTACTCTTGGTAATTGGTGTCTGAGAAGAGAATTCTATTTATTTCCCCTAAGGAACATTGCTTGCTCCAACAGGCAATGGTAGCTGTGCCATATAAGCTACCTAATTTTCTACTCAGAAGTTCCCTTTATCAGAAGTTCCCTTGAAATCCTTGGCATAGCTTGGGTTGTTGCACCGTTAGGGACACACAAAACCATGGCTGTACAAATGCTGCCAAGGTCAGAAGGAAGCTGCTCTGCAGAACGGTCTCAGGCATTCACTTGTTCACCTTTCCTGCAGTAAATGAAATTACTGCCTGATACAAAGCTACCAATTAATTCCAAACAACAATGCCAGTCATATTATTTAACTAGGAAAAGGCATTTTTTTGGTCGTTTTTATAAAAGAGCATCACCTTTGATACAAGTTGACACTGGGGTGCAGCCATTTTCCCCCTTATTTCTTTGAAGTCATTTCTGCAGCACTCACATTCAGCAGTTGTGTACAACTGAGCGTGGCTTTTGGCTGTTTCATAAGCAGATGCCAACAAGGTTTAATCCTGGTGTCAGATAACTGAGATTCACACTGTTTACACAGCCCAAATCTTCTCAATAATCCAGTTCTTCTATTTACAAGCCGCTTCAGTGTTTGTTCCTAAGTTGCCATGTGAGGCAGCTCAAGTGCCACATGAAAATGCAGCTTAATAATCCTTGCCACGTATGCAGAAAGAAAGAATTACACAGATGTTTAATTATCTTAATGAGGTTATCCCCAAAAGGCTTTTCTAACCTCAGACCTGGCAAAGACGGTTTGGAAAACGAAAATTCACTCTAGGCTAATGGCATATTGCAGGTCTGGAATTTAAAATGCACATCATGACCTCTCTGCACAAATCTCTCATGGGAGAGTCGGCACGAGCGGGTAAGAACCCGGCTGGAGCCCCGAGCAAACCCACATCTCCGTTGTCCATCTTCCCAGTTTGAGACTTGGGCAAAAGTCCCAAGCAGAAACACGGCTCTATCTGGGAAGCACGTTCATTATCCCCTACTGAACACCAAGGATCTGCTTAACTGTCTGGCACAACAAACCATAATTCACCAGGGTAATATCTGCTCTAGCCTGCTGAAGCTGAAGCGTGATGTTTTTCTTTTTCATTTTTTTTGCAGAGCATCCTTCTAATTGCCGCTTTCCTCATTTTCAAGTTTCAGAGGCCAGGACAGAGCGGAGTGTGTAAGAGTCGCAGATCAAAGATACAATTAGTCTAATGTGGGCAACAAAACAGAGAAAGGGATGAGCAGGAAAATGAAAGGGGGGGATGCAAACAAGCGCCCAGTGACAGCAGAAATCATTAGTGCTGGCCGATACCAGCAGACAAGAAGAGGCCAACACCATTTGGAAAATAATGACATGGCCTCAGGAGAGGTGTGTGTATGTGCGTGTGAAATAAGCAGTAAAAGAAAATGAGCCTTGCTGTACTAATTGGCCTTGCACTTTCCCCATAATTTCTCATGTGTTCCCTGTTCTCCTCTAATCATCCGCGCTCATGAGTACTTCCCCATTCAGTTATCTCCTTACAACTGCTAATTTGATGCTCTATAATTAATTTTACAAGTGTACATTGTTATGAAACAATTTTCTACTCTTTAAAATGATTAAACTTTCTCCTCACAAAAAAACATTTCTGAGAGCCTGACAGCTTTTTAAAAAATGCCTTCCTGGAGAAATGCTGCATCCAAAAGAGTTTCTGCCTTCCATGGGACATAATAAGCTGCAGTAGTTTCTTTCTGCTCGCTTTGGAAGCAACCTTCACCTTCTTTCAACTGCCCTGATGCTCAGGAATGATTTTAGACACTTTTGGCAATGGCCTCTTAGCTTGGCAAGTTGTTGCTCCCATTTCAGGCTCGCCTGGTTGTGCAGAACACTGAAGGCCCTTGCTCACAGGAGAAGGTCTTGCTTATACCTAGAGTTCCAGTGAATTCAGCTACTTGCACGAGCTACATCTTGTCTGTTTGCATGAACAATGAATTTTCATATTACTCCAGGAGAATTAATCTGCAGGAATTAGTCTTAAGCTTCACAGTAGTGTTTGGCTGCCAACCAAAGCTACAGGCTTGGGTTTTGCTGGCAGGTGTCTTCAGAAGCGAAGACCCAGCCCTGGGGAAAGCTCCTTGTGCTGCATTCACAAGCCCTTCTCATGGGGACACCACTCCTGCTGGGCCTTATTCAGGTCAGGTTAATGTAGCATTTAGGCAAATTCCTGGCAAAGCAAGTGCCTGAGTGGTAAAGATGCAAAGAGGAGAAGGATTTCCCTGGAAGACTTGGAAGGACAAGATCCTCAGGCCTGGTCCAAGCAATCCTGATTGGAAGCCTCTTTCCCTGAAGCCTATGAGAAAAAAAACTCCAAGTGTTCCCAGATAGACCTGAAACAACAACTGGACAAAGAGTCACCACGTCTGTAAGCAGCCTAACTTTTCATCTCCTCGACTTTTAGGTGGGAATAAAACTCAGCCCTGGGGGCAATGGCTCATTTCTGAATACCCTCTCCCAGCCCCTTGGCTCCTAGCTCAACTTCCTGACAAACCTGGGAGAGTTTCTCAGGGAAGCTGGAAATATGTTACCGTTCCTTTCCCACACACCGGGCGCTCCAGCAGAGTTTTAGCCAAGACACAACTGAGATCTGCTTCGGTGAAGCAGCCAGCCCTCACACTTATGTTCTCCCCCAGCAAACATGTGCAGGTCACTTCAGATTTCATTTCCTACAAATGGAAGCCTGAAGACTTACAAAGTTTCCATCTCTCCATGTAAGCGTGAAAAAACCTCATTGCAGAGTCAGGACTGATTGCCTTTGCAGGCAGTCTTCAAGACTCCATGCTGGAGGGCAGCTTGCAGGTGAGCAGGGCTCATTAAAGAGTTTCTTTGTTAGGAGGCAAATCTGCACTGAACCACTTCCAGTGACAGATTTTTACATGCTAAAAGAAAACCAAAACTTCTTCAGAAAAAGTTGACTGTGTGGAAAAAAAAATTCTCAATAGCCAGTAGCTACTTCTGGGTGATATTAAGAATATCACGCCAACTCTTCACCAATTTTCACCGTCTTCAACTTAGTCTCACAACAGGATAAAAACCAATCTAATAACAAAATCTTTGCTGGCCAAGAAGGTAGAGCTGCCCTTCTTCTCACGAATTTATATTAAACAGAACAAACTATCAGGGCTGTTTGCTAGAGCTTATACAAGGGACATGAAATTTGGGTCATCTGAGAAACTGGGGCATGAGAAACAGTGAAGCAGAAGGCAAGAAGAGCAGAAGAAAACTAGTCAGGAGGCAGGTTTGCCCAGACAGATCAAACTGTCGGGGTTTGAACTTACATGGTGTTGAATGCTTACCCTCAACATTGCAATGCATAGCTAGGACAAGTTCCTTCTTCCTGATATGAAGCTGACTAGGGTGAGAGGCATGTTGAAAGCTGCTTGTCAGGCATTTCAGACCGCATGCAGTGGGAATACCCGACTTTGAAGAATATTTCCAGGTGAAAAGCAAGAAAAACACAAGTGTATTAAAAAAAAAAAATGGGAGAACCTGCAGTGTGAGTTGCTTGGCTTCATCACTGTTAATCTGGTCTCTTATTGAACAGTTATGATTCACAGCATTAGTCAGGTCGGCGTGTCTATAACAGATGCTATTAAAGTTCGGATTTAGCTTTGTTTTTTTTTTAACAAATTGATTCTGAACCACACCTGAAAGCATAATGTCTGTATTTGATTGTTAGTAAATGTAATAAATACATATAATAGAGAAATAAATACCAGCGTTTTTTCCACAGTATTTTAACTCTAGAAGAGCTTGATTGGAAAAATAAAATGACAAAACACCCTATAGATTAGCAAAATAAACAACAGACAAACAAACAAACAGAAAGAATGTGCACAATCTTATCGAAGCTGCAGTAATACCCTCAAACTTGCTGTTGTTTCTAAATCTCAGTCCTGCCTCTGCAAACAAATTTATATGAATGTAGCCCATTTGTTCCAGTGCAGTTAAAAGATTTGTTTTCCTTGCAGGTGCCTGGTGGGCAGAAATATGTGCATATGGCCTGGACTTTCTGCACAGCAAGTTGGGAACACCACCAGACATCTGTTTGCATAGGTCTGTGCAGCAAATCCCAGACCTGCTGGACTTGCTGCACACGCCGGGCACCTGCGCATGCTTCCAAAAGGTCATATTCACTGTGCACATAGTGAGCAGCTGGCACGGACACGCCGCGTTGACAAGAACAGGAGAAACACTAATTCAGGACAAATGTAGGATACCCACGAATTCTGCCCGAGCCCAATTTCTTCTCAGGGAAAAAAACAACAAAAAAAAAAAGCAAGTAGTAAGTGCAGGAGGTGCCTTGTCTTGCAAGATCAGAGCTTGCTGGTTTTGTGGTGAGAAATTAGCCAGCAATGATCCCATATTTGGGAGAATATCTCAAAGCGAAATCAGGGAGAATCCTGCAGATAAACTAAATGAGCTTATAACATACATAGCAACCTTCCCATTAAGCACCAGCTAGGCACAGCGACTGCCGCTCCAAATTAATTTCATAGCTGCAGTCTGCCGCGTTCTCCTTCCTTGTTTTTTAAACAAAATTCCTCATGCAGCACGTTGGGGCTTAATGTTGCTCTGGTACCAAGCACAGGTAGCAAGCATCTTTCCCCTCAGATTAAAAGATGTTCCTCTCCCCTCAGCAACCATTTTGCGGATTGTGCCCTGCAATGACCTCCCTGTCGGGCACCACAATTGGGGCTGTTTCTCCTGGAAATGAGTTATTTGCTCCATGCAATTACTTGACAGTCTTATGCTGGGAGAAGGTAGTTGCTGAGGGGGTCACTCACCTGGGTTGATGGTGATGAATCTGTTATCTGAGGGGTATTCCTGGGGAAAGCGGTCCTCCTTGGGAAGAGGTTTCCTCGTCGGCTCTGGTCTGCGTGGGCTCTTGCCCAGGTAAAGTTCGTCAGTGAAGGCTGGCGGCACTTGGGTGGAGGGGAGAGGCGAGGGCTGAGGCTCTGCTGGGGCAGAAGCCTCCTCCATGGGATGTCCATCTGTTGGGGCAACGTTTGGGCTTTGCTCTTGACCCGATATGGTTTTATTTCCTTCCTCCCCAGCAGTCCTATTGAGGGCACCGCTGGCTCGCGGCGGCTCTGTGCTGTTTCGCATGTCCGCGGCGGCCTCCGTGGCTCTGCTCTTCTCCTTCTTCTCCGCATCCTTCTCTTCCTCTTCCTCATGCTCCCTCTCTCCATCCTCACTTTCGCTCTTCTCGTCCTTCTCCCCCTCCTCTGCTCCCTCGCCGTCCTTGGTGAGCGTCGCATCCCGCTCCGGCCCCGGAGACGATGCCGCCTCGGTGGTGGCCACCACCGGCCGGCCGGGCTGCTTGCTAGGGGCGGCTGCCGCGGGCAGGCGCGTGGGCCACACGCTGCTGGGGAAGGAGGAGATGCCGCTGCCGCTGAAGCCCAGTCCCGCCAGCAAGGTGCTGGTCACCACTGAAGCCACCGTGGCCTGGCTGCCGCTCGAGGAGGGCCCCATGCCCGTGGCCATGGACACGAAGGAGAAGGGGAGGCCAGCGGAGGTCCACGTGGAGGAGCCGGAGCTGATGGGCGCCATGTCGGCTGAGGAGGCCGGCGAGGCCGTGGGCTTGTGGGGAGGGAAGGGGAAAAAGTGGAGAGCATCAGTAGCAGCAGGAACCCCCCAACACCCTGCCTGGGGTTTCACACACCCACCATGCCGCTCGGCAGCCTCGCGAAGCCAGAAAAGTGACTGCACACCCAAGAAAACCGAGCCAGAAGCACAAGGCACCCAGTTGCAAGGCAAGCGGTGATGGGAGGAAACAGCCCTGTGCTCGTCATTTCAGAGTGATCATTATAAAGTCTCTTTACTCTTCACTTTGCCGCAGGGCTTTCTCCACCCACGTCGCTGGCTACTCGTGAGCAACGCTTCCTGTCTGGGCAGGGGACGGGATTTGAGGATGTTTAATGAGTTTGGCAGCATTACTCACTCTCTACTCCTCAGAAGTTTAAAAATACAGTGTTACATAAGCAGCATCCAAATATACTAGCTGCGTTGCTTGAGCTGGTGGGCCTATTCTCCAAGAGAGCTCTGGGACTTCCCACGCACGTTACTAGGGCCTTGAAGGGTATTATTTTTACTTTCTAAGAGCTTTCTGGGAATTTATCTTTTAAGATGAGCACTTGTTAGAGAAGATCTGCTGCAGGTCCAGCTGGGAAGTGGAGAAGGGCTTGGCCGAGATTTGGAGCCTTCCCGCTAGCCGAAGTTGCCAGGGCAGTTATGGGCAAGGCCGGATCTTGGTGGCCAAGTGTGGGCTTGGGGTGTCCCATCCCTCAGCGCTCTGTTTGCGGGACATCTTAGTGCAACTCAGCTAGTCAACTAAGTGTGTGCATGTCCCACGTGTGTACATGAATGCTTTCTCTGAAATAAGAAAGCCTGGTGTCCACCTTGGCCAAGAGTCAGACAAGTAATTCATCTTCCTAAATTATATGTGCAATAAGGCACTCAAGTTTAGCAAGTTGTCTAAAGACAAGCAGTGGTTCTGCAAGACTTCTGCAGTCAACAGCACTGCCTGGACCACATCTTCTCTCTGACTTACTCCAATATGCCTCATGTCACTCTCTGCATCCCCAAGGGGACCATGGGCTGCAAATGCACACACCAGACACAGACAAACACGGGTTACACAGGTGCTACTCAACCTTGAACAAAACCATAAAATGTCTACTTCTGGAACAGTTTTGCAATTTAACAGTATTTCTGCAACTCTGCCATTCTTGGTTTCAATCAGGCCATGTAGCTGAAATGTTGCAGCAAAACAAGAAAGGCTGCTTTCTCATGTTATTTTTGACCAGCTGTAATCACAAAGAACCTGCGATCTCAAAAGAGAACATGCGCTTTAGAGATTTCAAGTCAAAACTTTAAATAAGCATCTAAACTTTTTGATACTTATCAGTGTGAACCCCTAAGGCATTGTGAGATTTGCTTTTCTTTGGCATCTCAAAGCTAGACTGAGTATTAAAATTTGACAGCAGATTCTGTACATCTAGAATTAATCATTAAAATTCAAGTTCTGTATGTGCTCTAGTTTACTAGGGAGCATATCAAACTGGAATGGAATAAAATAAAACAAAAAAAAAGGTAAAGAAAATGCAATAGCATTAATTCAGCCCATACATTTGCCTAAAAAAAGGAATGCCAAGAATTTAAGGTTATGGATGATTTATGTTAAATAACCAGACGCTTGCAGAACTGAAATGGTGTATTCCAGTTTTACTGGAATAAATATCAGTAAATAAATATCAGTAAAAGTATCAGTACTTCTGTTTCTGAAATACACGAGTCAGCTTTAGTGACTGGCAACACAATGCCAGATATCCTTAAAACACTGGAAGAGCAAAGAAGCTGAATGTGAGGCCTGAGATACATATATGCATATATATATATACACACACACAGATCATATGTATATATACTTCGGGTCATATAGTTAATAAAAGAAATGAAATTTATTTCCATTGTCATCATTAAGATTATAAATCCTTTCTATATGCACTTAGTATGCATTTTGGAAGTTTCTCTAACACAACCCTTCAGTGGCCAAAGCTTCTTGGAATCTGAGGCTAGAAAGCCAAAATCTCACCAAGATTTTACGCAGGCTATGAAACCTTTTGCGCAGGGTTTTAGGAAATCGTGGTCCTGCCACAGATTTACAACATGATGCTGCCACCTGGTGGGAACGTCACCGTAAATTACAAACGCCCGTCAACTCACTGCAGTGATTTACATCCACAACTTACCACTCCTGTTTTCACAATTCTGGTCCCCTCGAAAATTCGAGTAGTGTTAGCTGAGAAAGAAAGAATAACAACATTTAAGTGGGCTAGGAAAGGGGGACAGGAGGCAACAGAGACATCTCAATATAATTCTTGCTGAACAGTTGCTGAACGTTGCTGTGACTAAACATGCCAAGAAAAGAAAGAAAGAGAGGCCTGTGAATGAACTACTAATCAGACTTCGTGGGGACACACCAGAAAAGGCCTGTAGCATGCAGCAAAGTCCAAAATATGATTGAGTATGGCGGTGTCAGACTGGAGTAGACAAGCTTCTCTAAGCAAGCTGCTTGATATTACTCACTTAACTCTACATCACGCCTTAAGACAGATTCGTTTGTCTTTAATTACTCAGGTCTGGAAATGCTGGACTAAGTCTACTGTCAGAAAACATATGTTCTCCTTCCAAGCTAAGTTGGATGAACTGTACTGACTCACACAAGAAGTTGGATTATCTGGGGACTTCTTCTAGTAACTTCTTCTTATCTTGTTAAATATACGTTATCTTTACTCATTGCTATTTATCTTGAAAATAATATTGAGACTGTGAAGAATGTTTTGAGAGCTCAAGTTGATTTTTTTTTTAAGCTAGATCTTTAGAACAGGAAAAGATTAGAATGCATTTTGGGGGAAGACATGGAAGGAAACACAACATCTACTCCTACTGCAGATCAGTCTGTTGTTTCCTTATTTTTTTTTTTTTTTTTGAATGAAAGGTAAAAGAGCACAAGGAGTATTTGACCAAAGTGTCAATATTTTGCTTTTAACTGTAACCAAGTGGTTGACGTGGTCAATCTTCAGAGAATCTTCCCCTTTTACTATCTCCTGAAAGAGGTCAGGTATCTAACTCCTGCCTGGCATGTAAACTGAACTCCACATAGTCCATATATGGCATAATACCCAAATGATTTAACTCTGCTTCACCTTCAGAATTTGATTTTTTAACTGTACACCTGTGTTATTTTTCCAAGACTCATTCCTAGACTTATGCTTCTGAGGAATGTCTTGGGATCAGTCCTCGTCAAGCTTGTCAAATACAATTCAACGGAAATCCATGACAACCAACAGTTTAGCAGTCAGTTCTTCAGCTCTCATTTAACTACGTGTACTTTGAAAATCACTGTGTTTGTGTGCCTGGTAAAAACCTGAGAATCTCTCTATACTGTTGTCAAGGTGGGACTGGTCTCCTTTCCCCTTCATGTAACACAGACACCATCAGATTTGTGTTCTGCTACAGCTGATCCTCTCATGCATAAGGAGTCAGTGATGAATTTGCTTTATAGTGAACTAGTGAACTTTTTTCACTAAAACTAGTGAAAAAAAGCTACGTATTCTCATAAAAGCAGACACACCACTTCCAACAGGCAAACTGTCAGCACTAAAAAGAGGATTTTGCTAAAGCCACAGGCCACAGTATGAAATTGGTATTGTCTACATGCATTCAAACACCTTCCGAGATCATTCCACAACGTATCGCACTCTGCAAAGAAAATGTTAAACACACAGAGAGTCATTTAAACTAAAAATACATTTTGTTTGTTTGTTATTTTTACCTTGAAAGAGCATTGTCTGGCTAAAGTCACTACGCATTTCATTTCGGCAAACTGCTTGAACTCTGAACAGATAAAGGATGTCAGGTGAGACATGGCTAATGATGGCCTTCTGTTTAAAAAAAATAGATATTATTCAGTTTTTTACCCCACAGGACTGTCCACGATTAGTTTGCAATATATAAAGCATTGAGCTAATACAGGCTATTTGTACCATGTAAGACAAACATATCTAAAGGGGAATGGTCACTGCTTCCCTGGGAGAAGTCCAGGTGAAGGTCAAAGGATTTCCCTGGGACCAAAGCATTGTACCCACATTCTGCTGGCTCTGCCCATGGGAAAGAAATGAGCACTCCCCACATCCACTCTCATGCTTGAAATCTTTGTCAAACCCTAACCTTCAAATCATTCAACCTCACAGGAATTAAAATGAAGATTTTATGGGTACAAATTCCAATCCTGAGATAAGCCCTAAAAAGTCACCGTATGTCCAAACCCACTGTTTATTTTGCAACAAATTGGCTATGGCAATTAGTGGCTGATGGCCCATACAGTGATGGCTCTGCATCCTGGGCTGGGATGCCCCTGCACCCTTCTGAACCTGAGACACTCACTTGCTGCCTTCACACTGCTCCTGTGGGTGCCATTTAGCCCACAACCAGGTCCCTCCGTGTCTTGCAGCAGAGAGCACCTGTAGCTGTGTAGGTCACTTGAAATACCAGGGAGCCCCTTGGGAAAACACTGTCCAACTCTATTTCAAGATAGGGCAGCCCAGTTGTTTCTGCCAGGGCACTGAGTGCATTGCACTTTCCTCTCATGAAGAGCTCCCTTCTCCTCTTGCCCTGGAAGCAGACCAAGCTATCGTTGCTTCCTTAACCTCCAAGCTCCACTGCACAGCACAGGGGCTCACTGCAATCTATTTCCAAGCTATCACTCCATCGCATTGTCCGCACATTTAATTCTTTTACATAAAACAGGATGCTGTGGCTGTGCACACATCATTTTTGCTGAATAACGCTCTCCTTATTACTGATTAAAAAAAAATGTTCCTTAAGAGTGCGGAGTTGTGACAAGACAGAGGTTACAATACATCATAACCTTGGGTGCTTTTCAATAGATTCCTTTCTGATTTCATGAGGCACATCATTCCCTAATGTGACCCAGATAACAATGTCTAGTGGGGAAATTGAAAATATAAATGGAAATGAAGTAAAAGAATCTTCATCTAAGGGAATAAGAGAAGTATTATTGTCTAACTGATTGAATGGGCCCAGAGGACTGTGTATTTGAAAAAAAAATACGATAACAGTCATTAGGAATAACACTCTGTGCTGCTGCATTTTTTATGTGCATATACAATTACTGATTTCATTATTCTAGAGGCTTTCTTTGATTAACAATAAGCGGAGGCCTTTCAAACCTGAATATGTCACTTTGATTTTATATGCAGAGAATGTTAAAGGCCGGTACAATACTTGCTTCCACTTAGACATGAATGACAAGCAGATCAAATCCTAAATGGAGGGGATAGACTGGTGCTTCCGTCTATGCTGGAACAGTCTTGCTCTTCCCTCTCTCTCACAGTTGGACAGAAGCAACACTTGTACAGGCCACTCTACAATGATCTTCTAGCTCTGATCATGCAACTATTACTACTGGCAGCACTTAGTGATCAGAAACTGTTCCAAAGCCTGCAAGGGGCTTTGCACAGTGACAAACTTGATTTTGGGGGATTAGGCATCTACTGTGGAAATGTGAGAGCTGAACAAGAGCCAAAAGGTACTCAGGGTCTGGCTATTTCCTGAGCCAGTTACTTTTTCACAACAGTATACGAAAAGGTGCCTGCAGATTTAGTCATTTATACACATAAACCATAAATTCACACTCCAGTGTATTGGGTGGTCTACTGGGCAATCTTCAACTAAAGCTGAACACTTTAAAAGCAATTCCCTGTAAGTCAAACACTAGCCTGTCTGCAGTGTAACAAAAGCTTTCCTACTCTTCTTCCTTCTATTGAGAAAACAACAATTATAAGGACAGCTCAAGACATAAGCCAGTGGTTGCTGCTGTGGTTTTACCAAGTCCTTGTCACTGTCCTTGGTGAAAGTCTTCTCCTTTTCATCTTCATTTTTAGTCCAACTGTAGGAGATCATGTAGTTCATGATAGGAGGGTGGTAGATGGTTTCTGGTTGGTTCCAGGTCACCAGCAAAGCTGTTCTGTTCACAGGCTGCACTTTCATGTTGATGGGAGGAGTGCTGCAAGCTAAAAAGAAAGAACAAACATGAAGCTCCCCAAAATAACCGACAGTAAAGAGGGAGAACTGTACTTCACTCTAACAGCCAGTCTTTTTTTTTTTTTTTAATGCCTTGCCTACAGTAGTAGCTTAAGCTGCAATCCACTGAGACCAATGGGATTTAATACCACCTGCAGCTGCTTTCTGCTCTCCGGAGTATAGTGAATCCATTCTCTGGAGGCAGGTCACTTCGTTCTCAATTTATTCTCAATTCTGACATTTGCACATATACTTTATCTTGGTCACTTAATAACTCTGCCTTTGAACCTCCAGAAACCCTTCTAAAGCCAAGCTGCTGCTTCCCTGCACAAAGAGCAGCACTTTTAAGAAGGTCCTTGGCCATCTCGTTCTCATCGCAGGCTTGGGAGCCCCTGGGTGGCCTCCAAAGGCTCTGGCTTTCTGGCCTCCTCCACGGATGGAGGAAGGAGAGGTTGCTCCTTGACCAGGGTGAAGGCAGTGTGCAAATCAGGACAGGAATGGCTTAACTAGAGAGCAAAAGACGGTTTCTGCTTACTTAGAAATCTAAACTGGTTCAGGAAAGACCAACCTGGCCCATACACTTGGCAATGGTGTGTGGTGCTGAGCACAGTGCTAAGAACACACTTCTGAAGCAGCTGAAACATAGAGGTCAATGTACGACTGAGGAACACTAGATGGCACTCACATGCTACCTATAAAGCATATAATGCACTTTTGCAAATATGAAAGAGTGTAGATTTTTCCAAGCTTTAAAAATCGTGTTTAAAATATACAATTCAGCACAGATTCTCACATTTCCTTTCCAAATATAAACTCTGAACCAAGAAAAGGCACTTGAAATGATACTCAAATGCATGTGCTATGGCAAACGAGCTGGCCTCTTCTGCCAGGAAAAGTCAGTGTGTCACCCAAACCATCACACTGCTGCCATTTGCAGAATTATTTTTCCCAATACTACTTTTCCATTTAAAGCCAACACAACCATCTTATTTGTGCTCGGCAGGTAAGTGACAGGGTGTATATTTGGACACGTCTCACTTCTAAAGGGTCTTGGCTGCTCTGAAGGGGAAAAATGAAAAATGTCTATTCCTAGGCTCAGAGTTTCAGGTTGTTCGTGTAACTAACTCTGCTGTTAGATCACTGAAATAGCTACGGTTCCAAAATAAAAATGTTTGAGCTCTGTAAGCACCAACGTTACCAGTACAATGGAAAAATACCCATCAAATGCATTTGTGCAGCTTTAAGTCACATTCTGGAAGTAGCCTGCACGAAACAAGGAAACATAGATTCCTGAAACACACAGGGGTCAGAAAGATCATGTGTGTTTGCTCCCGCTAGGAGTGACAGTTTTACAGTTTTGCAGCAGATCCTTCTGCTCGGCACAGAGCGATCCAGCAAATCAAATCCTGCTGTATCTCTAATCACTTGTTTATTGACAAAACAAGTAAAATTTTCCACTTATGCTGAGCAGAAGGGACCACAGCTGCATTCTGCCACCAAGCCAGAAGTGACACCTCAGCCTGCTGCCTGCAAACTGCTCCCCCAGAAGCAGTTTGGCTCTACCCAGGGGTACAGTACAGTTTCCAACCAGAAAAGAGGGCAACCCAAACTAGTCTCTCCTGCATGGTCCAGAGCTCTTGCTGTCGCCAGGAGCTCCGTGATCCTTGGTGGGTGATTTTTCCTTTCTGAAGAGATAGTGAAATCAATTCCTACTTATCATCTGTTTATTGGCTCCAATAAGTCACAAACTGCTCCCCTGGAAGCCCCTCACTGAATCACTCTCCAGTACTTGGCCAGCCTCTATCATTCCACCTAATCAAAGCCTACCAAAGCCTACCAAAAGTGGGAGTCCCTGGTAAAGAACTAGACAGACTTAAAAGGAGTCCTATCCAGCCTTCTTGCTCCAGATGGACATCCAGAGATTGACATTTTGAAGGTAGTCAAGGCTTAACCTCTTTGAGAAATAATTCTAGCAGGTAACCTTCACAACAGACATATGGAAGAGGTCTAACTTCATTGCAGTGTCCCCTGGCACATGTTGACCCACTGAGCAACCCTCTACTCCACGAGCCTTCTCACCACCAGCTTTGAAGCTATTCAGAAGAGTTCATGACAGTCACAGAAGCAGGTATCCCCCAAAGGTAAAGAGGAGAGCTATTGAGGGGCTTCAAGCTAGAAGACCCTTCCCTCCATGAGCATGCACCAAGGGCACGAACACCTTTAAGCAGCTGGATGACTCCAATGACTTCACCAAGACACTGGCTAATGGGTTTTGACTGGACCCACTGCAAAGCCAGGACAAGCTCTGCTCACAGCTGGCTAAAAGGAGATTGAATTTCCAATTTCACAGTAAATAATATTACAAACTTTTTATCATTTAGGAGGACTTCGTTCCAATTATTCTGAGACACATGGGAAGAACCTGCTGTAATTAAGTAATAACCAACATTTTCTGTTCAGCTGCTATTTTTTACAGCTTTTGAATTGATGAATGTGAAAAAAAAGAAATCTCCTTTTTATATAAAATGAAGCATATGGTTTATTAATTTAACTAAACGTGCTCAGGACACAATGGAATAAAAAAAATGATCCAGTAATTCAATTTGATGATTTAATTAAAGTGATACATAATAATGTAGAAAAAGTCTGAAAGGCAAAAAAAAAAAAAAAGTAGTGAGTTGACCATTTATAAAACAAGTGGCATTTTCAGAGAGATCTAATTTTCCTTTCAAAATTCTGTGTGTCTCGGATTTTGGGAAGAAGATTAAAAGAATCACTGACTCCCCCCTCTCCCTCTCTCTCTCTTTTTTTTTTTATTTTAATAATGCTAAGAAGCCTCTACTGATTTTGCAAATCGCGCAGCTGAAGGACAAACAGAGAGGCAGAAAGAGGCCAGGGTGGGAAGAAGTTTGCACAATTCTCCAGCTTGAATCAGAATACACTGAGGAAAACCACAAGCTTTCTTTTTTCCCCTTTTTTTTCTCTCCCTAACCAAATAAGCAAACAAGCCTGTGAATTCATGATTGCTTGCGAAAAAGAAAAAATAAAGAGAAGAACGAAAACAACAACCAGCACCATTTGACATTGAAACAGCAGATCTCGGTTATTTTTAGAGAAAATATTACTACTGCTCCCATTTAAATTCTGATCTGATGGAAAAATGAAAATACAGAGGGGATCTCTGGATGTCTTGGTGTGATATAAACACTGAGGGACATCAATGCTGAGTGGAGATACTCATCCTGGGGAACCAAAGCCAATAGAGAGTTGTCCATGGATGGGTGCTCCCTGTGCCAAGGGAAACAGGTGCTCAGGAGATGGGCACACTCACAGCATCAGGGACACATCTTGTGGCATGAGGGATGCCCTTGGCCTGCTGCATCTTGGACCCCTTGGAATAAAAATATGAAGCTCACAGGCTGATGGACAGGAATGATCCGTGCTGGGCGCCTGGCAACACGTTGGCTCCTGCTTTCTGGAAACATCTTGCAACGGGGAGAGGATTGGGTGCCCCCAGAGGGATGAAGGGGGGACAACCAAACACCCGGCAGCCTCAGCCGGTGTTTCCAGCTGCTGGCCACATGTGTGGCTGTCAGGGAGCTCCATACAGGCTCTTTGCTGCAAACCATCCAACCGGGGACAGCAGGGGACAAGGCAGCCTCTTGGCCAGCCCTGTCCTCCAGTGCTCACTCAAGCCTGGAGAAAAACCTGCTTGCCGCTTGTAGGCAAATGTAGCATGTTAAAACAGCCCAAAGTGCTGGCCAGGCCAGGCACGCTGCAAAGAATTATTTTCTTCATGTTAAAAACATTCCAATGGGCTGGAACAAACAAAATTAATTTAATAACTCCACATTCATCTCTCCCGTAATTTGATTTCTATGTTGTATTTGGCTACGGATCCTTCACAAGGCTTTCCTAACTCAAGCCTGATAAAGCCTAATCCAAAAGCTCCTGGCAGCTCCATTGCAGAGGACTGAAAGGAATAGAAGGGGGCCTGTTGTCCAGCAAAAATTAACCACTGGCATTAAGATACACCTATCACTCCAGAAAGGACATATAAGAAGATATGAGAGGGTTTTTTTTAGCAGCCTAGAGAGAAATGCAAAATCAGGCAAACTTTCTGGTATTTATCATGCTTTTTGCATATGCTACCTGCGGTTATAAAAAGAGCTATTTAGGGAAGGTTTGAGAGAGCTCAACAACTGTATATCAGATTATTTCTTGTATATCTTCCTCCGGTAGCATAGGTGCCTCACATGATGAATCCAGTGGTACTGGGCACAGAGGGATCTATAAAATCCTCTAAAAATGTTTTAAGTTAGCTCTTCCGTGCATAAAAATGTCACCACTTTAAAGGCAGTTATTTCTAGCTGTGCTGTGCCCTCTTTCAGAAAATCCCTCTCTCTCTCTCCTGCCGCACGTCTCCGCGGTACAAAGCTGCTGTTCCTACACATGTGGCACCGAGGGATACGTCTCGGGTGCTGAAGCTCTGGCATTTCCCTGCACAGGAAAGCAAGTTGTAATCAAGGTCCCGAATCCCTCAGACAGACTTCTGGGGCAATGCATATGTGGAGGGAGAAAATACATCCCAATCACGATGTGGGTTTCCTGCTGTTTTAAATAGCATCTTGTGAAGCTGCTCAAAGGTCTGTGTTGAAGGAGCTCTACGAAAGCGATGCCGTCTCATCACTGGCAGGGCGATGAACACATCTGCTTTCAAGTACAAGCATATATATACATGCATATTTATTACTTTTCATTATTAGACCCTCAAAACAAAGGAAGTCATTGCACAGGTCATACTCCAAGGAGAAAACTCACACCTGCTTTATGCCCCATACGAGCAGTGTCACAGTAAGGGAAGTAATAGAAGGGACAGATCCAGCTGTCTACCATTGGCCTAACTCAGCAGAAATGCCTGAGACTGGAATGAGCACCATAAAAGCAATACCTCTCTTGGGCTGCCTGGTTCAGTCCTTGAGCTCGGCATGGGCTGTGCTCCCCAAGGATAACAACTAGACTTCGAGGATCATACACAGCACCAGGTTTAACACATTCGATTGCCACAAGGCACATTACAACACGTGCCCCCTCTCCTTCCCCAAATGCCTGCAAGGTCTCCACGACGCTTTCGTTTACACTGCTAACTCCTCGCCACGCTTGCAAGTGACATTATTAATATATAGGGATAATTGCTCTAAAGAGAAGCATGCATTTTCTGTGTTTACCTTTGCCTGCACTTTGCTAGCAGGCATTTGCAGGCAACACGCTGCACACGCAAATATTTGTGTTGATCTGCTTCAATCCACAGGCAGAATGTAGCTAGGAGACAGCAGATTCATCTCCCCAGCCCCTACCCTTCACTAGGCTGCAAATGCACCTGGTTGCTTCTTAGGGCAAGAGGGACATGCAGGGAGCCCTGACGTGTTTTAGGAACCCCACAAAATGCCCTTGTGAGATGACTTTGAGAGCATTTCTGCTGGAGGTGTTTGGGGAACTGGAGATTTTGCCCCTTCTCCTGCTGCCCATTCCCGAGGGGAAGAGACAAGTCGTGTTGTTGGACGCTCGACGGCAGCCTCTCTGGGTGTTTTTCTATCTTGGGAGTTTCCAAGGCATTGCAGCAGTGGACCCTGCTTTCTTCAACTGTGTGTTTTACTTTGTTGCGCCCCAATTTGAGCCCAATATTTCTTATATTCCACAAGCAGTGCTGCTGCAGTGCTGGCCCAAATTGGCAGGAGAAAGCGGGATTTCCTGGGGAAGGAAGTGCCTTTGAGCAGATGGCCCTTTCCGACATCCTGATGAGCGATGCTGGCACAAGGAGCTGCTGGGATGTGTGGCCCTGAGAGCAAGGGGCTGTATCTGCTGCCTATCTGCAGGATTCCCAGCTCCAAAGGGAAAGCAGCTTCCCTGTCCCAACTTCCAGAGGCTTTTTCCAAAAGGATGGAGCTCCCAAAGGTGGCTGTGGTCCAGCATACAGTCCTGACTGCAACTAAAACCAGCCCCTTGCATGGGCGAAATCATCAAGTCCTCCCCTATGAGCACTCGGTAGCATTAGCAGCAGCTGTGAACCCAACCCACGCCAATACTTTCACGCTGAATTCCTCATTTTCTTGCTTTGGGCCCTTTATAATCTCCAAAGAGGCAGCAGTCATTACTTATTGCTTATTAATGAACCTACAGGCAAGATATCCGTGACATTCGGTTAGACAGACACGTATTGCTCCCCGTAGAACCAGGCAAAACCGGGAGTGTGGGCGAATTCAGAAAGCTCGCTGTGCACAGCCGCTATAGACAAAGATGTGAGGCTGGGGGCAGGTGGGTACTGCACCTCATTGGAGCCAATTCCCTTTCAAAATGGGTCGTTTTTGCTTCCTTTGGCCTTAATGCTTCCTTTTCCACCTGTTTTTTTTCCCATCCCCTCCTGTTTCTGCATTCCATGCTCTGAGAACAACGCACACAAGGGCCAAGGGCTACAGAGCGAGATCCTGATGCAGCGCTGGCCATGGAAGGGAAATGCATGTGGGAGAGCTCCGTAGCAAAACAAAACCAAGAAGGAAAGTCAGAAAGTCCAGTTACTCAGGGAAACTAAGAAGTTTTTAAGCTACAAAGAAATTAACCTGCAAAACAGATTCTTCCAATGGACAGGAAAAAATCAACTGTAATGGAAAACATATGGTAAATTACCTGAAAAAGGTCCCTGCCTATTTGTTGTTTCGCCTAACTAAAGATACTTAAAGAAAATAAGTAGCATCATTTTGTTTTCGCAATTCCAAGTTAAGATGCCAATAACTTGCAATTCTAACTTTGCAGTTACAATTGTGTTGCTTTGGTTAAGACATTACACTTACTGCCATACAATATTTTGTGGTCGTTTAGGCTACAGGAAAATATATAAACGACTTTAAGAAGGAAACTTGTCTGCCTAATGCTCTTTCTGGACCCCCAGAGAGACCTGGAGGGCATGAAGAGGCTGCGAGGCTGATGGGGAGAGAGCTCTCATAAAACCAGGCATTTAGAAGGCAAAAACAAATTACTGGGAGTAATAATGGAGGCTATAAATGAGATAAATAACTCGTTTTCATTCAGAAATATTACTGTCAAAGCACTAAGCTATCGGGCTCAAGATGAGGGTGTCACCGCATTGCACCATGTTTACTCTCTGGAAGAAATCAGGTTGGAGATGCACTCCAACACAAAGACGTGGTACCATGTGGAGAAGGCAGGACCTTCACAGGAGGCCTTAGCTTCATATTTGATGTAGCTGCTGCTACAGTTTTAATGACAGTAAGTTAGAACGACTTTGCACTTAAGCAGAAACGCCAAGGAACACGTTCACCTGCAGACTACTAGGGAAATGTCCCAGCTGCTGATTTAGACTCCAAAGCTAAGTAAGTTCAACCAGAGTGAATTTATGACTGCTCATTATTTAACTTAGTCTGGGATCATAATTAAAGATGGTACGTCAAGGAGAATTCCCACTGATGGCAAACAGCATCTTTTGAGACTCCAGCGCAGAGTAATCAGACACCTTTGGGGAAGTAATCAGGCATCTGTGAAAGAAAACTCTGATCTCGAGAGCCCCTCACATGGGATGCTTGGTTTAAGTGTCTGAGGCTTGCAGCACATTTAATGAGCCAGAAAGGTTAAAGCCCTCTTTCTTTTTTTCCCTCTCTCAGAGTTAAAAATCATGAAGACAAATAATATTTGATGGTCCTCACAAGGAGCAAAATCAGATGGACAGATACTCAGCTGCATGCAGGATATCTCTCCAAACCCATAAACGAAACACCTTTCCATCCTCAGCTTCCTCGCCTGTACTTTTGCTGAAGCAGGTAATGGTTGGTGGCCATATGTCTGCGTGATGGGACAACATGTGAAAGCCATAAAGAACATACAGTCACAGTCCTTGGACTGTGTGGTCTTTTAGGTAAGGATTCCCTTTACTTGTCCCCTAAGAGCAATGTGCACAATTAAGCTAATAAATAAGCAATCATTATGGTATAGCTTGGAAGCAGCCTATGAAAAGCCAGGAGTACAACATGGGATGTGACAGAGCATTGCACTCCTGAGCCAGAGAGGACGGGCCACGTAAAAGGGGAGGCAGCTTGAACTGTCATGTGTAAAAAATCAAATGCTGCCACTGGTTATTATTTACAGTACCTGGTGGATACTTTAAAATATTTCCTGTTTAATTGATAAGTCAGCATAGAGAACCTCCAACTTTGAGACACTTCAGCTAAATCGGTACTGTATTGATGGTGAATCTTTCTGTTAAAATTAACAGACCCAATACCCTGCATGACTTCACAGCATGACCCACTGCATATCTTGGATCTGCAGCAAATTTCCTCCTCTTAAAAAGCATTGCTGTCTGATGGGTTATAATCAATCCACTAGCTGCTGCTATTCTGTATCTGAATATTGTACATCGTGAATGGCATATTTTAGAAACAAGATACTTAAATATGATCTGTATGATGCCCTGCAACAGCTCCAGGGTCAACTTGAGAATTGAGCTCAGCTCACAGGCTCTGATTCAGCAAAGGTCTTATGCGTGTGCTTTCATTTCGGGCTTACAAGCAGTCCTCAAGAGAACTGTTTTGAAATCAGCTTTTGCCACCAAAAGGAAGGAGTGAGATAATGGAACCAAAGAAAACCTTCTTGTTAAATACTAACACAAGAGACACACTGGAGTTTTTACTTTCCATCTGGAATAAGAAGTTAGCCCTCCACACTACTTCAAATTAAATATTTTCACTATCTCATATTCTGATCACTGTAAAATATCTTTAAAAATAGCTTTCCTTCAAAAAAAAAAAAAAAAAAGAAACAAAAAAAGAAATATGGAAAAAAAAAGGACTGTATCTATGGAACAAAATATGGGTAACATTCATCCCAGCTAACAGACTGGATCCAAATTCACTGACAATTTTGGTTGACTTAAAATAGTCTTTCCCAGAAGACATTTTCTTCACCAAATGCTACCATTTATGGGGCTTTGGTAAGGAAAAAATGAGAGGATTTGCATAAAGCGGAAAATAGCTTCCCTGCAAAGTATCTGCTGTTTCTGCTAGCAGGTTTCAGTTCTGCGACCCCAGATAGCTGCTGATACCTAGGAGAAAAGGCGCTCCTGCTAGCGCTGAAGCGCTCAGGACGCCCGGTTCGTCAGTGAACAACTGCATCGCTTCGTACAGATCTGAAACTCGCTGCTCGCCAGGGAATTCTGAAAATTATTCTGAACATTATGCAAATTGTTCTGGGCACATTTTCCTCCAAAACAAGAGAGGCTTGCATAACGAATGCTACACTGTTTTCCAGATTAGCAATACTGCCCACAGACTTAATAGAGTGTGACAGAAGAAACAAATTGCAAAAATTCACACCGACAAACAAATTCAAACTTCCCCTCCAGAGCTGAAGCCCATCACAAACCGTACCACCTTGCAGCAAGCAGAAGACACATTTTCTTGACCTTGCCTTCTCCTGCAACACACATATCTAAGCACAGGGAGGGCTTGCAGGAGCCAGCATGTGACAGACACTGGTCACACTGCCTAATGCAATGTGGAAAGCATTGAGATGCAACTACGAGGTGTGCAGAGGAATCTGCATAGAATAAATTTGCTATGCTAACGCTATATTCTTGCATTTGTATGCTAGACTGCCTGGCTGAGAAGTGCTCTCTGCACTCAGCTCCTCAGTACTTTTGCATGAATGACACTATATAAAGAGGTACTGTATTTACTAGCTGAATAAACAATAGGTTTTGCTTTCACTCAAGTATTATGACTTCAACTTGCTTTATTTATATGTCAGTAGTTCAGAATGTGCAGTGGACCAGGCACATCATCACTGTTCACCTTTGTCAAAGAAGAGGCCAGAAACATCCGCGTCGTTACATCTCTGCAACAGCTATAACTCATCCCCGTAACCTTTGGAGGATAAGCTACAATCCATTCTGTTAGTAACACTGCAGCAACCTATTTAAGTTTATAAAGAAATAAAGCACCTGTTTTCACTGTCCCCTCGTGTACACACAACACGAGAAGTTGACGGAGCAGGTAAAAAAAGACTGGCTGTCCCACCAACTTTTGCCTCCTTCAGCAAAAGCTCGAGGGACAAAAAACCACTGACAAGCATCATCCCAAGTCATGTCCAATCATGGAGGATGCCTGTCCCCAATTCACAGGGCTTCTGTTGAGCACGTTGCATGCCCAAATTTCCAGGTAGAAACAGGTACGGAGCGTTACAGGTCCTGGACTAAACACATGTGTTGGGTGAAGACCCAGGAGATGTTTCTCAGTCCCCAACCCTGTGAGACGTCAAGTGCCCAGATAGCACGATATATAAGCATGGACTGATGTTTACACGGCTCCTTGCTCCAGGGCACTCGGTTTAAGTGGGCCATGTGCACTTGGTTGAATCTCCTCTTGAGGAGTCCTTAAAACTCAGCAAATGGAATCTTTCCAGATACTTCAGGGCCCCGTTGGTATCAACATTTCTCATCCCAAGACTACCCCATTGACTTCCGACCTGAGCATTTGCCACACTCAATTTGTAATTGTAGGTTTCAGCTATTTACTAGGACTGTGAAAATCACCTCAAGAACTTTAAAATCTTAAAAACCATCCAGTGATGCAAGGGATATTCAGGCACGTGGCCAAAGCGGTAAAATCTTCTTGACTATCACACTGCATGTACCAGAGGTACCTCAGCTGCACTCAAAATAAAAACCAGTCAGTTTTGTCACTTTTAGCATAACGTAACCTATTAACTTTCATGACTGCTCTGGGTAAGCAATGCATACCTAGGATATACCTGAAAAAACAAATATTGACACATGTTGCTGTTAAAACACTGATTGAAAACTGCAGACCAGAGCATGGTAGGGTCTCTTCATTCCTAAGATCTTGCTCTCACTTCTGATACAAATTCCCTATCCCAAGGCTGCCTTTAATGAACATGAGGTTTATGTGCATGTATATTATATATATAAAAATAAGCACACACAGAATAATGAGCCCTGAGAAATACTCTCTTCCAGTGCTCTCTCAGGAAGGTGAGGCTGCTGAACGCAGCTGTTTCCATGATTCACAACCTCTAAAAACGGCACTCGCTGTGCCTGGCCAGGTGAAAATGCCAGGTACATAAGGGCAGCTTGTAAATCCACTTAGTTGATTCCTTCTGGCAAATTGCCCCCTCTCCTATACCTCTATCTTGGACTGGTTAAGCACCAAGTATTTCTTGAGCCTCAAACCTGGGAAGAGCACGTCATTCCTTCTCTAGCTATAAACAAAATTCAATAAAATCAAGGAAAATAAAGGCAGCAAATGGTATTTATTTCTAGTCTTATTTTATCCTGTACACATTTGTCTCAGAATTTTTCATGTGTACCTGTAGCCAGGGAGTTTGTGCCAGTGCAGCTACTGCCACCTCCTCCCTAAGCCTCCTCCGCCCAGCTTGGGAGCCAGCTCCTGACAGAAGCACCAGCTGTTCCACAGAAAGGCTCACGAAACACTTTAGCAAGACATTATGAAATATTCTGTGTGGAAAAGTTTTTTCCCCAATCACCAGTGCCAACAAGTTGATTCATATGTTGAACAAAGAGGTCAGTGGCTCTTCAAAAGCCTTGTTGCTTCATAAACAAAAACCATAACCACATCTGGATACTCTATCCTCATTCAAACATCCAGTGAATCAACACTAAGCCCTTAAATCAAGATTCACATTGGAACTAAATTTTACTTCTGCCTCTTTTTCCTTAACATTTCTGGGGTTTTGGGCCTCTCTGAGGACCTAAGGCCAGCCAGGATAATCAGGGACACAGGTTGGATTGAGACAAACTCATTCTAGGTCTTCATCTCCATGATATCCTGTGACAGCCAGTCTCACAGGTAACTGCACCCACACCTAGGATTAGTTAATTTATTGAGACACACAAACAAATACTGACATACACTGCATTATTCCTTTGGTAGTTCACAGCTGTAGTCAACACGACATAATAAGCAAGTAGAGCAAAAGAAATCTTGTATTATTCAAGTGTAAAATTCGTGATCCTAACTCACCTTTGGAAGCTTCTGTACCCAGTGGGTTGTCCAAGATGTCTGTCATATCTTGGCTCCAAGCATCCTTCACAGCAGACTTTGACACCTTCCTATTGTTCAGGTTTTGCTGTGGTCGGAAGTTATTTCTCAAATACTCCACGGACTTGACATGGTCTTGCTGTTCGGTGGTAAATATGGAATAGAAGGCCTCCAGCTGATCATGTCAGGGAAGAGAAAGAACGTTAATTAGAAAAAAACAATGTGGCCAAATCCAGGTGGCTGATAAGAATACAAAATGGCAGGAAATATTGATGCCAAGGCTGATAAATCCATCAGGAAGTCGGGCTGCCCACTGAAATCACTGCCAACCCTCTTATCTCGGTCCTGTGCTTATCCTGCCCCGCAGCAGAGAAGGTCTTCGAGCAACCTGCGCAAGCTGGTCCTGGACAAGGAAACAGCCCTTGTCTGGAAGGATTTTGTATGTGACACAGCCCTATTAAACTCCCTCTCTGCTGGCACTGTTTTGTTGTGCAGTATCGTGCCAAGAAATGCTTCCCAGTCCTTCCATCCCATGAGCGCTCTCCAGGACTGGACAACACTGCATCTCTATCTTATGGACACTCAGTGGCCAGGTTAAGCCTCATGGATGGACCTTGCAGAGTCCTTGCACAGCATGCACAGGGTCACCATAGTGGCCCCAGTTTTATTGGATGGGCACCCAAACCTGCATCCTGACTTGCCCACGAGGAGGTCACCAACAGAGCGGAGCAACCTCTGGACTCCCTGATCCCCTCCCAGCCACTGCTCCCTCTGCTACCTAACTACAGAGGAGGAAAAGAATAACCCAAAATAAGTGCATTTAGGCACAGACAGCATAAAGTCCTCTGGGAAAGGAAGCTGGTGTTTCCTCTGTTGGATGCAGCTCTGAGCTATTTTTAATAAAATGTATTAACCTGTACAAAAGAACTGTAATTGGAAAACTCTCCTGTTACTTATATATTTCTTATTATTTCTTAAACAAACCAAACTAAGGTGAAGTTATTTTCAGCTAATATTGTTTTCACAACTACCAAGGCCAGCATAGCATTTACTAAATGCTTGTTATCATTTGGGTCAAGATCCAGGTTTAGTTGTGTTGCTGTTAGAAAGTTCCTAGCAAGACTGTAGGGGAGGAACCAGCCCTGGTCTTGTTTACCTCAACAGTAATTACATTCATCCACAGCATGGATTTGAGGGAGTACAGGGTCTGTCCCAGGACTTCAAAAAGAGAGTGGAGTTGCACTCATAGCCTAATGACAGGTCACAGTTTGAAGGCTACCCATTTTTCATTAAGTGCATCTGCTCTGAAAGCTACAGAGAGTGACAGAGTCCTGAAATGTGGATAAATTACACTGCTGGCCATGCTGTAGCCTCAACTGATCACATTGATAAAAATAATCAAAGGAAAGGTTAACGGAGCAGCTAAGCATCCTCCTCTGAACCAAGAGGCACTCACTACCACCACTTAATTTCCCTTCAAATCAGTAAATTGAAACACCCCTTCTGCTGCTGCTGCCTGTTTGCCTGCGTTGCTGGGATTGCTGATGTGAGGAATTCACCTGAATTCCACCAAACTTCTCTGAGCTGCAGGACAGCAGAGAGGCTGTTTTTACACATTTCATTTCAACATTAACCCTCCTTGGATGAGCAGCTGTGCTGGGCCAGCTAGTGGAGACAGGTACGGGGATGACGTGCCTGGGAGCAGCGTGCAGCAGGGGCTGCAAAGGGATGGACAGCACAGCTCAGATTCCTTTTACTTTTTTCTCAAGAAATGAGATGCTCCAGCTAACCCCTATGCTCTTCTTTACCCTCCCATGAAGGCACAGGTCCAAACTCTATGAAGATTTACCTAGTGTTTCACCTCACATCCTGAGAATGGTTTTGATGAAGACAGCTGACAAGGCTTAAAGCTGCTCTAGAACCTGGGTAGCAATTGCTCCTCTGCAGTCAGGTATCTAGGCTTGTATTTGGATGATGTTAATTGAATTTTTAAATGTTCACAGAGAACTTTTAAAATATTTTCTTCTGCCATGCTACCTTGGGGAGGTGTAATTGTATTTTAACTACTGCCACTTCAAATATGATTTTTAACCTTCCTCTTTTTATGTGTTGAAGGGTGTATAAATCATTTCCATTTCATTTTTATTATAAAAATATTATCTACCACAAATGAGAAATTAATTGATCTATAGCTGCCAGGAAAAAAGAAAATCCAAGAGCTCTGTTGAAGGAGCTACATTCACACTCCTTAAGGAGTACAAGAGCTCCTGTTCAGAGGAAGAAGTGAAAAGCTGTTAAAACACTATTGTAGATACACGAAACCTGATCTAAAACTCCGAGTCACGTAATTACAAACTATTAAAGCCTGACGTGCAGAGTTTTCTAAGGGCTGGTACATAAATGGCAATTAAAAATAATGCAACTGTTACAAGCACAATGAGATACTCTGAGGTATGCATTACGTGAGATAATGCCATGCTTTGGGTCACTGAATGCACTTAGCTTTACAATGTATCTGCGGGGTGACACGGCTTGCCCTGCTTTGTTGTCTAATTATTGGAAGAGATGAGGATGATGGAGTGCTGAGAATCAAAGAGAGGAGCCTCCACAAATGGACCACTTCAGCACTGTCCCTTTTGCAGCAAGGTATTTTGCACAAAAGCAAGGATTTAATTGGAACAGTAACAAAGCTCAAATAATATCACTTTCCTCCTCTGGGATTACAGACTGCTTCACAGGGTTTGTGATAAAGAAGGTTAAACTATGGCAATGGATTATGCCGCACTGTTTCTGTTACAAGAACAAATAATAATCATAGCAGTGGCAGGGTGGCAGTCTCTTAAAATACACTCATCTCGAGCTGCCAAGGGGAAGAATACTATTATTTATTCCGCATTTGTCGCAGTATCAGTGAATGGCTGTCTACACGCTGAATTCCCAGCCCTTCAACCACACATGCTTGCACAGAGCAGCCCAACTCCAAATTTTCAAGGCTTAGCTTGGCACTGTGACTGCTGTGCAGCACAGGAAAGAAGCTATGCTTGAATAAAGCACCTTTATAGCATTACAAGGATCTCCATAGCTGGAACTTACCAGTTTATTGGCACATATTAAAAAAAGAAAAGTTGCTTTTTTTTTTTTTTTTTTAAAAAAGGGATGTCCCAATCCACCTGACACGTATACAGCATATAAAAGTGAATGTGGGTCAGGCCTCAGAGCAACCCAGTGATAATAAACTACTTAACAGTACACTTATTGATTTGCGAGCAGTGAAAAGCCTGAAGGGATTGCAATATACTGTAGGCAAGGGCAGAATTCAAAATGATCCCAACAATCGGAGAAACAGCCTGGAAAACACAAAGGGTCCGATTCACCCGGGACATGTGCGAAGTCTCCTGCTTAGGCCGGCGCTGTCGCCTGCAGGAAGACGCGGCGCGAAGCAGCACCCCAGACCCGGTGCTGTGGAAATGCAGCAAGGAAAGGGCTCCTGCTGGCCACGCAGGGACCAGGGGTGGCCACATCACGCGTTGGTGCAAAAGGCCAAAAAATGCGCTCATTTGCAAAGCATGCAAAGAAAAAGGGCTGGAGGAAGAGCAAGGTGATCTCCTTTCACCCTTTCAGCTCTGAGGGGCAGCAGCAGCCTCTGCCCAAGGTGCTTGGGGCAGTTGGGTGGCCCTGGAGGACACCTCTTGGAAGCCCTTTCCAGTCGCTGGCAGCTCAGGAGCACTGGAGCCATTAGGTGTGTGAAGTACTTTGCAATATTTCCTAAACAGAACCTGATTTCACCAACTCAACACCATTGCCACTTGCCATTGCAGGCAGGAACTGACCTTGCACCAGAACTCAGCCCCTGTGGGGCTGATCCTCACAGTGGTGGCAGATACTACTTGAACAAAGCTAGCAGCTAAGAAACGATTCCTGATTATTTGATGCCTTTTCTCTGCCTCCAACAGCATCCAGTGAACTGTTCACTTAAGTTTTATGGAATTAGTCTATTTTAAGAGTTTGTTTTCAATGTCTCAGGCCAATAAAAGGGAAGACTAACATCAATGGGACGACTTTCTAAAGACAACAACCTTAAAGCACCAAAAATGCACTTAGCTGGTAAACATCTGACTGCATCTATCCATTACTTCACTGGGAGCATTCTCTTTAGACAAATCCTAGACATGGTCTCTATTTGCATTAAAAGCTATTACGTGCTAATTTTAAAGATTTGTGTACCAGCTCTCTAAGTACATAATGGCAGCTTTGCTGTGCTACAAAAACAGTTAAGCATGGAGAATTAATGGAAACACGTCTTTTCTAATGTAATTAGTCCAAATTACTAAATCTGAGCAGAACTGAAATCACTTACTTTACTTTCAAAAGAAAGTTTCAATTAGAAAGAATAAAAAGGAACTCCATGCAAATATTTAGACCACAGCTTAATTTTATCTCAAGACAAACAATACCAAATAAATCATGGAAAGGAAACGGGGTTTCATGTTGTACTGTCTTCTCAAGACTGATGGCTCACATTCAGAAACAATATTACTTGAGAAAAAAAAAAAAAAGCACCAATGCTTCCTTTTTTGTCAACAGAGAAACTTCTTTTGGACTAGATGATCTCTAGAGGCCCCTTCCAACCTTAACCATTCTTTGATTCTTCTCCCTCCCAACATCAGGATGTCGGTTTTGGAGAAAGTTGCTTTAAGAGGGCAAACCAGGAGCTGAACTTTGCTTAAAAAAACGCACCTGACGGTAAGAGATAGGAACGGGCTTCCGAAAAACTATCCACTCGACGATCTCGCTGCAGGGAGGGGTGGTGAGGGAGCCCGCGTAGCGGTAGTAGCTCCCCAGCGACGTTGGCAGAAGGTCTCTCAACACGAAGGGATCCAGGAAGGTCTCCTTCTCTGCAGGGAAGATTGACAAGCAAAATTACACTTTTTTTTTCCCTAATGTGTCTTTAAAACAGACATCACACTGATAGGCAGCCTAACAACGTGTAATGGCAACAACATATTTTATCATATACATATATAGAGAGATATAAGGGAATAGGAAGACATCCTATGAGGAAGGCTCTGTTTGAGGCGCTATCATTATTAAAAGAGCAGCCAGAACGCTAGTCAACATTATACCCAATGTGTAGGTTTCTACTGAGAAGGCATGCTGGTGCCAAATGCCCTTGTTATCCCACCGCTTGGTACCAGCACGGAAATAACATCACTTTGAGCCATTTCAGTGCTTAGGAGATGGTTCTTCAGTGTTCATCGAGCTCCTGTAGGATGGACCCAGGTACTGCTTGGTGCCACCAACCATGAGCACCCTTGGTAGAACTTGCTGCCTCTTCCCTCCAGTCCAAGAGGCATCAAGGAAGTAGTCCTTGATGGGGTCCAACATTCTGGGGAAAAACTCATCTCTTCCTGGCCAACCTGAAATGCAAAGCTGAGCACTGGCAGCATTTAGCTTCAAGTAGCAGTGAGAAGCTGGTAATATTTAACTCTGTGAAGATAAATAAATAAGCAAAAGGAGGGAAGAGCCGCAGGCGAGACAATCTCCCGGCCATCCCCAAGCATTTATCCTCTGCAATTTATGGTGGCTCCTGTGTCAAGGTGCTCCCTGCCTGAGGGCAGGCTGACCAGCGAGGCTCTCCTGTCCATCTCCATTCTTCCTGCCCTATATTCTTGGTGCTTGGTGCTACTCTAAATGCAAAATTTAGGGTAGCAAGAAGTAATGTGCTCATAGCGTCACTTTTTCCAAAACATGAATAATCTACTAAAATCATAGTCTATATTGTAGCAGAAGACTGCAACCTCTTCATTAATGATTTCTTTCTGCCTAAAATAAGAAGGTATCAGCCACTTTTCCACCTGCAATGAGGAAGGAAACAAAAAAAAGCCCATATTTTCCCTTTTCATAATGTGTGTTTGGTAAAAACTCTGGGCTTAAACATGCAATGGTAAAATATACATGATTGGGCAAAGTTCAAAGAGATTGTAATCAAGAAGTCATAATCACAGCAAAAGGTCGTATTTAATTTGATTTCCTGTTTAGAACCAATTGGCTTATTTTTATACAGGAAAAATTGGTTAGAAAAACTGAAAACTTAGTTATGGGGTTTGATTTTAAAAGTCAGCACATGTAGTCTTCACATAAATATTCTTCACAACAAAGTGATGTAACTTTTCTACATAAGAAATTTTCCCTTTATATGTGGAAATCATGCCCACAATATATTCCCATGAATCTGAAAAGGTGTTTGAACATACAAACATACCTGTTTTCATTAACAGCCAATGACTATAAATGGAATTGATGAGAAATATGCACATTTTTAAAAGAGCTTTCTCCTTATATTGAGGCTAATTGGGAAATTTAAAAAAAATAATGCTTTAGTTGTAATTAACAATTAAACTATTTTTAACGACTATAACCTTTTATATAGAACTACGAAAACACTTAAGATGCTGGACAAACCCATTCCATTAGAAACCTGGAGTGTCCCTTTATCAAAGGATGACAGAAGAGCGAAGCTCATTTTATACTTTCAAGGATTTCTGTGCCATATGCTGACAATATTATATTTTAATAATTAATTGTTCATCAAAGGAAAAGATGAAGAACAGGGATGCTAAATTCAAAGTTATTCAAATTGCAAAAATGAATAATGCATGACTTTTATATTAAATACACACTGTATTAAGTAGTCTACATTTCATCCAACTCTGTCTTTCATTTTTAAACATTTTGAACTACAATATGAATAATCAACCAAGGGAAGCTTATTTAGACAGAGAAATACCTTATCTGAATGCAAACTGGAAGCATCCAACTATGATTAAATTTTGGTTATCAATTAGGGAGGTTTTCTTCCTAAGCATTTGGAAAGCCAGCTTCGAAAGAGGAATATTTCTCGAGGAAAAAGTAGCTTTGCTACCACCCAGTTTAAGTAGGGCAGGGTGTACCCTGTCTAATTTTTCATGGCTACAAGCAATGCTGTAAGTTTTCATTAATGAATTTCAAAGATTAAAATTAAAAATACATATAATTGGATTAAAATGACTATTAAAATAGATGATAATCAATTGATTATGCTTTAATAAGCTAATACTTCTGAAAACAGCATTCATTTGTATCATTTCCATCTTAGATGCATGGTGCAGAGTCTTAGAAACTAAGGTGTCAAACTGGTCTTTGGGGAAATTTAGATATTCAGCAGTCTACTCCCATATCTATCGAGATTATACAGAAGCAGTAAATGCAATGAGGTTGTGCTCCTAGGAGCCTGAGCTGCCTCTGAAAAAGGGACTTTAAAGTCACGTAGTTACTTTTCAAATTTTAATCTTAAATCCAAACAGATTATTCTTGATAAATCTGTAAGAACCCATTTGCAAGCTGGGTGACAGCATATTCACTGAATATGCTAGACATATCAATCTCTATACACATACCTATGTGTATATAGATACGTGATGCTTATTATAAGGAAAAGAACGAGGTTGGCAACCTTCCTTCCTGGCTTCTATATCTGGCTCCTATTTCTCCCTCTCACGCTCGGCACTGGCCTGGGCCGAGTCCAGGAGACCGGGAACAGACTGAGCAGGATGAAGAGGAGGAGAAATGCTGAGGACTACGCAATCCGCCGTGTTGGGAGAACTAAAACCAGTATCAAGACACCGCTTTGTAAAGACAACGGAGAGGTTAAAAAAAGAAAAAAAAAAGCCACAAATCACCAGGGAAAACACGGGGCACACAGGCACCTGCCAACTGCCTCCGGGCAAAGCAGAAAAGAGGCACCTGAAATGCCCATGGAAAAGTCCCACCAAGGCAGCACCTGCAGGCTGGCTTTACTGGCTAAACGTCCTGCCTTGTTCAAAGCACCAAGGCCTGTAAAATAGTTCAATCTGATGTTTCCGAAGGAAAAATTAATGAGGAGCACTGATTCCTTGTTGACAATTACGACAACGAACGTGACATTTAAACTACTCACTGCTCTACAGCACAAAAGGACAATACGGTATTTTTGATTCTCGCATTCACAAAAAAGAGAATTAATAGAGCCAGCTGGTAACAAATTTGACCTTCTTCATGTCCATCGCTTGATCTTTCTGCTGTAACAGCGATGGGAAAGGTCACTGAGGAAATTAGAAGGAAAACACATGAACAAGCAGCATGTTCTAGTTCCATGTTTATCTGCAAGCCAGTATGAAAACCTGCACTTCGTTTTCTAGTTTTAGACTAATACTGTAGAAAGTATATATTTCTGTGGCATACGTAAACTCCCTTTTGCAAACTGATGTCTAGAAACAGAAATTAAAAAGGTAGGACTGAACAACTTCAAGAAAGCACTGGATGAACAAGTACCTGTTTCAAAAGCTTCCAAAATTCTACTTGTCTCCCAGACAAAGAAAGAATTTTCCTTTTTTCAATCCTGCCCCATTAGCTACCTCATAATAGCGGTCAGCACATTCCTTCGTTGGGACAGTAATCCTCTCTGCTATTTTTCAAGGGTGCATGGGGGTCAAAGCGCATTTTTGGTACAACCAACCTAAAGTCATAGCAATCTTAGGTATGTTTTAAAGAGTTGACCCATTTCATCCACAGTTGGTCAAGGCATCACCTCAAGATGTGCAGTAATACTGAATTGTGCCCAGCAGCTTTCCCAGCAGAGGACAAACCAGATCTTAAAAAACAGATCTTAAAAACAGGTATTTACAGCTAATCTCCACCAACTACTGTATTTTTTTTTGCAACCTCATATCAAGAAGCATTGTACTGCAAGAGTCATCAGTTGAATGCTCAACTTCAAGGACTGATTTGCTAAAAATAAGTTATGGGAACATGCTGGATAAAGATAGTGCTGTATTTTATCCCAATCACTGTGAGGTAAGAGGGTTCTTGAGATATGTAGGTAAACAGCATCACAACTATCTGTGATCAAAACCCTCCTCAAATCTACCAGAAACTTGGATCACAAGAAAATAACTATATGCCAAGTCCATTTATATCTCATGAAATGCTTTGGGACTTTCATCACGCATTTCTGCAAGAAAACAGGAACTTGGCTGCACTGAAAACAGTATCTTAAAATGAGCTTATTTCCAAAATTAACGTATGTGCAATGCCTGATAGGTGGAAGCGCTACCCAGCTACACTTTGAATAACTGAAATCTGCAATACCAATATGAAGAGCTTTGAAAGTCTCCCAAATTTGTTAAACAATGTTACTGCCAATTTTGTTTTCACAATGAGCCAAGTCATTCTAAAGCTTCTGCATTCAAACATTTAAAAACAAACATGCAAAAATAATCAAAAGGACACCATGCTGCACACCCACTGAGCCAGAACTTCCCAGATAAAGCAGCCTGCACACCAGAGAGGAACCAGATCCACTGCAGCGATTTTAAAGATGCAATTACAAATATTATATGTTATTTTAACTAAAAAGATGTTAAAATGAGTACTCGCTGTGTAAATCCCGCATGCAGAGTGGTTTTTGACAGTCCTCTGTATGCAGTGTAATTCAGGTCATTTATTGTGTAATTATTATTCTCACTTATTTATTTTTTTTAAACACCAGAGCCTCTGCTGAGCAATGTGAGGAGCTGTAAGGACATAGAAAGCACTGCATGGTGGGAAGGAAGGGAATGAGATAGTAACACAGTCCTTACGCAGCGAGCCTGCAGTCTATTTTAATCTAAGAAAACCAGCAAGCAATACAAAGAACAGGGGAAAGAGAAAAAAGGCTAATTTCCCAAGTGAAAATAAAAAATCAAGTTGAAAATTTGCATGCCAGGTGTCTCAAGCTTATTTTTTCTCCCTCCCTCTTTTGAAATAATTTAAGAGGAAAAGTTTCAGCTTGGGTGGGAGAGATAGGGGGAGCTTAACCCCTTTACAAAGCAGTAGAAAAATAACACTGAGCCTTTAATGCTTAAATAGTGCTGATGCAGTCCCGAGCTGCACACGTCACCGCCCCAGCGCTCCAAGCCCACCAGCACAGCTCCCCATCCTTCCCCCGAGGCCTTTGCTCACATTCACAAGCAACCTGAATTCAGTCACAGAATCACAGAATGGCTGAGGTTGGAAGGGACCTCTAAGAGATCATCTAGTCCAACCCCCTGCTCCAGCAGGGACACCCAGAGCACAGGGTGGCATTCAAGCCGGTTTGGAAGATCTCCAGAGAAGGAGACTCCACTACCTCCTTGGGCAGCCTGTGCCAGTCATTTCTTAGCTTGGGAGTTCTCACCTTTGCAATCACCTTTTTGTTCATTTTTTCCTGTGCGATCTGTTAATTATACACCAGCTTGCTGGCCTTTACCTAGCCACGACCAGCGCTGCGTGCTGCGGAACAGACAGGTGAAGGACCAGAGATTGCCAACATGTCCATCACTTCTGCTTTTAACCATCGCAGACCCCTGCAGCGATGCACAGAGCTGCCCTATATAAAGGTGTGAACTTATCACCTCCGCTTGCATCCTCCTTTCCCACCTCCCGCCTCCTCCTCTTTGCTCCGCAGACGATCCTGTCCTGGCCCCTTCTGCACTGCTGCTCTACCTGTGAACATGAGAACAGAGCGGAAAACAAAAGAATACATCCAGATCATCCCGGAGGAAACAGGGGGAAAAGAAAAGAAAACGCTCTTCAACATTTCATTCTTGGTTTAGCACGTCATGCTGCTCTCCCTTTGATGCTCTTCCTTGATCCAAATTAGGCCTTTGCTTCCTTCAAAGTTCCCCTTTAAAAGACAAGGTCCCACGATGGTACATCTCACCCTCACCCCTTCTCCAGCACCTTTCTTCTCTACAGCCCTTCGATATGTGGCGCAGAAAGCAAACAGCTTGTCAGGTGGTGTTATGGTTCGAGTGAAAAACAAAAGAAAAAACCTGTCATGCTGCTAATGGTGTTTTCTTGTTATTATGCCTTCTGGTGTGATAGATCCACAGGGTAACTAACACTGTCTGGATCGCTTCCTTTTTAGTGCTGATTTATTTTAGCAGGTTATTCGCTGCCTTTTTGCCTAGGACAACCATAGGGATGTGCAACATGTTTATTCTCCCTCCTCACTGCATTTGGGCACGGTCTCCTCGGCAGCCTCTGGCACCCTGGTGGTCTCTCTCAATTTGCAGAGCCTCTCCCAGCTCTAGGGAGACTTGTGATTGTTCCATGCTGAGCTTAAGCGTTGGCCCTTTAATAACATAAAGGCAAAGAAAAAAATAAAAAAGGCAGGACATTTTCCATACTCACTTTTCAACTAAGCAAAGGCTCCTCTGCTCCCCTCACTCCACCCCACGCTAGCAAACAAGCAACAGGTGCAAGTGACTCACTTTGTACCTGAGCTTTTGATCTGGCTGCACGTTGATTTTCCGTGTTCGCTTTTGACAAGGAAGGGAAAGCCAGCCTCGTTTCTGTGGCATTAAGAGCAGCTTCTCTGCAGGATAATTTATTTGTGCTTTACTGATAACTTTTTGCTGATCAGCGGAGATTCCTGGGGAAGAGCACGGAGAGCAGGACAGGGCAGTAAGTCCTGCAAAGCATCTGGCTGCAAAACATTTCACATAGGCCTGGCCTGGTGCAGGCTGCTGTTCCTGCCCATATATTTTTCCCCACATGGCAAGCCAGCACTGTGAGGGAGAGGGAACACACTGTAGGGTCCCCAAAGCCCTGAAGGAGACACGTGTTAGAGAAGGTCACTTTAGAGAACTGGCACCGGGGGAAGGGCATGGTTATTTTAAGGCCTTTCAGGCAGCCAGTAAGACCAAGGGAAAACCCTCTCTAGGAGGCATAAACACAAAGCAGTGCTAAAAAGGGCAAGCCAAAGACAGCGGAGGTGGGAAAAAGGACCGTTTCCTCTGCAACAGCTCCCTCTTGCTTGGTGTTCCTCGGAGATCTTGCTGAAGAATACAGCGGACAAAAGCTTTTCTAGCTATTTGAATGCAAATCAGCCGTAAAAGGCATGACTTGGTATTTAGGCTCCCACAAAGGCACAGCACATACTGTTTCCAAGACCCAGGAGGCTTCTTCTGGGCCTGCAGGGCAGGACCGGCTCATGCAGGTGCTGAGCTCCTCAACGTGCTCATGGTGGCACCACAGTGGAGGCAGCAGAGGCCAAACTGCAGCACCAGGACAAGGTACCTTTACAATCCAAGGGTGGCCTCTGGGGCTTGGGACCATTTATATGTGACGTGAAGGTACCGCTTGGCAGGAAGACGTGGTGCAAACTTGAGAGCATCATCATTGCTCCACAGTGTTGGGGTGTTCAGCACACCACCGGTTTCCCTTCCAGTCGAAAAAATTTAGATGGCTGTTCTTGGAAAATTCAGCTAAATGTGACATTAAGATTCTAGAAAATTAGTCCTGGAGACGAGGAATTAAGAGAGAATTCTGACTAGCAACTAAGCCTGTATTGATTTTTATGCGCATGTTTCTCTATCATTGTTACTAAGCTGGTGACACTGTGAAGGGCACAATTATTTATGTTCCATCAAATTAGTGACTAATTCAAATCCCCGACGAAATCTCAAGCAAAAATTGCTTTCCCTGCCACAAAAAGTCTTTCTGACATTTAAATTGTACACTTACCCCTGGAAGGGTATTTAAAAAAATAGGAGAACTTCACAGAAAAAGATAGAAAGCTATACAAGAAAAGGGAAAAAACACATTACTACTCTTCAGTACCATCCCTATACGTGGCTATGAATTAACTAAGCAAGGAAACTCTGTGGTTGGAGGGAGAGAGGCAGAAAGGAGGAGGAAATTCTGCTTAAATAAGCATGCTGGGATGAGGGACATGGGAGGAGTGGAACCCAGAGGCTGGCAGTGTCTCCAGCCCACAGACGACCTACAAACGTGGCCCAATTTCAAAGCAAGGTGCCACCTCAGCACTACATACTCCTGATTTCTGTACTATAGGCATGTACCTCTCTAGTAAGTATCAACATGAGCATGGAAATTCAATGTACAAAGAAACTTAAGGCTTCCATTTTGCCCTTCTCCGTCTTCTTTCCTTAGGCTTGACCCTGGCACACCATGCTCCTCTCCCTTCCCTCTCAACCGCATTGTCCAAAAGCCACAAGACTTTTCCACTGTGTTTCAGCCAGCAGTCCGTGCTCGCTTGGCATCCCTCTCAAATGCAGCCACACGGCTGTCGGGAGGGGCCTTTTCAGACAAATTCCTAAAATTGTGCTCACACGAGAGGCAAGAAAACTACATCACGAAGAGCAAGAAGGAATAAAAACTGCCTAGAATAAAACCCCATGTCTTCACTATTAGGCTACATAATAACATTTAAAAAAGAGATACAATATTAGAATTTTTCACTGAAGCCTTCCATCAATATTTAAGTTAAAGAACTTCTTTGAACAAGCACTTTGTAGAGGAAATTCCCTTATTTAACACACTAGAAAAAAAAAAAAAAAGCCGTAGAAAAGGGCCTTTAATCAAGCTCTTTGAAACAGGAAGGAAAGCAAGATTTTCCTCTTTTTCTTCCTTAATGTTTTTAAAAGGAAACAAGCTATTGAAATATATCAAGCAATTTCCTTTACTTGAAACACTAGTAGCCTTCAGTGCATTGTGCGCAAAACAAAAATAAACACCTTTTATCCACCCAGATTTCGCTGCGGGGAGACAGCTCCAAGATGGACTAATCTTTATATGGTCAGGGAATCACCATCTTGGGATCGTGTTGCATCCTCCCTGAAGAATTATTTGGGGAACAGAATAATCTTGCCAGGCATCGGGGTGATTACAAGCTAGAGGCTATTTCAGCTGCTGCTGAAAGAAAGGAAAGCGAAAAAAGGAGGAGGAAAAAAAAAGGGTGAGCTGGATAAGGCACCACAGACCTTGCAGGGGGTAGAGTGCCTTGAAATAGGAGGCAGGTAGAAAAGAAATCTAAAAAAAATAAAAATATTTTGATCCTGTTAAACGGCAGCTTGACTTCAGCATCAAATTACTCAACCACCGAAAAAATCCTTGCAGCCTGGCTCGTCCTCGCTTTATTCTTGCTAGCCTGTTCTGTTACCCAGTGGGAGCCAGATAATAACATCTATTTTTGCGGAAAACAACATAGCTTTTCAGCTCAGTGTGTTGTTCTTATTTCACAGCAGAACACTGCAATTTATAAACAGCAAAACCTATAGAAAATTCACTAAATGAAGGACTTATGGCATGCTATCATTTAACCCCTATTTTTCACTTTCATTGGATTTATTGGTGTTCCCAGCTGCAACATTAAATGGCTCTCGAAGTACAGTAATTAATCCAAAATCCTATTTGTTTTAATCTAGCACTGTCAACTAGTTTTAGGTTTACAGTTAGGAGAAGAAAAAATGTTTGTTAAGCTCTACAGCACCAGCTAATGTCTAAAGACAATCCTCCGAAAAGGTAAAAAGATATTTTATCACAGCACTGTAGATGGGACGGAGATTTATTATGCTACCTAGCACCATTCCAGCAGATGCCTTTTGAATTATAATGAGATTATTAAAACTTTACAAATCATTATATTAAAACCTGACAAGAGTACTTTTGGAACGGGAGCATCTTGATGTCATTGCTAATGACGCATTACTCAGGATAAGGCTTCAGGAAAATTCCGAACTAAAAACTGGTTATAAAAATATAAAATGTATTAATATTTATTTCAGTACCTGCTATAAGTTCAAGGATAATAGGTTTATATGCATCAGAACAGCTGAATGATCATATTTATGTCAGCATTAGAACGATGTTCATCTGCTGCATAGTTTAATTAATTTTCACAGATAGTTAATTTTCTGTTTCATTATCAGCTCCCTAAATTTGAAAGACAAATAATTTATAAACAAATAGAAACTTCAGAGAGGAGTGTTTTTAGAGCAAACAGAAGACAGATAGCAGGAGCAAAGCATCTGCACTGCCTTCGAAGCACTAATACGAATGATGGATCGTCCTCGCTTTTGACGGATAACTTACGCATTCCGGAGCACTGACTGAAAAGAAACAAATTGTTTACCGTTAACCCCAACCCATTTTCAGGTAATAAATGACTCTGATCTTTACCAATCAAATAATGCCCTTAACGGCCGTAAGCATGAGGAATGCCCGGGCACCACGTGTCCTTCTAGGGGTGACCGATGCCTTAAGGACGAAGCTCCAGCCCTTCTCCCCTTCCCCGCAAAAAGAAAGTTTAAGGACTACTTACCGTGATGTACGACGCCCTTCAACCCATGGATAATGGGATCCAGCGCGGAATTGTCCCTCTGGCTGACCTACATGCAAAGGATACGGCATTGGTTACATCCACTCTGGCATCAGACAGAAGAGGCTCAGTTTAATCTTCTAAAGGGGGAAAGGATTACGTTAGCTAACACGCTCTCCTGCTTGCAGGGGCTCTTCACCCAGTGCCAAAGACACGTGGGGCAATAAAACTACGCAAGGATGGTTAAAACAAAAGAAAACGTCCTCAAGATTCATTAAAACATCCGCAATACGAGTATCCCAGCAAAGACTATAAAATCTGAGCTGATTTTTCCCCAGCTGCTTCTGCTTTCACCGAGAAGCGCTGCCACAAGCCGAAGGTACCATGGAAGGGTCTGTCCCTTCCCAACACCAGTACAAACTCAGGGCTGCCATGGAAATCAGGAAAGCTGGTGCCTTGTCCACCATGGATTTAGACCTTGGCATCACTTTGGTTTTCTTTTTTTTCTAACTTTTTTCTTCTCCTGAGATATCAAAAGGCTACCTCGCAATTTCCGTGAACGCGTCCTATTATTTAAGACACCTGCCAACTTGCTTTTGGGAAATGAAAACCACCATGCACCTCACTCACATAATGCCGTATTTTTCCCCAATAACAGAAATCTCAGCAGTGTCAACAGTGTTTTTGGATATAGGATATATTGATATAGGGCTCCCAGCAGTGAAAGGCATCAAACGCAGGTGGCAAAAACACGGAGTTAAGGCTAATCTCAGGCACAGCTCTTGATACGGTAAGGTGATTTCTGTGTTACCAATTACAGCTCTTTTCTTCAGAAACCTTTTCACTAGTTTTTCTTTGCCAAGGATCTCTTACAGAAAGCACACAAAAAGGAGGAGTAAGGGGATATTACCACCAAAGTCACAAATATCAGCAACCTGTTGGAGAAGAAAGCCACATTCCCACAGCCCCAGCCCACAGGTCCCAACCTGCCGCTTCCCTGGTTTCTTCCCCATCATTAGCCCGGGAATATTAAAAAATTCATTACTTTCTAATCTAACTTCATTGAAATACTCTTTTTTTTTTTTTTCTCTTCTTTTTTTCTTTTTCTGTTTATTTGCCTTTCGGCCTTTGGAATCCTGCGCTGTCTCAGGACCCATTTTAAGCTCTCCTCTACAGGGGGAAATAAAAAAGAAAAAAAGGTTGTTTTGCTTTGGTGTTTTAAGCGGAAATAAAAGATCCTGTTCTCATCACAGCACTCCAGGACTTGCAACTATCAGGTAGAGCAAGATTTGCAAGAAAATTACGAACGTGGTGAGAGCTGCTTTGAAATATATACAGCTTAGATGTTTCTGGCAATAACATTATTAGGCCTGCAGGCTGCGAGTTCTTTGAAGCATGAACTTTTATATGCCCAAAGGGGTGCTCTGTACACTTTGGGCTCTGTATAAATAATAATCACAGCACACTGAACCCAATGACCCACTTTGTAGGTTCTGTCTGGCTTCTGGCAAATCAGCAGTAAACACTTTAAAAAATGCAGAGCTATTGGAAGACATGTTCCTGCATCTCTTCCATTTATTTAGGTTTTTCCAAGCCATGGATACCACTAAGAAAAAAAAAATCATTAAACAGCTACTACCAATTTAGTACATGACTAAGCAAAACTTGCACTAGACTTGAACCGTGCTTTATTTGTAGTTACTTAACCATAAGTTGTAGAGAGTTTTATTTTGTTCACTTTGTTTTTATTCCAGATGACAGCCACTACCAGTTTTAGGAAAGAAAATACATGGAAAGAATTCTAAAGGTTAAAAACCTTCCTTTTGGGATTTTCTGTCAAGATAGATCAATTCCTAACCTATCAGCCTAGGCAGTGGCCCTTCACTGCGCCGAGGTGCTATATCTCTTATAGATCCAGCTCAGCAAGCATTTCGATCCTGCGTTCGGCAAATGCGGCGTGTGCTTTGATAGCATGAAATCAAAAGCCACGTTCTGTCTTTGGAGGTAGCGACGGAGACGCGCCGTGCAGCTGTAGTCACGTATCCTCCGGCAGGAGCAACAGTGGGATCTCATGTTTCCCGAAAAATCACACTAAACAAGTGCGTCCCCCAAGCACTTGGGGAGATTTCAATTCACCCCTGCTCGGGATATAGTCTTATTTTCCCTCCAGATGGTTTTCTTTTTCTCTCCTTACACTCACATATGGTTCTCCCACATCTCTGTACACCCAGTTCAGCATCTTGGTAAGACCATAAGAAAAGTGCCCCAAAGTTTTCTCATTTTCTGTTACAGCTCCGGCTTCAGAGAAGAACTTTTATCTTCCTTTTTCCTTTAAGTTCTTATAAAAAATCCATCCATGAATTTCCTCTCTGTCTTTCTGCACTTGTCTGTATGCTTTTGCTGTCTGTGTTCATAGACAAAAGAAGGTTTCTGAAACCCAAAATGTCAAGTCCTATCTCCGCTGCTGTATGCCTGTGGTTTAACTGGCCTAGAGCGACCATGCTGGCGCAGATCAGAGATTCACCCGCACAAGAATCCTGTCTCTGACAACAGCTGATACTTAAAAGGAGCGGGAAGGGGGAGAGGAAAGGGGAGGAAAAAAAAAAAAAAAAAAAAAAAAAAGGACAACATCTCTAGAATAAGAAGTGTCCTTCTGATCTCCTTTATGATTTTGTGTCATAAAGCTTGAGGTTATATCTCTTTACAAACTGTTTTTCTCTGTTTTGTTATATAATCTCTATTGTAGTAGTATGTATTTTTTTTTTAATCTTACAAATATATCCTAAAGGCCAATGGTGATGAATTCTTCAGCCTGACACCTTGGCTGCAGAGCTGGAGGAAGCCAGTACATCTGCAACCAGCTTGTGACATCCAGCAAAAGAGCTGGAGAGTAGAATAAGGCTTTTCTTGCCCCGTGAGGGAAGAGCAATGAGTTTCCCCTCCTGTTTCAAGGGGTGAATACAGGAGAAACATCACAAATGAAGACTCCTCTGCCATGGGGCGCCCATGCACAAGCCTGCTATGCTGCAGACTGTCTGTGCAGTTCTGAGGGCTCTGTGCAGCAAGGATTAATGACAGAGAGAGAAGTCATCATCCCAAAATAGTCTTAAAAATACCTGCAGAGCTGCCACCACCGGTGTTGCTCCCTGAAGAAGATGCACTCGCTCAAGTCTGACGAACGCCATATAGGTCTGCAGCAAACTGGATAAATATTGCTCGGCAGCATCATTTGTAATTGAATGATGCCTGTAATCCTCTTTGGCGGAAATAAATAGGTAACTATCACGCTAAGTGCAAGGGGAAAATAAACACAGGAATATCATTATGCAGTTTCTTATGCTAGGAGAGCTCTTACTGTAGAAGTAGGGGATGAAGCAAAATCTCTTTGCTTGTCACAACCTTTGAGTGCCTTCAGGACCAGGTGCACATGCCAAATCTGGGCTTGACCTTAATGCAGTGAATAAAAGCAGCACTTCACCACGTAGGGAAAGGTCCTGCCCAAGAGACCCCGCTCTACAGTCACAAACAGGGACGTTCTTCAAATGAAGCCATGGTGGAAATTACGACCCTGCGCAGGCTGCACTTAGCTAAGGCTCCTGCTTTGAGCGCTGTGACCGAGAGCTGATTCATTCCCAGTTAGCAGCGAGGTTGATTAGTCACAAACTTACTGACACTGGTGTTAGCACCTTTCAACAGTGCAACTGGCTGCCACCTGCTCGGAAAGGCTGTTCCTACAGCCCTGCCCTTGCTGCCACTGGGAATCAGGCATCTTCTCCGGAAAGTGATAGTAATGCAATGATCTATACAAGTTATTAATGCTTTTAATTGCAAAACAGCAGAGTTCCCGTGACAGACAGAGCAGGAGCATGATAGACAACACCAAAGCCACATGGATCACGCTTGTAGGATGCAAAGATGGACTTTGTAGGGCAAGGGGTTATTTGCTCTGTAGGGAGCCGCTGTGTTATGGCACTTCTGAGCCCAGCATGGCCTAAAGAGTTAAAAGATGAGTTCACATTTTCTGTCATTCATTGTACATCAAGGAGCAGAAGCTCTCTGCTCTGATTATTTTACAGAACAAATCCAGAGGTTCTCAAAGCCTCTGCTTTTACAAAAAAAAAACAGCAAAATTGTAAAGTGCTTTGATTTATATTGCCTGCTGTAATTTAAACCACTAAGATCGCATACACAAACCATGGCCAAGGCTTCTGCTGGAATCTGTTCTATAAAGCACAACAACAACAACCCGGCAAAACCTTTTGACCCACCTAATGCGCAAGCCGTGTTCAGAGTTGAGTTTGCAACGAATTTTGGAAGGAAACTATAGATAACAAGAAAAAAAAAAGCTGGGGATGCTGCCCCAGCCATCCCCAAGGCAGCAAGAAGGGCCACACGGCTAAACCAAATCTTACGCCTAAGAGCCCTGCCCGGGGGCTTGCCCCCCTTCTCCTGTGCCCTCTTCCCATTGCTCTGGGCAGCCTCTCCAAAAGTCAGGTTTCCTTCCATCAACCAACACGACAATGGCCAGGGCAGCACCACGGAGCTCTCCGAGGATCACCTGTAAGAGCTACCTTGCTCTTACAAGTAGGTGAAAAATAACAGCTTGAACAGCTCCAAAATGAGGACTGTGCTTTCCTTTTAAAAACATGTTTAAATAGTTCTGCTGCATTGAAGAAAGGGTGTGGGGAAGAAAAAAAGAGAACAGAAGAAAAACCTTGCATTCTGAGCAATATGAAACACAAATTTTCCCCTCATTTCTACCTAAAAAACTCTGGCATTTAGACTTATTAAACTGTCATAAATTTGCAGCCACTGCTTTCAAGCTCATTAAATGGGCTCACAGCCAGTACTGCAAAGCATCTCAAAACCAAGGAGAATGCCACAGTTGGCTATACTGAAAGGCAAAATGACATGCATTTTGTGCGAGCGAGAGGAAAATGAATGGCAACAATTTTGTGATCCACTACCTGAGCCCTTCCTCTCAGAATAGTGATATAATTTACTTTTCTCTCCCCCTGCAACATTTGGCCCTTGACTTGGAAGCTAAATCTTCCATCTATCAAGGCTCACCCATCTGCTAAGTAAAATGGCCAAGACAATCTGCATGCCTTGAATTTGATAGAGGCAGCTGCTCCCGGAGTGCTGTGGCATTAACATCCAGAGACCATCCTTTCGTGCTGCAGAGGCTGGTGCCTGCCAAGGATGAATGACTACATACTTAACCGCAGCAGCTGAAGCCAGTGACAGTGGCTGACACGGAGAGATGCCCATGTGTCAAACTCTACTTTCAATTACAATGGGGAAAGTCAGGGGTAATATTCCCCCAAGTGCCTGACTTCAGCTCCGTTCAGTCTGTGGCAAGATCTACAGCTCGCCGGGCAAACACTTCCCTCTACACACACTGCACAAAGAGACAACAATTTTTTTAAAATAGCACCCTATTATATATTAACTAGGTTACAGAGATTCAATTGTCCTGTAGGATTTCAGGACAATCAATGTGATTAAACAATTTATTCTCTTATCGGTCCAGCACTGTTGGACAGATGCCAGCCCCGTATCTCTGTGGGAAGGGACCTTTATTTTCACTGTTTTAGAACAGGAATGAGCAGAACTCCAGTAATGCAAATGTTACGCCACACATTAATATATGTTTTAATGCCACAGCGACAGGATTTCAGAAAATTCAAGAGAATCGCAGTTAAAGGAAATATATTTTCACCGAAAAGGAAAATATTTGGCCTACTGCCAGTGAAATTGTTCAAAACTATGTCTTTAGGGCCAAATTATATGATAGCTCAAGTAGGTCCTACCTGTAACACAGCTGGGAGCTCATCCTTAAGCCCTGCAATGAACTGCAGCGTAGGAGAGGACACCCCACGCCTCTGCTTTGCAGAAGGTGCTTGGCCACCCTGCCACCAACCTCTCTCTCCTCACCCTTCGGAGGTCTACACGGTTAAATCTGGTTGTGGACAAATATTTCATACCTGAACCACTTCTGAATATAAAAGGAAGTGAAAAATTAGAGCAGCATCTGGAAAGGGGACGGACAGATGCGGAAGGTTCACCTGTGCTTTGCTTTGAAATACAGTAGGAAATATTTACTTGGAGTTTTTCAGGAGAGCCAAAGGGCATTACTGGATTCAAAATATAGCAGAAAATATTTATTTGGACCTTTTCAGGACAGCTAAAGAGTATGAATAGCTACCGGTCAGTATTGCAGCACTCTGTCTTATCTGTGCACTCAAGAAAATGCCTACTGAGCTCCCAGTAAAACGCTAAGCTGGATCTGGTGCCCTAAGTTTTTCACCTTCACAAGCAGCAAATGATCCAAGAATGATATATTCCTCTTCCTCCACCGATGGTATTTTCTTCCATCCTCCCCATATATGCTATAATTGCACATCTCCCATAAGAGTTGATACAAAAGGACAAATCTGGCCAAGAGCCTGCAGCTTCACAGAGGTGAGCTGGGAAACAGAAAGCATTTGCTGTGTAATAAATGCACTGCCCCAAGTAAGTATCTCGCAGAATACATTTGTAAGGGAAAACAAGGAATGGCAACGGCCCCCTTAATACCTCAAGTCGCTGCTCATGCGTAAAATCAGAGAGAAAAACAGGTACCGAGGCAAAATGTGACACTGAACCTTATGCTGGCACATGCACTATTTCACACAGATACTGCTATGACCTTTGATTTTTAAAAAACGTGCATTAATGCTGAGTTCGCCTTTGCCTATGGCAACTGGTTTCAGGTTCAGTGATTTGAAGGCAAATTCTGTTGAGTTAAATCTGGGTTTTGTCTTTCAGGTGTTAATAACCCTGCTACGAATGAAAAAATACTCAAGTCACAGAGCTACATGCTGGCAGAGGGGGATGCTCCTAGCTGGCTCATTCACTATGTTGTTTGAAAAGAGGCGAAAAAAAAGTTAATGAGTCTCCCAATGATTATTTTAAATAGAATAATGGGTGTGCATTGATCCTTCTAGCTAATTCCACTTTGAATAATACATCATCCTGACTGAAAGCTCGCTGGTGATGGATTAACTTCATATTTCATCACAGCTTTTGGAGGGTACCTCAGTGAGATATTAACTAGCGATGCCAAAGAGGAAGCTGCATTTTTTATTATTATTTTTTAATTCCTGAGCAGTTTTAAAAGATATTGAACTGAGATTTAAGGCCAGGTGTCCTGGCTGTCTCTCACGTCTGTGCAAGAGTGATGCAGCTGCCAGCTTTGATGCCACGGCAGCTCCTGGTCTCCTTGTCTCCCATCGCTTGGTACCTGCAGCCTCTGGGCGGGGAATTAGTTACTGACACCCCGGGATGAACAATATTACAGATCAGCGACTTGCATTTTCATTAGGTGCAGCAGGGCTGCTTGAAAACAGGGGCAGCACCAATAGTCAGTTCCACACCACAGGTACACCAAAATGTTAATCTTATATGAAAAAAGAGCAAAGAGGGCAGTAAAGGTTTCCTCAGAAAAAACTACAACACAGGGAAACTTGGTGCTGGAATTTTGCATGGTGACAAGTTAATGCAAGACACTGTCCCAAAAACAAAATTAAATAAAAGGCCAGCTCCTTAAACTCAAAGATGAAGAGATAAGCAGTGCTTGATAATTCAGCTCAGAGTATGTTCAGTACAAGCACACCGAGTTTCTTTGGCAGCTGATAGAAACATTGATCCCATATTATATATTTCAGGGGTGCACTAGGCCGAATAACAGCGATACCTCTATTGAGCACAAGACTTGCAACCTCCAGCACAGAAAGAACCAGTCAGTCATGCATCTTCCTCCCTTTTTGTCAGGCGCTCATTTGCCTAAAGTTTGACTCACTCTATTGATAAGGCAACCTAGCAGGGCATTAATTTCATTAAAGCATTCTTGCACTTTGAATGGACGACAGATAATTTACTGCAAGTGAAGAGCACATTAAATTAACAAATTGTTGAAAGATCCTAATAAGCACACATTCGAGGAGAAAAACAAAAGATACCTGCAGCCCCAAAGCACAATCTGATTAAGGGCAATAGACTATTTAAGATACAAAGCTCAGTAGAAGACAAAAACATAATTATGACACAGAGGAGAGACAGATACAGTAGCAGACTCTCCAAGCCAGGAAAGCTTGATTGATAGACTGTACCACTCACAGCTGTGCCAAAAAAGCAAATAGCAAAAAAAAAAGAGAAGGCAAAGAGTAGCTGCAAGTTTATTTAAAGCAATTTTGGTGCAATGAGCCTACATGTTCTCCTTTGAGAAAATAATATGATTTCTTCATAGAGTATGTAGTCTGCTTATTTAAGCAGCAGTGTGCAAGATCTCTCAATCCTACCAGCAGTTCAGCTGGAAAAATGACACACCAGGGGGTAACATTTTATCAGGATGGAGCCTATTTTATAAAAACTGCCATCAGTTATAAACTGTTCTCAATCAAAGGGGGGGGGGGGGGGCGGAGTAAGAAAAAAAATAAAAAAGAAAGAGGAGTTGTGCCTGTTTTTAGTATTTCCACAATCTGCCCAATTTAAAGAAGTTTTTAGGTAAAAAATAACTATTTTCACCTAAGTAAGGAGAAAAATGGCATAATGAAAAAAAAGGTTAGGAATACTATAACCAGATCATCACATGGCACCTGCTCTTTGATACATAGCTTCACATATTTGCAGAGGCTTAACTCAGAATTGTGAAAGAAAAGCAGTAGTTAGCTGACTTTATCTCCTGCTTCGGGCATGAACCGGTCAGCAACCGAGGGGAAAAAAAGAAAAGGAGTTTTTTGTTATTGTTATTTCTTTTTTTTTTTTTTTTTGAAAATAAGATAACAGAGCCTGGTAGCTGTAAATGAAAATAAAACACGTGGGACGTTGTGATGGGTGTAGGGGGACCGCTCAGCCAGCACCTGACACCCCAGCCTTCTGCAAGAGTTTCCCCATTGCTCTGGCTACACTTGCCTAGGAGTCAGCAGAGATTTCCAGCCTTTTCCTCTCTTCCAGGCGACACCAAAGATGTTACAAGGGAGGCCACAACAACCACCCCTTTAAAACAGAGGGGTCACCCCAGCTCCCCAAGGCCACTTGCTCATCCTACACCACAAGTTTTCACTTCTCCCCTCCTAGTAGAGCCCTCGGTCCGTTCCTGCCAAGACGAGCTGGTTCACGCCAGCATCTCTGAATCACAAGCCCAGAGGAAGCAGAAATGTCAATTAAGTTATGCAGTCACTTCCCTGATGACAACCACACCTCAGTTCACAACTGAATTAGAAAGCCAGTGCAAAAACACTGTTGGTGGGCAGAATTTTTATCTCCCTCTTCAGTGCATCCAAATCCAGTGTAGTTTGCTTGATGTTCCTTATACCTCTCTTGTAGGTCTGCTGAGAATGGATCTAGCTGCACTGAAGCTTCTGCAGGAGCCACAGCAAACCTCCTGTGTCTGAGGCAGTGGTGGCCTGGGGGATGATCCTGGCATCTTAGGTATTTTGGCAGCACAAGAGCCTGATTTTACATCAGTGGTGCTCAGTAACAGCTTTCTGTCAGAAGACAGCAAGCAAGTCTGCCATCCAGGATCCATGTCAGTATTTACAGCTCTCCTTCAAGGATATTCTTCACTATTGACTTATCTTCTGTATATGATCAGTGATGTTTCAGTTCTTGCAGATGTAGGCAGAAAGCCCCCACTAATCCTCGCAGCTTCCCCCCTTCTGCTTCCACTTTCGTTCCTCACGTCACCTCCCTCTCATCACCCACCTGCTACCTCCACCTCGCTCTTCCTTCCCACCGTCAAGCTGCTTCTGTCTCCTCCAACGCGACAACGTCCCCATCACCACGCACACGTGTGCAGCTCTGCTGCCTCCTCTCCTCCTGTTTCTTGCTCCACCAAGGAGGCCCCTTTACATTTGGGGAAGGCCACAATGCCCATTCCTCACCAAACTCCTATGGGGAACACCATGAAGATGGCTTGATGCTGCCAACAGACAGCAGCCCCATTACTAGGCTCCCAATTTGAGAGCCATTGCACTGAATCAAAACCCCAGGGATGCAAACTCTCGTTTCTGTTGCAGACAACACCCAAGGCCTGTGAACAAGACAAGTTTTGATGAAAGAAGTAATTTTATTAGACCAAACATACTCACTTTGGTCAACAAAACTGTCTTGCTTATGCCATGTGGCCACACAACTTCCCCAAGGGGTCGCGCGGACCTTTCCTCGCCTCCGTTCGTATTATGACCTTGCTCAGGCAAACGCACATCAGTCCTGGAGCCCTCATCTAAAGCTCATCCAAGCTACTGAACTATGAATGGCAGGATGTGGCCTGCAGCTTTCCCCTAGGCTGCTTCTATGCCAGCAAAGTTCCTGCTGCAACAAAAGTACAGCCTCAAAAACAGCCCCATCTCACCGGGGGTAACACTACACACAACAGCGAGGAGTAGATGTCAAGCTGTTTGTTTTTCTTGTTGTTAGACCGACCCAACAGTTCACTCAGTTCCTTACAGAGCCATTTCAACAGGTATCACGGTTTGTGTTTGGAGAAAATGGTGAAATAATTGCTCTGGAATAAAAAAAGCAGCTCTTAGAACACAAGTGCATTAAGAGCTCGGGAAACATTCAGTTTGTGACAGCAGTCTCTTCCTCTTGAAATACAAAGAAATGCAAAAGCTAACATGACATGTAAGCTTGTTCAAGATGTTCTACATTTCAGCAGCAGCAAAGCAGATGCTACTCAATCATGGCGAGGCGGTGATGGGCTTAACGCCGCAGAGCTCGTCGATGCTCTGCCCTCCAGCTTGGCGCTGCCGCTGAGCGGGACCCAGCTACGGCAGGGGTTGTCCTGACCCATTCCTGGCCAGGGAGCTCCTTCCCACGCGGGAGAGGCGGTCTCAAAACTGCCAGAATCTCAAAATCTCACAAAAAGGCCCATGAGAAGAAATAAAATGCAGCTGAACGCAACTTAGAGCAAAACTTCAGCTACAGTTGAAATAAGAGCTGCTCTTTGTACGAAGCGATGGAGAAGTTTCCTGCGGATGGGAACAGGAGTGCCCTCTGGAAGGCACAGCTCGCCTCTCTCCTTGCTTTGCACACATGCCCTGAATCTGCTTGCCAGAGGACCTATTATTTTAGGTGCTCAGTTCCTTTGTCTCAGTCCTTTCTGTTCACACCCTGCTGCTTTAACTCCTGGGTGTCCACAGATGCGATCCGTGGGCCTGAGCTGTGGATAGGATTTCTACAACCAAAACAGAGTCCAACCAAGCTGGATCACCTGAGTCACAAGCTGTGGCCAGGACCCCTCTTTGGCTAATCACTTCTGGACAAACTCTTCCATCTCTTGAAACCTGGCAGGATGCACGGTCCACCCTCAAGGATGATGGCACCACATTCCCTACCACCCTCTGCAACCTATGGAAGGTGCTCGAGCTGGTACAGAGCAAGCTAAAATCCAGGGCTCTGCAAGAGCAATCCCCAGGACAGGGACGTAGTCACTTCTAGGCTACACGAGTAATTCTCCCCAGAGTTTCTGAGGCCCAACACAGTTTGAATTGCAGCTCAGCTGTAATGCGGATACACACAGAGTGCTGCGTTGACCATACGGGAGGCACAGCAAAACCTAGCAGCGCTCGGGGTAAACCCCTGCTCTCACACTTCAGCTGCAATCCACGCAGTAAGGCAGGAAGAAAGGGAACACTTCCTAAAAGCGGAGCACAGGCTGGGCTCTTAAGACATAAATGCAGCATTAAAAAAAAAAAATTGCTACTGACACAGGAACAGCTGACAGAGATAATCTCAGCGGCTCAGCGTGAATTTATACGGCCTTTCAGCAGCTCTATTAGGCAGGTGTGGCGGCAGCCAGCTGCAACGCACGCGGGGATGAAGTTTCTCTGCAACCCGAGTGCCCAGATGGCCCCGCGGAGCACGGACGCGGTGCCACCTGCCCGGGCACCCCTACCCGCGCCCAGCACCATCTGTCCGCAGAGAGGCATCGGTCCCTTCTTGAGCCTAGACAAGGAGCGGGTTTGGGCTCAGTGAGGATGGATGCCTTCATCGCCAAACTGAGCCACCTCGAAGGGCTTTAAACGCTGCCTTTGGTTTTGCTCTTTCATTCCCTGCCCAGCTTATGGGGAAAGACAAGCCTAGCCATATGGCAGGGTGGGCCCTGTGTTATTAGGGAAGGGCAGCCTATTAGCAGAACCGTGATAAATCTCTGTAGATGTGCAGAGGAGCAGAAGGCAACTGTTTCTTTAGCCGTATCGCTCGCAGTGAGTTGGCCAGGGCAGAGCACTCCACGTGGAGGACCCAAAGTCAAATCCGATGGGTGGGCACTCGGGGGAACACGTAACACGAGGGGGTTGCCCGAGATGGGGCCAGGGCTCTGCTCAGGCCTCACAGATAATAAAGAAAATAAATGATTTAAAAGCAGGCGTCTTGGCAGCTTAGAATACAGAACGCAGAAAAGATCTTTGAGAGGTGATTGATGTAGTCTAATCATGCTTCGCACAAGAATATTTCAAATCACATTAGATGTTTTCATAGGATCTAGGGATGATAGAGAAGGTTTGCCAAGCAGCTAGCTAGGCGGCGGGGAGGACGGAGCGAGAAAATAATTTTATGTTGGCTGCTTTTGATACAAAGAACATAGATAATGCCACAGAAATCACACGCAAAATACACAAAGGAAAACTAACTTAGCTCTTTGGGTTACAAAGCTTTGCTTTCTAATCAACGTTTACCCACACAGCCCAGAGCTGCTTTTAAATATCGATCCTTTGGCATGATCCTGAGGGAAAATACATATCAAAAAGGGTTATTTAATTCCATCATCCTCATTCCTGCCTAACCTGATCCTATTTCTTCTAAACCCCAGAAAGTAGTAACTTAAGTGAAGCTTACAGATCAGCTAATATATTTACAGCCTTAAAATAACATGCGCCACACTATAAAATACACAGAGATCCAAATTAATCTGTTTTAGCAATATTCCTGCAGGAAGTAAAGATGAATTTCAAGCTGAAAAAATCCATTTTTACCAGGAGCGAGGCTGAGCTCTGTAATAACCCTGCCACTTACTAATATGGCACATCATTTTACTTTGCTCATAAAGAACCGCTTGCCAAATCTACAGGTAGGCTCCATTTGACACACTACACCCGTTGCAAAACCAATACCTTCTCTCAGAGAGTCTCTTTACTCTTGATAACAACTGCATTACAACGCACTTGTGATGCGCAGAAATGGCCTGGTCACGATCAGCAGCTAAATACTTTTTTGATGACACCAACCAGGCAGTTTCTCTTCAGCTTCACAGCCCTCCCAGAGCTGTGAAACAGTTGCAAACACCAGAGGCTCATTGCAGAAATCCTGCTCCATCTCACAAGCCTCTGAAAACTCACTGTTCTGGGGTGCTGTGAACAGATTCGAGCCATTTTCGGCATAGAGTAGGATCTTGATTGGCAGTCTTGACTCTCAGCTATCTCTAGTGCAAATTAATGCATATAAAATCCTGTGCTGCATTTTTTTTTAAAAGGGAACTCTGATATAAGCACACCTGCACTTAGAAAAATGGGGAGAAATTAATAGTTCTCAAACTAGGACCATTTAGTTCATTTCAGACTCCCAGCTCGAGCCAGATTAGCAGGCTTTCAGTGAAGCTCAGATGCAGAAGAAGCATCTGAAAGCCACTAAAATTATATTTTAAAGGGATTCCCAGCTTTCCCTCCTCATCTCTGCTCTATGAACGTGGAGATTTCCAATTGAGTTTTGCAGGAGGCAAACCACCAGGCACAGGGAATGCTCTGGGCAAGCTGCCATCTCGGCGGTTCACTTATTTTGGGGGGACCATCAGCCATACCCACTAATGTCTATCTCTGTAAAGAGACATCAGGAAAAGGACCTGATCAGACTCTGACTTACTTTTGTTGCCTTTATTTGACCCCTATGCAGAAAACTTCTGGGGCACGTATCATTTGTCCCAGAGCTGTCCTGCAATGCAGAAGCAATGACAAAAACCAGGAACAATTTGACCCTCTAAGCAGTAACCTGAAACAGCAGATTTAGAATAAATCAGGATGGATTATAATCAAATTACTGAGGCACATTTCCCTGAATGCTCACCTTGCATTACGTGTAATATACAGGAGCTATGCAAGAAGTCATAAACATCCCTGGTAAGACCTGGGTGGTGCTTAAACGGATGCTTCAGCCACCAGACCATGCGGCACTGAAAGGACTGGGCAGCATTCCCTGCTCCCAGCCTCTCCTTCCCTTGCACTTTTTCACATATTTGCACAATCTGGCAAAAAAATACACCTTTTTTTTCCCCCTCAGTGGCACGTTCTGTGACTTGGTTAGGGATTAAGCAGGAGAGTTGGGCTAGATGATCTCTAAAAGTCCCTTCCAACCTCGACCATTCCATGTTTCTGTGATTATTTGCACTCTGTGAACCCTAAGTGATTCTCACATCTTGCAGCAACCTATTAGCAAAAAGAGACTTCGTGCATGGAGCATCTTGGTAAGCACTTCAAACAAATATATAAATTATGCATAATTGGTATACTTTTCTACCTTAGGGATCAAACTGAGACAAGACTAAAGAATTATGTTTTATTTGTATTAAAAATGTATTAGCTGCTGTCCGAGAAGGGTTTCTGCAACATTTGGTATGCTGCTCAGGCAATTCTATCCCAATCTTGCATTGTTTATTACTGCCAGCACGAGGAGAAACTTGACACTGTTCTATCTGAGAATTAAATAATAACTCTTCAGGCAGAACAGCTTAAATTTAATATGAATAACTTCTCCATCTAAGCCAGAAGATCTAAAGGCAAAGGAAGTCCCAATTTCACCCATCTATTTCATATATTCAGACTTTACAACCAATCTCTCTTTTATGGGACCAAGTGAAATGAAGCAATCATTTACAAATAGCTTCCGAGCTCACCTTTACTTAAAATTGCCGTAACACTAATTGGTAACCAGAAGCATATGAAGGCTACGATTTCACAGAAGGTACAAAAAAGCAAAATAAATGCCATTTTGCAAGCGCTGTTCCAACCCAGGGCGGCACCCAGCAAGACGGTGCCACATGCAGACTGGAAAGCTGCAATTTCCTAGTGGAAAACATTGGATTTCATCACCTCCACACCATGTATGTAAACCACATATTACTAGCTTTGCCTTCTGAGAGACAAACAGGGTACGAGTCTTGCATGGCTACACGCAGTGATCTTCAAAGAAAAATAAATTGAATTAAATTTTTGAAAGGGCTAGATAGACAGAAAACTGGGTCTTCCTTGACCCCTGGCAGAATGTTGTGCTGGGGGAGAAAACAGGCAGCAATTCAGAGGGTGAAGATGCGGCCGTGTCTGGGAGGAAGGAGATGAGCACAGAGCTGCACCCTTCCTTCCTACGACCAGTTCTAGCAAAACTCGCCAGAGACTCTGGGAGCAAAAACAGCTGTATTATTCCATTATTATATTATACATTTATATCTTATTACTCGATTATATAGTTGCACATATTATATATTTACATTACATTACATATTTATTATATTATTTTATTTTTGTTTTGTTATGTTCTCTCTCTCACTCTCTTATTAAAGCCCAAAAGATCAAGTGGAAACGCACCACATTGGGAACCTGCAGGAAGAAGGATGGGCACGAAGCAACTGTTGCAACCAGAGACACAAAAAAAGGCCTCGAAACAACGAAAACCAGCCAAGTTTGTGACTGTTCAGCACTCAAAGGGGTTGGGGTCCCCCCCAAAGCAGGTGCCAGACGCTGGTGGACACTGTCCACCCAAGTCCCCTCCTGTGGCCACCATCTCCAGAGCAGTTGGCCCAGCCACCAAAACGCCACACGTGCTACTGTGGTTAGGGAACTAATTTGTTCTTTTGCCTAATGGTTATCATCAGCAGACTTCCTGAGTATCAATCTTGCTGAACTATGGAGCGGGGTGAAATTATAGACTGACGATTGTAATTTTTTCCATATTAGACATCTCAGTGTCATTTTCAGGAGACAGTAATGAAAACCCCACAAGATACTTTTCTATCAATTTAAAGATTCTTACTGCATGGCTACAGAAGTGATTTTTTTTTTTTTTTTTAAGGCAGCATATTTTTATATCACAGAGAAGCAAATTACTGTGCTTAAAACATTCAGCACGATAAATATTCCTAAACTCACTCCACTTTTGAGCATCGAGGGCGAGGAGAAGCAAGGGACAAAGAATACACAAGCACATGCTGATCCAGCTTTTAGGGGAAATTGCTCAAACCGAAACACTAAAATATAAGGGACAGCTACAAGAACTAGGACTAACAAACTGTTGTGTAGTTTAATGAGGTAAGCTAATAGTGGCATTCCACTTCAGATTAATATATAATTAATAAGTATTAGAAAAGGAAAAAAAAACCCACCAAAACACTAAGTCCAAAAAAACTAAAAGTCAGTGATCTCGATATTCAAATGAATGTTATCCTATAAGGACACAGAGATCTTTTCCCTGTGCAATGCACTGGATCAGCTCTCATTAAGGGGAGCGACAACTCCAGCCTTTGAGAAGATATCCCATAAAAGACACAGAGTGTGTTTTCCAAATCTCAAACACAGCACAACTCTGCAGGTCTCTCAATAGCAAAAAAAAAAAAAAAGTTTACAGTTTCTTGCTATCATCAGTAATTCCGATGTTTCCATTAAAGCAAATGTTAGCAATGGAATGTGATCCATCACAAAAAGCCAAGTCCCTTGATAACTCATCACCCTTGTTAGCTACGTTCTTCACTACTGCATCAAAATCAGAGAAGTGACAGGGCAAGTTGTGAGTTATGATCCCAGACTTAGCAATTAAGAAAGCATTTACAGTGCATTTGAAGGAGAGAGGGGAAAAAATCTCATTTTCATCTCTGATTTTTTTCAGGCACTCTGAAACTGCATTCCTCCAGACATACCTGAGATTAAAACAGCAACAAAAAAATCCCCAAAGTCTCATGCACTGGTACTTTGCTACTACCAAAAGAACTGCATGGCCCTGCTCTCTATTCAGACTGTATCCTTCAAAAATCAACCTTACAAAAAAGCTCAAATTGAAAGTATTATGCTTTGGAGGTCATCTGATACCGAATCTGGCTTTCTGCTCCTCTGCCTTACTGGAAAGTACCACAAAAAACAGTGTTTAAAGCCAGAGAGAAGAAGGGAAAGGAAGATGAACACTCAGGCACTGAAGAAGATAAGTGCACATAAGGCAGATTATCTTTGCACGCTGCGGTCAGCCTGTGGATGGGAAAGTTTTGAAGGCAGCAGGCTGCAGCCTTCGCCATGCAGAAGCTGCAAGTGTCTCCTGGCAGCGCGCTGCCGCCGCTACCGGGAACGGCGCAACACGTCCCCATCTCCTCCCCTGGCCCAAACGCTCGGGATGCTCACGATGCCCCGGGGTGTCCCGTTCAGGACCCATTCCCACAGGATTGCGAGGGCTTGGCTCATCCGCACTGCTGCCAATGCATGGAAAATTTGGGATGCTGCCCATGGCCCTGGGCTGGAAGGAGAGCAGGCAGCCGTGCAGGGTACCCGCTCTCACATTCTCTTTTTCCAAGCAATGATCTTGCAGGAAGATCATTATCATCCTTCCTCAACAGCCAAAAACTTCCCTGCTAAATCCAAGCCTTCCGGAGGAATTGCTGTTTGCTCAGCACTCCTGGGAGCCAGGCTACCCATATGGGCACTCCAATAAAGACTGAAGGATCTCATCATAGAAATCCTTCTTTATCTGTTTTCCTTACAAACTCTGAAACTCTGCCCTAAATAGCCATTTTACTACTAAACAGCATCTGTAACATATTTGACCTGTACAAACGTATGAACTACAATAAGGTTAAAGCCTCATTGTTAAGTGCTTGGAAGTCGATAAATAACAAAATTGGAACTACGCGTGTTGGCAGCTTCTTTTTTCTTTTTTTTTTTTTTTCCCCCTTTCTTTAAACGCACAGAGCTATTCCCCATCTGTTCTCCCCCTCTTTTCTTCCTTTACATAAAATATTCAGAAACATTCCAATTTCCCAAAGAAATTATCAACAGCAGTTGAAATGAAAAATCTAAACATGAAAAATTGGGGGTTCATGTTGAAAAACATTCTTTTTGTTTTCCTTAATTGAAAAGGTAGAACATATTGTCAAAACTGACATTTTGCAGGTATTTTTATCTCCTGCTCTTAACCAACTTCCTCCTATGCAAGTTTTCTGATCATCACGAATGCCTGTCTTTGGTACCGAGACTTGCCTGTTTTGGCCAAAGAAAGCACCTTTGGAAGCTGTTCAGGGCCATCTGCCTATTGAAATCAACCCAGATTTAATCTGCTTCAAGAGCTGCTCAGAACTTCAAAATCTCCATGGGACAAAATCAGTCACTCTTTCCCTTCCCTTCCTCTTCCTCTTCCCTTCTCTTCTCATAATTTTACCTCCATTTATTTCCTGGAAGGTAGATGAATCTTTTCTGCTGCAGAAATGCTTCGTTTTACTATAATTCACTCCTTGCATTGCACAAGCTGCTTCTCAGGAAAATCTACTGGCTGTGGTGTATTAAGGCAAGCCCATCTTCTCTAATCTGCTGGTCCTTTATATGTTAGAGTAGCTACTTTATATTTTTACATTATTTCTTAATTATGCAAAGGATGCAGTTTGGCTTTTATTAGTGGGGGCTAATAGTTTTAAATGACTGCAATGACTTTAAAAATACTAGGAAATTACTTTGATGATTAAGAGCACATTTCAAATTTCTCTGCTTGTATCCTATTGCATGGAGCATTAATACATAACACATACACACAAACTTCTACAAATTTCTTTTCAAAGACATTGAATAACTAGTTTAAGGACGCGCACTTTTTTGTTATGAAGATAAAAATAAATACCTGTGGTAATTACTAAATAATACTGCCAATCAATAATGGTTTTATTATTCATAAGCTACTATTAATAAAATACTATGGATTCTAATGTAACCATTAAAAGAATTAATACTGTAATTTAATTTTAAGGTCTTTACATGCATCTGAAGTCTATTAAAATAAATGAAAAGCCTCTTGATGACTCCGGATGATGCCCTGCATGTTAATGATGCTATGTAGTATTTGAGCTACTGTAAATCCCCTTTTAAGATATTGCCTAAACACTGAAGCACTGATTATACAGGTGGCCATAAGAGCGTTTTAAGAAACATCTCCCTCTTTGCTCTCGTCTTCAAAAATCAAACTAGGTTTGGTCAGATTTTCGAAAAACATCATTCTATGGGAGTGCTGGAACTAACGAATTGCAAGAAACTGAGGAAGGGACACAGGAACCTTATTTCCTACCAGGTATGGCTCTCTCAAAAGCTACTATATTTAAAACAGTTGTTCACTGAATTTACTTGGTTTTGATTGAAACTCCACAAAACGGTTGATGACAAGAAAGAAGGAATTAAAAAAAAGGCTTCTAGGGAAGTTAAAAATTGAATTCTATTATTTGAGAACCATATATAAAAACACATATTTGAGCAAGGAAAGATTTTGATAGAATTCCCTTGATTTATCTTGTGCTTAGCTCATTTAAGCACATGCAAAAAGAGTTATTGATTGGCTTCATGAAGCACGCCAAGATCTACTACCAAAAATTCCTCTAAAAGCAAGGCACAATTTCCATTTTTTTTCTCTGAACAGCAAATCTCTGCATACAGGAGTGAGGAGTAAATATAAAGACATTTAGGCAAAAATACCACAGACGCACAAAAACATTTTGCAGTATTTTTTCAACACTCCTAAAAAAAACAGTAATATTGGAAAGGCAGGATAAGAATAGCACTCCAGTAAAAGATCTGGAAAAAAAAATCTCTATTTTTGTCCTTGGTACTTCCGCACAATCCCATTAGCAGCCCATTTGCCTCCAAGTGCCCAGTTACCTTTAAATCTAGCCCTGTACTGCTAACACTGATTGATCAAGTTATCAACACATCATTCTGAAGATCATTTTAATGATGAAAGCATTGCTAAAAGTTATTTTAAAATTCATTTTTACTTTAACTTCTTTAGAGATGATTTGTTTGAGTACCTGAGATACAGTAACTAATCACTGATGGTTTTCTTTGCAAATAATAAAATAGATTTATACGTCCTCCCGGTAGGAGCGCAGATTCCATCGCCTCCTCCTGAATTTCTGAGCTATCGAGTATTTGATGAGAGCTTAGGGAATCAGTATTGTATCTTTCACAGCAGTAATCAAGGAATGAAGCATTCTCTGCTGTAATGAATCTACTGCAGGCTTGAAAGATGAATATTTCAAATGCAAAAGCAATATGTTTGTTTTGAACACATTTAACTTTGGCTTTAATAAAGCAAGTAGTGAAGTGTGCAATGAATTATATTGCTAGATGGTTAAAACAGAGCTGTGCAGTATGTCTGAATGCATTTAATCCAAGTAACTATTCATTTTAAATGTGACTTGTAAATACATATTACATGAATATATCTGAATGGATGATTCAGGAACCCGCAAGAGATCAGGGCCTTGCACTGCTGCCTTGCTTCAAACCAGCCCAACCTGACAATTAACCACAGCCCAGAGCCTGAATATCATTAAATAGGAGCTGAACCTCAGGCAGGCTGAAATTAAGCATATGTACAGAGCTATTTAAATGAGGGCTGGTTAAATCAAGACTTAAGGTCCCTGTGGGATTAAGACCTAAAGGTTGATTCAAGCAGCTTGGTGAGTCTCAACCTGCAGCCACAGACACTTTCTGAGAGGTCCACCAGACCATAAAGACCTGCGGTGGGTCCTGTCACCGGCACGGTTGGCACTTCTGCAGATCTGGAAGCTTTTGCTACAGCCCATGGGGATGATCCTGGCTGCAAGTAATGGATATATGAAGCTAAACATCCTCTACAAGCACTAGGTTCGCTGTGAAATACTGCTGAAAGGCAGCCTCTATACTAACATAAACCCTCATAATTGTTTTCACCTTCTGAAAAAAGTTTGCAATAAGGCAAGAGAAATCACTGGCATTATTTTATTTTCTCCAAGCAGTTGTTTCTTTGTTAATAAAAAAAGAAAAAAAAAAAAAAAAAAAGTTTTCTTTAAGAAAAAGAAGAGTTTCATGGTCCACATCATTTTTATGCTTTAATTCCTTCTCCCTCTTGAAATATACTGAATATTTCCTATGCAGATCCCTGCTTTGAGAAAACACCTTTTTTTTCCACCAGTCGCTTCAACAACGCTGCACATTTACCAGCTTTAACAGCTAGGGCAGCCTCTGAACATAGAAGGCTGCAGCTCCCTGCAAAGAAACAAGAGCTGGGAGACGGAGATGCACAGGTAAGGGAGCTAGCGGACACAGGGACGATTTATCCCTTTTAATTAGAAATTTTCTTTGTTTGTTGGGTAGACTAACCTGTGACCAGCATGCATATGCCGATGTCTGCATGCATATGGAGACAAAGTTTGTCACATATGTTGACAGAATCTATCCTTTGCAAGGCAAGCGAAGAGAAAGGCACAGATTTCCCTGGCACAAATAACAACAGAGCTCCAAGTGCCTCTGCAAGCCAAGCTCAGCACCAATGGGCTCTACCTGAAAATTGCCCTTGAAAGAGTGAATTTCATACGGAAAATTCTCATATAGCCAAAGTTAAATTATTTAAGATGGAGGAAAGAGGGTTCTTAATTATTTAATGTTTCACCAATAATTATATAGCTCAGTGTAATGTTCGCTCACTGCTGAACCTGATTTTCACAGGAACATTTGTGAACATCAGTCAAACAAAAAACACCTGCCAGACTACGAGTTCAGTCAGGCTGGTACCACTGCAGTCATTCCAACATTAGGAAAAATACCAGTCTTGACTTCACGGCGAATCCTACTCAGTAATTTCGCTCCTAAAATATTTATGTAGAAAAACATGCACAATTCAGTTTCCTGATATATTTTTAAAACACGTTATGTTCTGTAATTCCTACTACTCTTTAAAACTGCATTCCAGGTTAGTGAGTTAGAGATGGGACTATAGCTGTGCAAGAGGGCAGAGCATCAAATTAATACTTGAATAGTCAAAGCTACCAAACAAAAAGGGAACAGAGACATGCTGTGGTTTCATTCAAAAGCTGCTCCGAGTGAGTCTTAAAAGACAGTTTATAAATTAGCTGCACAAAACACTAGCAAGGGTAGGCTTGCCCACATGGTGCCCTGGGGAGCAAGGCTAAAAGGGCACTGAGCATTTCTGAACAAAACTTTCCCGAAAGGTTTTTTTCCAAGTCGTGCTTCAGCAGCTCCATCATGCAGTATACAGCACAGGGAACTAAAATGGCACTGCAGTCATACACAGAAACCATAGGGATCTACAAAAGTTTATCACCATCAGTTAAGAATGCTATGCTAAAAACAAAAAAAAAAACAGACAAAAAAGCTTTATTTTTAAATGTCTACTTTAAGTCTGAGAGCAATAAGTTCATAAGTTGCTCTATCCATTCCATATAGGAGCTTCATATTTAACTATTTCACTGTCATCTAATTTTTCACCTCCAAACCTGCAGAACCTCCATGTGTTGATCTCATTCCCATGGGCGGTGGATACTCTCTTCCAAAGCCTCTTATCTCTGCAGAGGATGCAAGTTCACTCAAGTAAAGCCCACAGTTACTCACTGCAAGGCTGTCCTGCTCAATGTCTTTGTGACAAGCTCTGGAAAGCCCTGATGATGGCCAAAGTCACAGTTGTCATGTTAAGGCCCATCAGTTTATTTCTACTGGTCAGAATTTGTCATACGCCCTTCAAGGACAGGGTCCCAGGTCTCCACAGATCTCTCCTAGCAGCTTCCCATCTTGGAGGAGAGCTATAAGGAAGCCTTGATACAGTGTCAGGACCAAAAGATTTAGGGATCATCACTGATTTATAACTTCATCTCAGAAGTAAGGAAAAACAAACCAAAAATATCCTTGAAACTAGAAAACAGTTGTCACTAGGTCACTTTGCCAAAGAACTAACTTACCCCCAATTCTCTAGGTGAGCTCAGGGACTTTTTATAAGTCATGGCTTCAGATTTTGTGGCTCCTGGAGCAGAGCAACCTACCTGCACCATCACCTGGACTTCCCAGCCTAAAGTCTTGTGGCCTGTAGGGTTGGAAATGATGAAGAGTAGAGATTTCTACCTCCCTGAAGGGACCACAGTACTCATTTGTGGTCTTAAAGAGCCTGAGGTCTCTCACAATCCAAGATTTTTTATGGCACTACAGGATATTTTAGATTATATTTAGTGAGTTTAATGGCTTCCTCAGAATCACACTAAGTGGGACTTGTGCTAACTGCAGCACCTGGCTTTGCATGTGGGGAATACAAAAAAAGTCGCACTGACACTTTAAGATCCTCTAAAAATGGTTTCCTTGAAATGTCAAATACTAACTCGAAATGGTAGAACACGGGGCAGTGCTTCACATGACCTGTGTGCAGCACAGGTGGGTAATTTAGTGATTCCAGATGCAGAATGGCCTTGTGCACGTTCTATGCCATGATGTAAGATGTTCTCTCTCTGACAGCGCACACATTACAGACATAACATCAGCTCTTCATCACTGCATGAATCACATGTGATTGAGACCGAACAACTTTGGTTTTTTTATTCCTAAGCTTCTACCACATAAGGCCAAACTCAATTTGCCCAATCCTTCTCATTGCACATCAAGATTAAGAAAGCCAAGGAATCATCCTGGGAAGCCACTGCACATTATCTGAGCTCCACCAACCCCTTCCTAGCATTAAACACCTCAGAAGTGCTCCAAATTCAACCACGATGAATTTAACGTGCCTACTTGCCCTAGCCTGATGTCAGCAGCGTTAACAGCAACTTATACAATACAAAGATCTGTCCTTTTTTTTCCTTATCAAGGCATTTGATCAAAATCAGTGACACAGAAAAAGACTTATTTAATTTGAGCAAGAGTCAGGCTTGTCACCCTAATAACGCAAGGAAAAGGAAGGTATTTACATATGGGTACTTGCATATTCTTTTTTATCTGAGTTCACATTGTGTTCCACGGCAAAAATGTAGGTGAGGCCAATCTACCAGAAGAGTCAAACCCTCCCTTGATCTTCCCTCCCCATCTTGCCCTCTTCTGCAAAAGCAGTGCTCTGGGTTATTTCCACCTCTCCGTTCACAGGGGTGCGGAGCTGCTCCGGTTCCCTCCGTATTTTAAGAGGGGGATGCGTAAATGCGCTCATTTGGAGATGCAGCCTGCTCAAGAATTTGCTCCTATGTCAATTGAAGAAGCAGCTACCCCAGATAAGATTGATGGGACTTATTGATTCGTTTTCTCTCAGGGTAGGCTGGAATTCTAAGTTTTCTCTAAACACAATCAGCTTACAGCAGTTTATTAATATTCCTGGGACCTCAGCAACGTACTTCAGCACGGAAAGAAGTTCCATGATAAATGTGTTTGCCAATCTGCATCGGGAAAGGAGCTATAAAGCTGGCACAATTCATGCAAATTTTTTCTTAGTTGCTAAATACACTTATTTACATTTTAAATCACGCATAGACAATATGAAATAGCTTTCTTTTAGACAGGTGTGAACAAGAAAACAGATGCATCCATTAAGCTTGCAACAATTCAATGAATTAAAGGCACTTCCTGGCGAATGCTTTGCTTTATGTACATAGCCACTGTTCAACTTACTTGAAAAAACACAGCCATGGCTCCGACTACCCTGTTTTCTAGAACTGCTGTTCCAAAACTGTCAAAGTCATCCGGATTGTAGAAGTAAATCTGCATCTGTAAAAATTAAGAACAACAACAAAAATCACATATATTGCTGATTCACGCAGCTTTCCAATGAGATGCTGCATACAGGGCCACACGTAGAGCCCCTGTTATGAACCCGTGATAAAGGAATTCTGTGGAACAATATTGTTTAACTGGCACTGTGATTAATAGCGTGACCGCCCTACTGGGCCAGTAACCAGGGAACGGAGTTGATGCAATGCATTTTGATAAACCAACGGATAAGCAGCATCGCCAGGCTGCTCAGATGGCAAACTTGGTGCTTTCTACCCGGATATCTTCATTCCTTTGTTCACTGCAGACTCCTCTCCCGCTCGGCTAAATGTGGTAAACATATTTATCTTAAAAATATAGAGAGTTTTTAAGAAGGATTTTTACGTTTAGAGTTATTCCTTTATTCCTAAAGCAATTTGTAAGATAAAAGTGTTTCTCTGTAGCAATGCATTTTCATGAGCTGCTGATACTCAGGACTATCAGTTAGGGTCAGGCTTCTCTCCGACTTCCATTAAATTTCACGACTTTTATTTCCAAAGCTTCAGCACTCAACAGAAAGCACAAGTAAAATAAAACTGGACATTTGGATGTCGTTTTAGGACAAATAATAAATATTAACAGTTAAGCAAACCATAAGTGAAAGCAGGTGAGGGCAGTGCTTACCGCAAACCAGCGAATGTCCAGGTTACATAAATCCAGGATGATCGAGGGACACCTTCACGTGGCCTCATGCAGAGCCACCCAAGTGCACAAACACCCCAGGAGCAAGGGCAGCCTGCAGGGGCTATGGCCACCACGGCTCCGATTTTCCTGCACGGCCGTGGTTGCACCCGCTGCCCTGGCTGAACCCTGCCTGCTCGTGGCAAGGCCAGCACGTGCCTTGCTCTCCAGCTGCTCCTTCGCCAAACATGCCCCGGGCCTCCACAGCAGCCAGCACTCGCTCCAGCTCCGATGCAACTCTCCTTTGTGACCTTATGCCATGCAAAGACCACCTCCAGAAAATATTTTTCAGGTTGCCACGTTTTATGTACTCTGTATTGTACGTACTCTACAGCTGCTAAAGCGAGAGACATGTGCGTGGTGGTAACAGCCCAACATGAGACGTGGCCTCTGCTCCTCCTCTGCCCGTCACCGTTCCTGCTCCGGCATTTCCCACCATTACCAGGTTACAACAAACAGCCACAGAGCACGTAGCTAAACGCAGCCCCAGGAAGCTGCTTGGGGCTCTTGCTGCTTTTCCAAGATCGTGCCGCACGACAAATCCTACCCTCTGACAAACACTAGTGCTTCTCTTCGCCTATTCTGACATGTTGTACGTGACCAGATGACATGATATCAGCTTTTATCTTCTACAGATATGCTCCTAGTCATACTTACTGATTCTGGCTGTATATGAGAGTTGCAATGTGCAAGGCTGGCAAAGCACCTACACATCCAATAAAGCAGCAGCGGCTGGAGAAAGAGCTAAGATGAAGACCAGTCTCTTTGGAGGTGCAGGCACTTTTACAGAAGGAGGATAAAACAAGACCATGCTCCAAATGGCTAACAAAAAAAAATGAAAAAAATTATCTGGAACTCACTCCAGCTTCATAAAATTGGAAAGCAATTTTCTCGCCCTGTTCTGGGCTCTCTATTTCTCGTGCATTCACAGCACACACCGAGATGCTGGCAATGTCTCACTAAGTTGGTGGTGCCTCCAGGTTCTGACAGTTCATGCTTTGAACAAATGTGCATGGAGAAGCTTCCATCCATCTCTGTAGATATTAGAAACAGTTTGTTGCAGGTGGAATTGCTTAAGCTTGAATTTAACAATGCAGACAAAAGCTCACAAAATATTTGCAAATTGCATTTTACTCTCCTTTAAAGTAAAGTCTAAAATAAGTTATACTTTATAAAATACTTCAGCGTATAGTCCTCCTAGGAGCTTATGAAGGGAGGTATCACTACACAGGTTCAGTATATGCCAAAACCTTTTGGATCATTTTTGCTCATGGCTTTTTAAGGAAATTAATTTTTACAATACACTTCTGGATAGCAGTGCAAAGGGCTAAGGTAAAAAGGTGGTTAATTCAGACCCCATATCTCAGCAGTGCAATTTCAGAGACTAATCAAGAACCACATTCTGCATTGATTACCATACACACTGAAACATTTTCCCACTGCTCCCTGGTGTTTTTCCAAAGAGCGTGGTCCCCCTCTCCACATCCATCAAGTCAAAGGGAACTGTCTCATATGAAAAATTATCATCATCTGTCACAGAGTAGCTTCTGTATATATTCATATAGCTAGAAGGAACATTTCAGGGGTAGAGTCTCCCAGGAATTGCTATTATATAATTTGCACGCGCATACATTGCAAAAACAACGTTAAGAGGATGGTAAAGTTGCATTCACAAAGCCCCATGGTTCAGGCTGCTCATGAAACCACACCTGTACACTGCTGAGCATCTCTAGGAGGACGATTTTCTAATTATGTGATCACATACTGCTCTCTCCCATAATATAATATCATCTGTTTTCCCACAATTTACAATAAAATGTAGTGTATCTAAAGCATTTTTCTTCTCTTAATACCTAGTATACATAATATTGTACACATTTATCAGTAGGTATTTAATATTTTCTATGGATGGCATAACGTTCTTTATATACAAATCAGGAATAAGACAGTTAACCATAAAATTAATTTCACTGTATACTTAAGTGGTCTAAACACGCCAGAAAATTTCCATTATTACTCCGTATTATATAATTAGTATATACAATATATGGCGCACTTTGCATATGAATGAATTCTACTGTCTGCGCCTGCTACACACAAAGTAGCAAGACAGAACGCAACAAAAGGGCATTTAACGCTAAAGAAAATTGGGATCTTATTATGATACGTCATCCTGAAAAGCACGATGGAGCATCAGCCACGACTGTGCATCAAACTGCACCGTGCCACTGCCCAGCTTCTGTGCCAGGAAGCACTGTTGTGTTGTACATTCTTGCAGGCAATTTCACAGTGGCTTGTTTTCCAAAATTGTATATATAAAATATATATATTTAAGGGCTTGGAATCCCTTAGGATTTGGAAAAGTGGGCTATACCCATTGCGTCTGCTATAGCATGTCACTAACTGTCCACAGGCAGAACGCTCCGTTCCAGCATCCGAGCTCACTGCTCCAAAGAGCCTTCCAGAGCAGAGCTCCCAGGGGACACGGCAGCCCTGTTTCCTCCTGCACGATATACTGGATTTGTGAGTCTTTCACACCCAGCTCTGTTACAACTAACAAGGCCAGGAAAAGCTTACATGGACTTTCTTAACCCTCAGACACGCAACACAGCGGGATGCTTTTATGCACCCTGTAAAGAACTATTATTTAAAACATGCAGTGTCCAAGCAGCTTCACATTTTCACTAATGTGACATGGCTAAAACAAAAGAAAACTTCACCGTGCACACGAAGGCACTTCTCTTGCAGGAGGACTCTTCTCCATGCTACAATTATACCAACAGCACTGCAGCTATACAACTTCACCAAGGCAGAGCAAGGGCAACAATCTTCTTTTAATGGAAAAACTGTATGCTTTCACACCCTTAACACTATAGAAGAGCAGAATTGTTTTCACACAAACTTGAAAGAGATTTGCTGTACAGGAGAGATTAAGCCTGAAAAAATCTCACCGAAGAGGACAATCTTCAGAATGTTTCGAGTTCCTTAAAACAGAGGATTAGAAAGAAAACTCTCATCCAGCCCAGGAGATAATTGCCAGTGGCCCTAGAACATGGCATCATGTTTTCTATTCTCTATTTTCTCTGTTTTCTATTTTCTCCAGAAAAATCCAGTGCCCAAACGGTCCAACCTCCGGGTATATCAGGCCTTTTTCCAGGTGACAGTAATTGAACTCTCACATGAATGAAGGCACTGCATCCACCTAAGAATGGTATGATCCCTTGACCTGGAGCATCTTCACTTCCATGTTCCCGTCAGCTACATCTCTCTCTGCACCAAGCCATGAGACATTTTCCTCCTTGTTCGAGTCTATCTATCCCTCAACAACCCTCCTCCAAGCTCTCCACAAAGCAGACAATATGGGGATTTTCGAATCAAAAGCGGACTGCCACCTCCCTGTATTTTAAGAATAGAATAACCCAACAGTGTACATGAGAATTACTCAGAAATACTGAGTAATCAACTCACTGGGGATCAACTTGGACTTCAAGTAGAATTGCCCCCGAGTGCTAAATCTTCTTTAAGAAAAGCCATTGGGTTGCCAAAGCTGAGCCTGCTTCAAATGGGCGACTTCTCCTCCGCACGTTGCATGGCAAACACTCCGTGCTCTTCATTTGGATGCGTCTCCTTTGCTTGGCCACATGGGTATCCAGAAAGAAATCGCCATTCCCACGCACGACAACTTTGCTCTTGTTACCCTACTACAAAGGCAGAAAGTTTGAATCTAATAGAGACTATCACAGCTAACCTCATTCTGCGCTTATGAGAGAAAAGCCACAATGAGCATTTGATGGATCCCAGAAGACGCGAGTGAGTTCAAAGCAACCCTAAGAGACTGGAAACCGAGCAAGGACATTTTCCATTGTCAGATGCCAAGGATTTTAAAAATAAATAATTAAGACTTTTAAACTGGGCTGCTATCACCCTGTGCAACCTCTGACAACAGATTTCTCTTCAGATTAAAAAGCGAACAAAGGCTCATTGTGCTCGCACAGATGCGGAGTACAGAATATTCAATAGCATCAGGAATGCTGGTGGCAGGGAAAAGATCATCAGAATTAGCTTTCCGCTCATTTCCTTCCCAGCAATCCAAGGACTACCATGCAATTTAAAGCTTAAAAAAAAAAAAAAAAAAAGAGTTTTATAGGCCAGCCAATTTTTTGATGAATCAGCCAGCAAGACACACAGGCAACATTTATGTGGTTTATTATGTGCTCCTTTTGAAACTCAGAGTATTTTCACAAGAGCAAAACACACGGGCATAGCAGGTAACATGCAAATCTGTGCTGAGTGGTGAAGCAAAAATTTTTAAATGGTTGCTTTAAATGACAGAGTTAATCACTGAACATACTAAGTCTTGCTGCTTATATTTTAAGAATAAATTATTCTCAACCACTTTTGCAGCTGATTTTGAAATCTCTCACAAAAAAACAAATTGTGCTAAGACTATGAATCATACGTGATGTTCTTTTCTAATTGAAAGCCCGTATGTAACTTCCTTCTGCTTTAAATATGTGCATAGATTTCTAGCAAACTGGAGGATGTGATCCATTTCAGTGGAATAAAAATTAGCTACAGGCATAATGTAATCTGTACTGCAGCACTGAAAATCCAGAGCAACTGTCCTGCAGTCAGTGGGTTTAGAAGAGCATGAGATCTATATTGGGGTAATCAAATTTGATGTTTGACTTCTCATTACACTCTCTTAAAAATAAATAAATAAATAAAAAGCCCTTATCATTTATAATATATACTGTATCTGCTCAGAGAAGGGGGTGGGGGAGTGAATCGTGATGTTTTCCAGTTCTCCTACTAGAGCTTGAAGTAATAAAACAGAGTATACTGCATTCTTTTTAAAAGATAAAGTTGAACAGGAGTAGATAATGGCATGTTTTTCCTGCCTAGTCTATTATTCATCAGTGAATTTTTAACTATAGCTAGGCAGGTAAAGAGATGCATTTTGAATGTCATCACTTAGTATTTTACAGCACCTAAAAGTGTGCCGGGCAAATTGCAAAACACGGAGTCAGACAAGGTCTTTGCCTTCAAGTAACTGCAACTTGATAACGAACACAATGCAGACCTGAAAAAGCTAAGGGAGCTAAAACAACAGGAAGAACAAAGATCAGAGAAGTGAAACAACAGCATTTAACTCAGTTTAGACACTTGTATGCCTCAGAAGTATGATAAAGACCTCTTTAATCTTTTTTAATAGTAAGTATGAATTATTGATTCATTATCTACGAGCAGAGGCGGAATGTCTATATTATAATGAAAGTCAAGACTAAATGATTTAAGTGTCTTTTCGCCTGGGAAGGGTTGGGTAGGTGTTGCACATCCAACCATAACCCTGTGCCCTGGCCCTGTTGTAGTGCACTGAGGTGACACCAAGCTCATCCAATTGTGTGCTTAAACGTGCTGCTGGAGCAGGGCTGTATCACTGAGAATCTCAACTGCTAAGTCCTGCACGATAAAAGAGAACTGTTTCAGCAAGGCAGAGTCTATCCTCATTTCTCCTTCCACAAATAAACACCCCCTAGGCCTGCTTCTATCCCAACCAAGAAAATCCACTCTTGTGTACATACACACAGTCATTACACGAGGAAGGCACATTTGATGCTAAAAAGCTCTATGTTGCATTCACTTGTATTTCCATAATATGAAAATAACGGTTTCAGTGTTTATGCTTTCCCTAACATGAAACTTTTTTGCAATTGCTTTGTACGCCGAATAACAGCCAAATGATTCACCATGAAATGAAGTCTGGAAAATCGTTTTGGATAAATGGAACTATAAATTCAATAGAATTTCCATGACAACATAGATTGCAACACTCTGCCACAAGTAAAATGTTATAAATCATTCAAAGCCAACGAGAAACAGCAGTAAGTCTTCTCTTTCACAAACACAAGACCCTTGAATTATGAGGCTGTGGTTATCACCTAACCATGCAAAGTCTCACATTTGTGCTCTTCTTCCTTGCTAAAAACGCTGTTTTGTAGACCTGACCTCCTTCCAGCCATGTGAAACACTCATACCAACATGTACCAACTTAGGCACAATCAGCACTAGGCTTTTTGAACCTTTCTTGCTTCTCCCTTCTTCTACAAATGTTTAAATACCTTGATCCTGTGGCAATGACACTCACATGTCCTGGTTCATCACAATATCTTCTTAGATTGTCAAATTTAGGGAGTTCTCTTCCTAGAAACATGTGCAGTAACTACACAACAGGCTGTAAAAAAAAGGATGTGAACCACATGTCCCAAGAGGTAGATGAGAACAAAGACAGGAAGGAGGGAAAAATACTAAAGTATGAAAGATTACACCACTCAGGATTGCTAATTCTTTCACTTCTGCTACACAGCTCCTGGTATTTGATATTTTGCCTAAAGTTTGGACCCTTTCAAATCACAATGGCTGTCACGCCCAGGTATGGGAAAAAAGCCTCGAAGACACAAAGCTTCCCCCTTCCTGAAAAAGTAAGTCCATAAAGTCAGAGACAAATAACACATTAAGCTAGTTTAGGAGTGCAAATATCAGTATTTCTTAGAAACTAGGCCTTTTGATAACTTCAGAGGAAGAAGCATCTAGTCCAAGGACTAGAATCCCTCCTGCTATCATACCACAATCTACACTATCCTGCTATCAACACCACTATCATAAGCTACCATCTTGGGAGTAGCGTCAGAAAGAAAAGCTTGGGGTTCTTGTTCATTTGTTTAACATGTCAGGAAAGGAGGGTCACTTGAGGAACTCGGGCAGGCCCCACAAGGAGTATTACCATCAATACCAACTTATAAATAATTTCTATTCGATGTAGGACAGATGCCATGGGAGCTCAGTGCTGACACACAAGAAGTTTCATCCACATACCCTAAAGGCAACTTCCCAGGCTCCTGGAGACCAAATGAGGTCTTAGTTGGTCGTTAGCTCCGACACTCAAGACTCTGCTGGAGACTTTTTGGCTTATTTACTGAGTCTTGGTGATACGGGCTTTATCTAACTGCAATATGAACACAGCATATTACAAAGAGATGGCGAGCACATGCCATGCTGAGACTCCCACTGCAGTGAGAGACAAGATTTGCTTTCTAAAACTGTCCAAATGTCCAAATTAGAACCAGCACTTAGCTGCTGGCAGGGTGAAAAACTGAAACAGGCAATTTAGGAAGTGGCTAAGCACCAAATGCTGCAGAAACTAAAAATTAGCTAGATGCACTGAGAACAGCTCTGAACCCAACCCAAAAGTGACTGCTACTGATCTGTTTCTCTTAGGCTATCCTATAAGAAGGACTAAGCTATCAAAGGAAGAGTTTTCAGCTCTGAAACACCCAAACTGTACATATTTCAGCAGGTCTTTAAAGAACCCATTTGCTTTTTTAAAGATCAAGAAGCACTGCCAGAATGGGGAGAAAAGCTGGGATTCCCAGCAGAAACAGCACTGTGCAATGCAAGGAGTAGAGGGAGCGAGGAAAGGAGCTGCACTTAGAAACAGCCCCCCTGAAAGCACACTCCTCCTAACATGTGTGATTAATACAATTTCATATACCAGTCACTTCAAAGACGCACTAGCATAAGTATTCACTCTTCCGAGAGCTCACATCTTAGCACAGATTATTCTTTTTGTACTGCGAATTTCAGAACATCCTGTGTGGTTTATTAGTTGTTTTTGCCTTTTTTTTTTTTTTTCTTTTTAAGAGAAGGCAAGCTCTTCCATGAGGTTTAATGATCTTAAAAATGCCTCAGATGAAATGTTAAGATAGTTACAACTTCGCTGCATCTCTGAATTCAAAGCAGATGGGACCCGGTTTTGGAAGCGCTTTGCTGGGCGAAAGGCCATTCCTGTCTCGGAGGGGATGGGGAGCCCCCCGGGCTGTGCACTCGCAGAGCTATTTTTGTTTATGAACTGTGAACTGCAAAGGCAACTACAGCAGAAGCAGCCCCTGAGAAGAGCCTGCTTGGAGAACTTCGTAAATCAGGGCAAAAACAACACGGGCTTTCCCATATTTTGCAGGACGTGCATGTAGCTAAGGCAGTGTGGTAACTGCAAGGGCAGATGTACAGATTTCCTCTCATAAAGCGGGCAGGGGGTTCAACACGAGGGTGTCTCCAAACATGCAGATTACTGGGGGGGAATGGAGACCATCCCTGTACTGCAGGTACCAGGCTCATTCTGCCACATGCTCCCAGATAGACCAGGAGAAAGATTTTTCCAACATGAGCACTTAATGCAGGAATTCAACATCATGTTTCTCAAAAAGATTTATTATAGAAAGAGGGAGAACCCATATCCTTTCTGAAAACCAGGCTCCTGTAAGGTCACCTTAAATGGAAATACCCCCAAAATGGTGTCTACTCCATGTCCTTACTCCTTTGGAAAATCTTGCATGGAGTACATCACTGCCTTCAGGCCCTCATTTTCTTGTGTGCTGCGTCACTTTCTTTACCCTTGGACTGTTTCTTCTGGTTGAAAAGCAAAGCCTCCACACATCTGAACTGCAGTGTTAAAAAGTTTGCAAACTTTTCTTTTACAGATTTTTGAAGACAAAATAAGGACATGGAAAAAAAAAAAAAGCTGAGCTTCTCATAGAGACAGTACTCAAACGCATTGTGCTCTTTGACAGTGATTTCACTTGAAAATAAGCCTAGATTTGCAGTTACTGAGCTCCAGTTTAGACAGCTGCTAAACTTCACTCCCACCTGAGCTGCGTCAGCTGGCGCAGACAGTGGGACTTCTTAAGTGAAGCTCTTGTCCGCTGGCTCATCTGCACACCCATGTGCAAACAGAGTCTGCCCTGTGCAAAACTGCAAAATTATTATTCCGTATCTTTGAAATCAAAGCACTGTTGGCTTTTCTCCAGCCCATGGGGCATTTTTGCTCTAAAAAAGCCAAACCAAAACAATCCTTGCCCATGCAACTGCTACCTCCAGCACCTGGATGGTTGGGAAGCATCTGCAACCACATGAGGAGACCAGGAATGCTGCAACATGGAGCAGCCTTATCTGCTATCACCCACCATGGAGCACGTGCCCTGCACAGCCCAGTGCAAGGGACGGAGGACACTGGGCAGGGAGGGTAAAATTGGTATTATAAAATCACATTGGCATAAGCATTGCGCTTACGTTCACCTCTCCTGGAGTTGTTCTGGCACAGCACAAAATGCCTCAACAGTGCCTTTGAAAAAGGAGGGTTGCACAAGTCAAGTCTTATCATAAATCTGATATCAACCTGCATAACTAATTTCCTTTGCAGCAGCAGGCATAGGTGGGAATACATACTCTCCTGAGAGAAGGCTCCTATATTTCATGTTTACTTTAAGCAAGTATAAAAAGCGAGGGACAAAGGGTCTCAAAGAGTCAAATTCTTTCCAGTTTCAACAGTGCCCTGAATAATGCATAAAGCAGCTATGCTCTTATCCCTAAAACCACAGGTGTGAACCAGATGTCATGCTTATCTTCTCCTGAGATTACAGCAAACAATTGCACTCCTTCAGAATATCAAATAAGCTTTGGATCAGGAAGCCTGAAATAAGTGTGGCAGTGAAGTTAAAAATTCATATATTAACTTACAAACCACTGATTCACTTAAGGGTCTGTTTACAGCCTATGTTCTGTAGAAGTTTTATTTCTTTAACTTTTTTTTTTTTAACAAGAACTATTATGAATCACAAATTCAAGGTAATATTACTTGCATAAATCTCTTCCTCAGCAAGGTATTGCCAAACAGATTGTTCAAATAAAACATCACCTGTTTTAAATATACCAGGGCTCAAAAAAAACCCAGAATTAAAGATAAAGCCTCAACTGAAATTTTAAAATTTCCTACTATTGTAGTAAAGGTTTAAAAAAAGGTAAGCATTTGCTGCACTCCTGCACTGAAAGGAGAGTAAAACTGGAAAAGGATTTCACAGAGAATTTTAAAGTTAACTTCTATATATTAACATTTATTTAAAAATATGAGGCAAACGGTGGTCTCATCATTTACCTCTGATCAAAGCCTTAGAAACTATTGCCAGAGGCCATTCCAGACAGGCCAGTTTTAAGCAGACAACAATTTCATCGCTGCAGGGGGGCCGGCACTACCTCGCTGCTGTTCAATAGCAGGGGCCTCCTCTTTCCATGCACGAGAGCAGAGCAGCGTGGGGCACACATAGAAGGTCTCAATCCAAGCCCAGTATTTTCTCCCTTAAATTAAGCCAAGGCATGACATCCCAGTTCCTACAGTGACATCCCAGAAAGCAGCCTCTGCTCCTTGCGGAGGATTGGGACGTGCTCTCTCTGGTGGATGGATCACATCCTCTGGAAGCTTTTCCTTAGCTTTCTGCTTTCACCCTGGCTTGCTTCATGCTTCAGCTTTGCGTGCCTCTGCTCCTTCCCCTGCATCCCTCATCTCACGCACTCCTAAGGCTGTCAGCATCTCATGTTAACGCTCTAATAACAAAAGTCTTCCAGGTCAGTCTATGGCATAAATATTACAGGCTGGTAATTACAGCCCTAGATACTAAAGTCTTGTGTTTACTCAATAATCCCCATTTTCACTTAATAAAAGCATGCATCTTGTTCTCATTGCTGTAAAGGGGGCAAATGCAACCTGAATCCAACAGCAGTAATGTCATCTGCTTGAGCTTGAGGGAGCTGAACGACCCTGTTCAGATTACACTATTCACCAGTGACCCAGAGCCTCCTTCTGCCCTTGGGCAGCAGAGAATCTGTGAATCAAGAGGGCAAGTAGCCAACATCTTGGCTCGCTCCTGCTAATAAAACGGAGTAAGCAGAGGCAGAGGCTAAGGTGTTAACATGACCCTGTCTTTATATAATACCAAGCAGTACTGGTAGACTTGGTAGACAGAGACCTGGCCTGCTCAGCTCTGCGACAGCACTAATGATTCCAACATCCTCATAACCTTTTATAAAAGATACAGAATAAAGCTGTGAACAGTACAGAAAAACGGCAAAAGAATTTCAAATATAAACAATTAAGTCCTTCAGTGCCACCATATGCCTTATTCCTCATCTCTTCTAGGGAATAGCTTTTTTTTTTTTTTTTTTTTTTTTTTTTTTTTTTTTTTTTTTTTTTTTTTTAAAAAAAGGGAAATCATTAGGTGGTCATTAAATGTGCTGATAACTATTCTTTTCTGGAAAAATAGGTGAGAATCTAGAGCTAGTTCTGGAGTCTGGCCCTAATTTCTACAAACAAAACGTAAAAGCAGAAAGAAAAGAAGAGCACAGAGAGATAAAGTAGCTTCTCTGATAGGTACCTGCAACTTCCTTACTGTGAAATACAGGCAAAGAAGTGGTTATCAGCCACTCTGACACCTGGTGAGCTTATATCAGGTGCACAGGGCACAGCTTTTCCCTGACTCGCTGGTCACGGTATCACAGCTGTGCTGGGAAAGAGAGCGTTGTCTGGGCTCACTGCACCAGATGGGCATTAAACAGAAGGAGGAAAGAGATAGGAAGAAAAAGTACAACGAGCAGAAAAAAAAAAGGACAAGCAAAGAAAAGACAACAAGTGTCTGTATCTCTCACCTCAAAGGGCTGTTCAGGATGTGGCTGAAATCAGTGGAGGGTCTCGTGGTTTCCAACTGCTGTGAGGGGGTCAAGGCTGTTCAAGTGCATCATCATCCTCCCACAACACCCACCTGCTCTGGGACTGGTCTGCTGGTATTATGGGATCCCCAGGTGGTGAAAAAGCAACTGGAGTATTTTATCCCCTTCCTTTCATCAATACATCAGCTGACCCTCCTGCTAGCAAGAGCTTCCTTTCTAGCGACTGCCAGCCAAGGGCCATGGATGGCACGACTGGATCCATTAATTACATCCGCTGATGATTTACAAAACACCAGTTTCGATCTGCTATTCCCTTCTATTTAAGCTCATTCCTTCCCTTCTATTTAAGCTCATTCCTTGGAGAGGAATGCTGGACCTACAACAGTTTTAGACTACTTCAGTCTGCCTCCTTTTCCTGCATCTTCTCAACAAACCTACACAGCCGCCTTACCTAGAACAGTGTTGCCCTGGGTGCTGCCCAATACTCAGGGCTGCTTTTGCACAGAGCCCTCCTTAGCACAGCTGGATCAGACCACAGATGCATCTCAGCTCTGTATCCTGCCTCAACACTACTACAAAGTCAACAGTCAACAGCACGTGTGGACAAGGACAAACAGCAGCCTTTGGCCATTCCTTCGGAGCTTCTGGTGAGCTTGGGATGCCCTTCCAAGCTGAGAGCTGCACAAGGACCATCCTCTAACTGCTTTATCCACTCCCCATGACTGTCAAGTCCTCATTCCCACCTGTATTTACCTCTGGCTGCTCCAACATCACACAGCAAGGGCTTCCACGCTTCAGCTAGGCATTGCATGGAAGTTTCATGGGCCCCTTTTGTCTGTTTTGGCTTGGATCCTTAGGTCGTATTTCATGAGGCATGAAGAATACCCTCATCTATTGAATTTTGTGATTTCACAAACCTTCGTTGCGTCTGCCCTGTATCACCTTTGTCAAGCTGATATACCACATACCACTATTTAGTTTCTCATCTGGTGGAAAGTGTTTGAAGGTCCTTAGAAACCTTCTCTTTATTGTTTTGGGACACATGAAACTTTTTTAAGTTTGGGCAATCAGAACTACAGACACACAACCCACGAAGCAATTATTTTTCCTGTTGTTCCTATTCATTTCCTACTAATTTCTAATCTCCCTATTTACCTTTGTGCTATTGATGGGCACCGAGCTCCTATTTTCAGAGAGCTCTCCATAATGACTCCCGGAACTCCTTCTTGAGTGGCAAAAGCTAATTTAATATATATACATTAATATATATAATATATATTAATATATACATTTATACATATATTAATATTTTTACATATAAATAACATATATTTTTATATATTATATATTTTTATATATAATATTAATATTATATCTATATAAATACTATACATAATATTTATATATATATTCATATATTTATATATTTATATATTTATATATTTATATATAAATAAATTTAATATTTAATATATATATAAATATATAGATAAATTTAATATATATTTAATGAATATATATTTATATATATTTAATAAATGTATATATAATATATTTTTAATATATATATTAATATATATTTAATATATAGCAAAAGCTATATATCTGTACTTGGAAGTCTTTTTTTTTTTTTTTCTTTTCTTTTTTTTTTTTTTTTTTAAAAAAAGCCTGTTAAACCAGGAAATGAGACTTACACGATCCTGCTTGGTGTGTGTGTCTGCGTACGGTGCGTCGGTCTCCTATAATAACTTGAGAACACACAGACCAGTTCCATCAAAACCTGATTGCTTCCTCGAGTTCTCTAGGATTTCACATCCGCACAATTTATTTAATTTTTTGTTTTAGCAATTAAGTGGCCAAGTAAAGGAGAGAGACCCTATTAATTTCTGCCATCTGGGGTGGCCCCTCCGAAGGCAGCCGTGCGCTACACAGATAAGCACGGGCTCCTCTGACCTGAGACTTGTGTTGCATTCATTTCTGCACATCGGGATGCAGTAGCACATACAATGCACCTACCTATTTCCATTTCCTTGACAGCACCGGCATCAGCAGGTACTGAGCACCAAATTCCCAGGAGCCACTTAGAAAATATCAGCGCTCGCATCTAGGCACACACACGATATTAATGGAAATCCACCATTCTGTTAAATATTGTAATATAGTAACTTTAATCAGAAAGCCTCTTAGTAGTTAAATACTTCAGGCACTGTAGACATTTATACAACTAGCAGTAGATGAATTTTCAAATAGATACTTCTGAGTAATTATCCTCTTGAGACAGCACCAATTGCTAAATAATGCCTCAGTTTAATAGCATATAGCTCTTAAGAAATGAACAATTCTGGGGACTGTTAAATCTCTCAGAAATGTTACAAAGACGGTGATAAATATCTTATATTCCATTTTTGTCCCTGTGTGGATGAGGAATAGGTCATTTTTTTTCTCATCTGTAACCTGGACTTCAAAGACAACTCCTAAGAAAATTGGGGGGTATCTCCTCCCACTTGCTCTAATAGGCAAGGCATGCAAATTTATTCCTGCAGACATTAGCACAGGTTCCTTAGGAGCAAAATTAGTACTGAGACTCACAGGGAAGGCTGTCTAAGCAAAACACGCCTACAGAAGAATAACTGGGAGGAACATGGCAGGGGACCTTCTGCAAATGCCATAAATTCAATGGATTAACAGGCAAGGAATAAACGGTCTATCCCTCCAGAATGGCCTCTGTCATGTCAGGGAGGAATTGCTGAGCACAAAGACAGAGGGAACAGCGAAAAGTATTCGATCCAGATTCACACCAGCAAACCAAGACACGACTAGAGAAAGGCAGTTTTCAGATTAACCTGTTTTTATATGACATGTGAAGCTCTGGAATATCCCCAAAATGAAGGGCTCTTGTTCACATAAAGCATCAGCCTTTATTCATTCTCCCTGAAGATATTTTTTCTAAACTCTGCCTGCTTGCGTATTACACATTGCTAATAAAACAACCTGGGGAAAGAAATTAGCATTCCCTGGTCTCCAGAGGTCTGAGAATACAGAATACAGAAATTCAGCACACAGCACCACAGCAGAGAAGGTTGTCTTTTCACAGCCAAGAGCAAAAGGATGGAAGCAAATGGCATAAAAATACTTGCTTACTGATGCTGACATCATTTTACCTTTCAGGAGCATTCAAAATCCTTTAGAGATGACAAACTCTCCAAAGCAACACATGTCAGCTCGTCTTTTCTTCCTGCTAGTTCCCTCAGTGTCCCAGCTCCATTCCACAGAAGAGGCCATCTCCATATATCAAGAAAGCAGAAATTAAAAATCACTGCAATAACAGCAATTTGTAGCAGATGACGACCTAACTCTTAATATCAAGTAGTTTCATCATCACTTGACAATGCATTATGAAACGTTCCTATACTTAATACGGTTTTGAATGACGAACGAAAATAAGATGAATGATTTGATAACCTGGTGATCAAAAATTTCCATTGTACTTTCTTCCTCGTTAGAGAAAGTTACATTAAAAAAGAGAAAGATTAATATGGAAGTGCCAGATTTTAAGCAGTGATCGAGGACTTTACATAAAAAAGCTTAAAAAGTAAGGACAGCGAAGTATTTTTAGGTGTGCAATAAAACACAGCATTTTAACATATATATATGTCACTTTAAGTTCAGCGTGTGATAAATTCCCATTAGTGTCTCACTGACAATTGAATCCTGCCTGAATACTAAATAATGCTGTGTGGCTCTGCCTCTGCTAAGCCCTGTTACGTGGAAAAAGTCCGAAGAAACACTGGAAAAAGTGTCTCTGTGTACAAGGTTCAATCACAAATACTTCTTCAATGACCACTGCAGAGCTGGAGGGATAAGTCCATCCAAGAACATGCTCCTCCAGCGTGATGTAACCACGTGTCCTGGCTTGAATTTGTTCCTTAACCTTGACCTGTCAAAGATTTCCATCAACACACCAATATTCTATGTAGTTTCCATGGGCTAAGTCTTCAAGAGAAACAGAAGCAACACCTCCCAGCAACCTCCCACCCTGAAATTAACTTGGATTCAGTAAATTGATTAAAGGAGAAAAAACCCCACACCTTTTAGAGTATTATGGAGTTTCTGGAGCTCTTGTGCCTTGACATGAGACTGAGACCAGCTGTGCTTGGCAAGCTGCTGGAATGGAGCTGGAACGGTCTTCCTGAACCCTCATTAATTGCAAGCATAAGCGTAAGGAAAGATATGTCCTCTATGAACCATTGAAATACAGTGATTTTATTATTTCTACGTCTGGACACAAATTATGAGGTTTTAGAGCGGGGATTTCTGTCCTTACAGGTCATTTCTCAGAAAGCCACACTTCAACCTGCAGATGTTTAAAAGCCAGTAACTCTAACAGGCTCCCCACACAAAATTACACTAGTTTGGCTATGCAATACCAAATTTAATCTGCTAGACACATGCAAGAGTGTTCATGAACCCTTATTCCTGCCCTTATTAAATTACCTTTTCAGAATGTAAAACATTTGACCAGTGCAGCCTGACAAGTGCCAGATGAACGCAATAAATTACAGGCAGAGTAGCAGAGCACAATCCATGGGTTTAACTATGCTGTCTTAATTGGAACACTTGCATATCCCTTTTCCCCACACGCTCATATAAAACTTGTGTTAAAACAGTGCTATGCTATGCCAGACAACAGGTCAGACCTTCGATGCTGGATGCTGTGAATAAACAGCCAGAGCTCAGCTTGAATCTACCTATTTTGTGAAATGCTCAGACCAGGGACCGCTTCCTCCTTCGGTATTTGAACAGTGTCCAACTCTATAGATAGGGAGTCTGGGCCAAAAGATGCTACAACAGCAAAAATCGGCAAATCCCTGGACTTCACAGCACAACAGTTTCAACTCCGATAAAAAAAGAAACAAAAATAAATAAAAAATAAATTAAACTCAAAATTTAACAAGAGAGGAACAAGCATTGCTGCCTGCATCAGATTTGTTGGGCCTACCTGGGCACATAAAACGTTTCTAGGGGAAGATTTTTTGAAAAAATACCTAATGCATAATGTAAAACCCCATGCGAGCCGCCTTCCTCTGCACAGCCTGACTGCGGTCACATACAAATCAGAGTTCATAATCACTATCATCTTGCTCTTTTCCATGTCAACAGCAATGAGGCATAAATAAGGATGAACTTTCCTCCACCGTAATAATGTCAGGCATTTACTAAATCTGTGATATAAAGAAATTTCACCCACTGTTAGATAGTCTTTATCACATGCAGAATTTTGTCGCAGCTCACCAAGAAACTGTAGTTATGTGCATATGGTTTTATAAGATTCAGGGCTTCCACATAAATAAACACATGCGTACGCCCACAAGCTTAGGGAAACAATAAATTCTTTTTCAGCAGGATGCTGTGAAAAACAATGTTTATTTCCCCTTAAATGCATGAAATGACAATAACTTGATTGTCAGACGGCTGCAACCTCCTTGTAAAATTCCGAGAAGCCTTAGCAAGGTGAAAACTTGTCTTGAGCGACTTCTGAAGGCCTTGGCTAATGCTGTCCCTGGAGAGTATGGGGATAATATGAGGATCCTGCCTGCCACAGGAACCAATCAATATTGTAACATCCTAACTGTGATACTGTTGATCCAGACTCCACAAAGAGCCATCACTAAGGCTCGCTACAGTATATTGTATCATTCGGAGCTAATCACAGGTGAGATAAGGTGGTATATACCTGTTGTGCTGGGAAAATACAGGCGAAACCATCCCAAATATTTTGCAGACCGGCATCCTTGCGATTCAAGGCTTTTAAGAAAGCCATGACAGACAGGGATCTGTTTGTCTGACCAGACCTCAACGCCCCAGCTTCCAAAATCTGTTTTCTCTAGGCATTACACTTAGCAAGGCCAGGAATTGAAATGAAGTTGTCAAGTGGTTCTCGCTCCCCGGGACTCCCGCTCTTCACTGAGAGCAGGTCCCCGCACGAGCACCTAATCTAATCCGCTCAAACCTTGGCGACACCTGGCACCATCTCAACGAGAAAACTGCTCCAAGATTAATCATAATACGACCTCTCGGTTTAACGCCTTGCCTGTCATAACGTGCACTTCGCACAAGTCACGCTCGGAGATGGGCAGGGGAAGAACAAGGTCGGGAGCTGCCGTGCAAACTCAGCAGCCTTAAATGTGGATTTACGTAACCGGCAGCAAGGTTTATTCGCAATCCTGTCTGGTTTTGTCAGTCCCAATCTCAGGCTTTGCTCATGGGGGAAAAAAATAAACCTTAGCCAATTCAGTGGGAGCAAGGGCTCCTTTGTGCTCTACCCAAACAGATACCAGTTAGTGAGGACTTGTCCAGAGACCGCAGGACTGGGGTCAAAAGGCATCACTTTCTGTTAATCACAAAAATTCAAAACATTAACTTGCTAAATTTCAATAATTATAAAGCAATTTGGCAAGCCTTAATACAGGCAACCTTTTTTCCCTTCCCATCCTGTAAGTTGTCAGAAAAACCTGAACTATGTGACGGATGGATGCTTCCAAGGTTTTTAGTGGATACTTCTGTATTTCCTTAGATTTGTGATTTTGCCAAAGTGAAAATGTTAGTTTTAATGGAATGAAGTAGCCATAATTGGCTGTGGTGGGAAGTAAACCCCGAGATAAACACTGCATAAATAATTCACAACTTTCCATCTGGGGATCTCCTTCCTGAATTGCAAAGTCTCCAAGCTGAAATGTAATACACATTATTTTAGCAGCAAACACAAAAGCGTAGACTTCTTCCAATATGTCACATCTGGAGTGAAGATCATCCGCTATTCTGGAGTTGATTGCCCATTTTAGGGTATAGTTTTACAAAGCCTTCCTGGTTCCGGATTGAACACCTTCCTCTAACACGCTGCTTCCCACAGAACAAGTCTCTGCTGAAACTGGATCCAGCTCTAACACCTTGATCTATTTGTGCAAACTCACATTTCCCTGCTGTCCCATAAGGGCTCCGCAGCTGGAATATGTAAAACCTTTCCATATCATGTCATTTACAACATGCTGTAGCCACGGCATCATATAAAAGACATTTGGAAATGAAGCCTGTAGCCTTTTTCATGGCAGGTTATGGTTTACAACCATAGTGCTCTTATATCTGCACTGACCGCTCATTCGTTTTAAGAGTGGGTCCCCCATCCAAGAGCATCTTGAGGACCACTTTGTGGCCCAAAAATTTCCCAAGGATTTGTGGCCAGATCTGTGCTGGAAAAGGCACTCAAGGTGGGTCCCCGTTGCTACAACAGGGAGCATGTCTGAGAGCAAGGGAGGTATTTACTGTGCCTGGCACAAACACGAGTGCAAACTGCTAAACTCATTTCCACTCTCTCTTCAATGTGATCCTGCAAAATTCAAACCTAGGCTCTTTCTCAGACTTTATCTTGTACGTTAACTACACAAATGATTTTGTTCTCATCACATCCCTTATTCAGGACAACTACCTAGATGCTTTGTGCAAGGCGTTAAAAATAAAGTTTTTCTTTAAAGGTGTTATTCAAGATAGATAACCTGCCTATAAGGGAAATAGTGTTAATTTAAAGCATCAGTGTGTGAAACAAAACCCTCTGAAGTGAGAATGTATCACCTATATATAGTTCTACATATACTTGTGTGTATATATATGTGTGTGTGTGCGTGTGTATATATTTAAATCAACAATAACACGGTTACAAGAAACCGCTAGAGAAATATCTATTTTTTCCTACCTATTATACAAAATAAATATGGAAGTATAATGAAGGAATATATTGTGCTTTTCCGTGTTCACCATGACGATTTTTATAGGATCAAATCAAGCAGACAATGGAAATGAGTTGTGCAGTTTCACGATGCCTCCTGGTTATCAAGTGATAAGTTCCTAGCTGATGACCATTTTTTTTTACCTCTTTTAATACAGACTCCAGAATAAGCAGTTCCCACATTCCGAGTAAAACTTTTAAAAATAGACTTTCTTCTCTCTCTGCAAAAGGTGAAAAACGATCACACTTGCAGCACAGGGGAGCAGGCAATTTGTTTCGCAGAGGATTCACTCAGATCTTTTGCTTTTATACCGCAGCACACAGAAAGCACCCTGGGACTAGATGGAAATGGCAGAGTTTACCACGCTTGCCCCTAACCACTCTCAAGTTTGCTACACTTAAAACGCTTCTCCAGTCCTGGGTAACTCTTAAACCTGGAGCATGAAGTGCTACCGAAGGGGTCACAAAGCATTTAATGGGATTGCGCTCCGCTCCCGGAGCATCGCGAGGCGACGCTCACAGCTTTTTATGCCTATCGAAGTGCATCGGAAAAGTGCCAAGACCCTCAGCCTGGGGAATGAGCTGGAACGGTGACAGGGATTCGATGTGCCTGGGTTTCCAGACGCTCACTCCCACCAAAAACCCTTGAGAAAGGCACCTAAAACCCTCGGCTGGCCACAAGCTTCCGCGCCTTGCTCCCCATAATTAGCACATGGCAGCCTGAGCCACCCTATTATTCTGCCTTTTTCATATAACACAAAACAAGGGGGAAATACAGGAAAATACAACTTGAAAACTGCCATGGTGACTCGGGGAGACTCAGAGCAGTTACCGATTACGAACAGCAAGCTCATGTTTTGAAACTGCCTTGATTCCACTTGGCCGCCTCTTTATCAAAACTGCTTGCTGAGAGAGGAGATGCTGAGAGTTTCCTAAATTTTGAGAATGAACCATTTTCATTTTTCAACGCTCAGAGATGCTCAGCATTTTGGGGAAAAAAAAATTCACGTTGCTCAAAGTCATTTTGCAAAAATCCACAAACCATAGAAAAACAATAGCTTTAAACTTCTACTTAATATTAAGGGCTATTCAGGAAATGTAAAATGTTTTTTAAAATGTTTAACCATATAAACAACATCTGAGAAAGCATTTCTTATTAAGCATTTTTATGGTTACTGCTACTCTGCTGCTGCAAAAGCAACAACTTATAAAAATAAAGCTAATATTTATGGGTACTGTAGCTCAGGAAGGGACCTCTTTATAAGACACACTTAATGTAGCAGCCATTGCATCTGAATCATGTTATTACAGAAAAAAACGAGTTTTTTTTTTTTTTTTTAAATGATGGGTTAACATTTAACAACTTTAGGTAAATGATAACATGTGAAATCAATTTCCTGCAGTACCTAACAGCAAAACAGCAAGGACCAAACCTGTGAAACCCTGACCATTCTCCTGCACTGCAAGCATGAGTATCGGGATCAAGATGTGGGGAACATGATAATGGCCACAAATAGGTGGGCTTTGCAAAGCCATGCGGGTGATTAACCAGTTACCAAGCTCTGGGCTTGATAACCCTGAATATGATGCATCTTGTTTTAAAGTCATTAAAGTCCAGAGGCAAAAGAAAAACCCAGCCAAATCTCTGAGCATTGTGTCCTGATGGCTTTCTCCATCTCCCTCAACATTAATTGTGAAAACTTTAGCATTATTCCTTAAGGAAAGACCTAATTACAAGAGTAAGGAATATACCTCTCCAGAATGGGAAGGGATGCCCTTTAAAATAGGAGTTCAAGGTCACGCTTAACTCACCCAAAGTCCCCAAGATAATTACTCTACAACGTATGCACTAATCAAAGCCATGTTTTAGGATCTGGCAGACAAGCTGTTCTGTCTATCAGAATATCTCACAGATGGTATGTATGTGACACAACATATTCATCATGTTATATTCTTAGTATACGCAATTTTCCCCATTGCTGAATTTTCCTGCATTCAGCAAGGGCTCTAAGCAACTGCTGGTGCCTTGGAAAGACACCCTCCCAACCTCACTGTCTTTGAATTGAAAAAATAAAGCAAGAATCCAAAGGCTGAAGAAACTCATTCTCCTGTGTAATTGTAAAGCATATTGAATTGAATTTTCTTTTTTTTTTTTTTTTACCTTAGGTACTATTTTTTAACTTCTGTTTTGTAGCTTATGTTTGTTTCCTATTCTTCAGTTCACATATTGTAGTTTCTTTTTACTTGATGTGTGCCATATTGTTTTAGCTTTTACTCTTAGTCTTGCTTATTTATGATCTTTTTTGGACCAAAATCTCAATAAAATTTGCTTTAGGGCCTTTTTTTTTTTTTTATAAAAATCTTTTTTTCCAGGTAGTTGCATGCATAAGCGAACCATTAAAATTGAATCAGCTCAGTGAATCAAACTGAATGACAACAAACTAAAATGAGCAGAAACATGCCTAAAGCAACAAGCAGATTACTTATTTATTTTACTTATTTGCAGTGTTGCTTGCCTTTTTTCCTCTCCTCTTGCTCTTGTGATGAAATACACAGCCACATTTGTTTTTAAATACTAAGATGAGTTTTCACTCCTGAACACCATATAGATTTTATAAAGAGAAATGCCCAAAGGAAAAACACATCCCCATGGGATAGATACTTGAAGTTATAGATGCTGGCCCAGCAACCTCTTTTAAAGCTCTTTATCAGGAGGAGTTAGCCAGCAAGCACGGGCCAGAGTTCATGCAAATAAACTTCCTGCTCCCAGTTTCCCTAACTCCTATTACAATTGTCCATCATTTACTCCTGCTTTTATTTGTGTTTCAGAGCCTCCTACTTGAGTTGCTTCAACTGCTGATCTTCATTTTGTACAGCGCATCTCCATGGACTAGCCCTTGTTAAGTGGGGACGAGAATTAAGAGAAAAATAACGGAAAATTAGCTCCCGTGTCTTGGAAAGAGCAAGCCAAAAGCCAGGAAAGAAGCTACCAAGCTTCCTATTACGGAATGATAAATGTCACTGCCATACTCATTTCTTTTTTTCAGTGGTTTTCAATGTTTTAGCTTTTATGCTGAAAGCCAAAACATTAATAAAGCAATTGAAGTAGTAGGCATATAAGTCCAGGAATGTCAGGAGCAAGGTTTCACATATGTCACTTTGCAGTAATAAAAGACTTCATATACAGTGCCAGGACTCAATGTTACTATTTTTATTTTTTATATAAGGCACTAAGGACAGGAATGCAAGCAAATGGAGGAGAAAAATGAAGGCAATTCCAATTAATCATTTCCCCTAGTGACATTTTAATGCATTATTGTTACAATTATTCTCAAATGCCCTCAAAGGATCATCACACCAGCTTTCTCAGACTCCATTTTTCACCGAGTGAAACTTTAACAAGCAACCTTTCTGATCAGGTCTGATCTCCAAAGGGGGAACACCCGTTCAGCCCTCTCCCTTTGTGGGAAACTGGGCTACTATATGCTCCGAAATATCAAGTTTAAGACATTATAAGAGCCTCCTTTCATTCCCTTGTGCTTTCACTGGCTTGAGGTTTTCTCTGCTTAGGTTTGTTCCCTATTCACTTCTCAGTGACCTTCTTAAATTCTGCATTTTCGGAAACCTACTTAACATATGACAAGAGAAAATACATTAGCCAGGCTGGGAAGGAAGAAGGGGGAAGAGAAGGAATTTATTTTTTTAATTTTTTTTTGGTTAAAGCTCTAAAGTTACTTTAATATTTTTTCCATTTTACATCCTATGACTAAAATAACCTCTTATGTCTCAGCATAATTACTTGCCCAGCCTTGGCATGCCTAAGAGCCTCGTGTTGTTTGGGGTGCTGTTTGCCAGGGAACACTTAATATTCTCATCTATCACATGAATCAATAAAACACAACCCTGTTTTTCACAAGGTGGCAGTGTATTAGGAAGAGTCATATGGGCTGAGTTAATTTAAAAGTAATAGACTGAAATCGTCCGCATTACTTTTATTGAACTGACAGAGCAGGTCCAGTACTGCTAGGAAATTAATTCCATTTCATGGAATCACAGCACGAGGCCATAAAAGTTACTGGATTTATCTTAAAAAAATAATTAAAAAAAATGAAGCTGAAGCTCTCGTTTTTACTTCCAGAATATGAAGATTTTTAAAGACGCTACTCAGGAAATGAATGGGTGAACTTGAACTGTCCCAAGTGGGTCATATATCCAGGGGGCTAAATTCCTGTCCATTAAAAAAGGAAAAAACAAAAAAAAGTCTGAAAATTAAATTTAGGCTCCTTCAAGAAGCATCAAAGTTAGATATAAAGTTCCCATAAATCCCCCCAATCTTCAATGAAGGGAAGAGGCCCCTTTTGAGGGCAAATTACTGCAAGTGCCCAGCACCCTTGGGAAGGTGCCCATCCCTGCTGACCAGAGAGCAACTGCTGGGATGGCACCAGGACCCTTAACAAGGGGCCTCGCTAGGCTCCAACCAGCTGAGCTCACACTAAAAGGCCCCCAAATCAGCAACAAAAATCACCCCAAACTGATGACAGGGAGGATTTTCAGTGCTGTGCTGGCCTGCAAGGTTCCTGCATGCCCCAGGTACAACTCACCATCCTCCCTGGCTCAGCTTCGGGCTGTTAACTCATTTGCATCCTTATTATGTTTTAGTGTAGTGTCTTGAATGCAATTGCAGGACTACCAGGCTGTACTTCACCACAACACTGCGCTCTTACAGCTGTATCCCTCTGCTGCACTCCCAGACTTTGCCCCTTGTTATCCTAAAAGTTGGGTCCTTAAACTGATAAATTCTCCTCAGACGTGGAATTAAAATCTTCAGCATCAAACATATATTTGCATCCAAGGATACATGTCATCTCTCAGATCTTGCTATTTAAATCATTTGACTTTGAGTGAGATATGGGGGAAATTTAAGTTTCAGTACATTTTAGTCTCCATCATGTCAAATTTACAACCCTGGAGTAAATCACACTGCCGAGACAAATGTCTTCACTTAAATCAGATTTGTTGCTTCCTTCCATACTTCAGAACATTAATAAAATTGGAGTTCTAGTTCATAATCATAGTTTCATCCTTACTGTGCCAGGAAAACCACAAGAAGTTCACAGGAACCTTAATTCACCCTCCCCATATGCATTTTTGCAGCTTAAGCGATTAGAGGTCCTCATTTTTATTAGCTATATGAACACAGAGGCATTCGAACTCAAATCCTCACCAGTGCATCAGCATGCACACAGTTGAGTTAGAGACACTAAGATTTGCTTTAAATAGCTTCTCTACATGCTCTTCTCATCCTCAAACTTCCACACGATGGGTGTCATTAAAAACAACCAAGCAGCTCCCTGGGAAAGGGGCAAGGGCACGTGAATGCAAAGGAAATGGCAGGAGTGCTCACAGCTCTGTGAAATTACCTCAAATTTCTCCCCCTAAGAGGAGGAATTTCTAACAATTGTTTTTCCCTGCCATCGCTCCAACCCCTTTGACATCTGCTCTCTCAAGAGAACCAAGTCCCTCTTCTGTTCCTGGATCTGACGCGCGATTTTATGAGGTGCTACCAGCGAGGGGTTTTGCATCCCATCCTCCCAGTTACACCAGGGAAATCATTTCCTGTTCTCCCACCGCAGCACCACCCAAAGACCCCAAGCAGATGCCAGAGCTCTTGGCTTTACGAGCATGAAAAAGCAGCCTCCTCCTGCACCAGGCACCCAGGGGTGGCAAAGGGGTGTAGGCCACACTCCTACAACAGCAGGTCACGGAGCAGAAAGTGAAGCTGTTTTTGACCCACCACTAGTCTCATAATCAATCCTAAACCTCAAGATCAGTGGAGATGGCATGAGTGACACATGCCTATATCTAGGGATAAGGCACGTGAAGGTATCTTTGTGATGGCCACCCAACCAAAGGCCCATGACGCGCACGGCTCCAGGGCTGAGCCTGGCTTAGGAGAGTGCTCCACAATGGGAGGTCCACGCTGCAGGGACGTCCCTCAGAGCTCTGTGCGCTCAAAGTGCTTACTGCAGCATTATTAGGGCAGTCTTTCAGCAGGCTTTTACTCCCCAACCTCTCCCTGCTTTAACAAAACACTCTGAAGCCTGTATTAACAACAGGGTTTAATGAAAACCATACATTTCGTGATGAGTGTTTGGTCATGCATGGGAGATTTGTTTCCTATCAGGATCACTTCTCTGTAGGAATATGACAAGAGATTAAATCATTAAAAATGTATAGTCTGTAATTAGTTTATCATTGCCAGAATTGCAGGAATATTTTCCAACATAAAACTGATGCCACCAGCAAGAGATCATTTTGAAAGATCAATGTTGCTGAGATATCAAAACCAGAGTAATTAGGAGGCAGCATGCACACTGTTCTCCTTCATACTTTTTTCCAACCTTTTTCTTTTTTTTTTTTTCCTTGTATACAGAACAGAAACCTTGTAAATCTGAACAGCAGCAGGCCAGATTCTCTGGACCATGGACATAACATTAGGGACTGACAACACTCAAATGACAGGGTGAAAAGCGAGATTATTTTGAAGCATCACCTTCCTTTGAGCCTTGAAGATTTTTCCCTAGCTGCATTATTCCTGAAGAAAGCAGCACAAAGCACCACAAACAGGATCTCTGTATTAGTTAATTATGGTACTGCAATATTTTCACCGGAGGCATTTTAGAAATAAACTGCAGTACAGTGGTGCTGTTTGTATTGCAATAGTTAAGGTGGTTTCAGACCATAAATTATAAACCCCATTTTTCAGAGTTTATGACAGGGCTATAAAGAAAGGAACCAGCCTTAGCCAGTTTGCTTTTTATGACATAAAAAAAAATTAGCTATTTGAAAGCTATACATTTATGCATGAGTTCAATGGTTTCAAATGATTTTCCCCTTCCACACTCTGCCATTCTCTGCATGCACAAACATGCGGTCACATTTGGTGGTCATTCACCCCTGCCTTCGTAAGCTGCCCCATCCTCTCGCATATTACCACTTAAAATCAAATTCTTTTTTTTTTTTTTTTTTTTGGTAGGAATTTGCCATCTCAAGCAAGTTGGCATTCCCAGACAACTCTCTGCAAGTATTTAGTAAGGAAACATTAAAGCCATCATTTTCCAAGGGAGGTTCATGGATCCCTGGGGGACTAATTTAAAGGGGTCTGGAGAAGATAATTAAGAAAAGTCAGTCTGCTGTCAGGAGGCTGCAACTCACTGAACAGGGGCTGATGTTTCAGCAGGAAAATGTTGAGGAAAAACAACAAACCAAATGTCGTCAAACATGGCACAGAAACACTAGATACTTTTTTTCCCCTGTGCAAGGTGAAAAGGGAATTAAAGCAGAGCAGAAGGTTGATATCAGGTTCCAGAACAAAGAGTTTTCTTCCAAAGCACATGTCAAACGCACTGGCTCAGAGTTACAACACCAGCAGTCTCCACGCACCAGCCCTGCAGCTTAGGACACCAGGTCCCATGTCATACCGCCCTCCTCATTCTGCACGTCTTGGATTGTGGTGGGACAGGCTCCCTGGAGGGACTTTCTCCTTCCAGTTACTACATGCAGGAGCCTCAGGATATGAACACAGACAAGGACCATGAGAATAAATAGTTTTGGATGTTGAGATAAAGGCTCTTTCTGCACCAGTTGTTGCGTTGATGTTTAGGTATTACCTCTCAGGTGCCTACCAAGCCATCAGGTACTGACTCAAAAACCTTCAGATCTGCAAATAACTTGCTCTGCAAATAGGATGCAAGATCCTAAGTCACTTGCACTCTTTTGACTGCTGTTCCTGCTGCTCATTAATATTGCTGAAGTGCTCTATGGTATTCTGTTGGAAAGCACTATAAATGCAAAATGTTCCACGATAATCAAGCAAGTCTTTTAGCATACAATTTGATTTTATACGTGCTTTTCATACTCACAGTGTTTAACAGCTCTAGGCAGCAATTATTTTGTTAAAGATAAAACAGTAGGTAACAGTGAAAGTATAATTTTTCCCGACCCAAAAGCTGTTCACTAAAGAAAACCAATTCAGCTGACAGCTAGACGACGCTTTTCTGCTGAACTGGGATAAAATGCAACACTTTTCCTTCCTCAAATTAAGTTCTCTTTCAATCCAAGCTGCCTCAAATATTCACACTGAGGGGTGTCCCAGTCAAGTCTGGCTAGTCTTTCCCTGCAACATGCCCCATATGCAGCCTACTACTAGCAAATAACCACCAAAGCAGCATGAGCAAGGTTGGATATTGCATCTTCACCTTGCAAGAGGAGGCAAAGGTACTCAAACAGCTTTATTTGCCCCTCAATTGGCTACGAACCTGCAGGCCCGAACTAGATTTAGCATTTAAATGATGCATTTCCAAAATCAGCATATGCAGAGGTGCCCATCTGGGCAAAGCCCCCAACCTGTCTGTTCCTGTGCATTCGGCAGAGCTCTGTTCCCACTCGCTTGGCTTGTTCCCTGAGACAAGAACACCTGTGATTACATGGATAGCTCTAAAGGGAATAAGTGAATCCATCAGTCAACTTAGGGGAACACTCAGTTTAAAAAAAAAATTGCACATGCTTTGAGAAAGGCAAACCCCTGTTTGTTTAACTATAGAAATATCTGATCGCTGTGCAGAAATATACAGCTATAGAAACTGGAAAGCTCATCCCCACAAGCTGACACAAAATGTGCCACTTTTCTAGATGCACAAAAACTTAGCTAAATACACACACACACACATTTATATATATAAATAACTCAGAGGGAATCTACAGCAAAATCACTTATCAGACATTAGTTACACAACTTCTTAGAAGAGGGATGATACTTCTGCTTGATCTTTGGTATCTCTTTAAATTGAGATACCAAAACCTCCTCAACATCATTAACCTGGACTGAAAATAATCAATAAATAATCATTTTATGTGTAAGTATGAAAGGCAAATGCCTAATACATTAATTGTGAAACCCCTTTTTGTACTAATGGTTGCCATAACCTGAGGGATCGATTCCATTATGGATATTTACACAGTGACCTATTAGAAATACACGGAAGTATCATTTTTTACATTGATTAGCCATCCTTAAAACAGATAGTAATGTACACTTAAATGCATGCATTGCAAAAATCATTTTTAACCTTTATTACATACTCTTTGTAGTGAAAAGGAAATCGTTTGAGCGTCATGCTATGAAAGACACAATTTCAATTTATTGCCCCAGCAGGGCAAGTGGGGAGACAGCTGCCAATCCAACCAGGAGCAGCATGAGCAGCCTAAAGGTTACTGGGATATGCCGAGCGTGGAAACTGCCACCAGCAAGAGCCTCGAGCAGCTCGCAGTATTTATAGTGATGAAATACTATATCTCTATCTGTTATGGGCCTCATGACTGAAACAATCATAATTTGTATATATTTGGAGGAAATGGAGCACACTGAACTAGGGATGGCGGCACCTTTTTGGAAAGCACACATCAGCAATGCCTTTGGGTTAGTTTTGCAACTGAGGAGGAAAAAGGGCTTTTTCCTCACGTTGTAGTCACTCTATCGGCAATAAAAGATGAAATAAACTGAAGGCTCCTCACATCTTTAAAACAAGTTGTCCCCGTGTTAACCAAGTGCCCTTGAAGGTGCATGGCCATAACTTCAAGCATGTCCATGCTAGACTTGTGGGTTGGGGTGACCACCACAAGTCCAGAATAAATTCTCCAGCATCTCAACAGAGGTGTAGATCAAGAAGATATATTAATGAAAATAACGGGCACTGATTTTAACCCAGCAACTTTCTGGCATTATTAGTAGGGAGTATCTCAGCCTAAGAAGCACAGAAATCTTGAGGGCGCCCAGCTCTCCTTGGCTCAAGGGCTGCAGAGCTGGTGCTCACATCCAACCTGCCAACCTACGTCCTGCAAAATCTCTAATCTCTGCCCTGCACGAGGCTCCAGCTTAATCTTCAGAGCGTCCTTTCTTTTCAAGGTAGACTGAACGTCCTGAGCCTCCCCCTTCAACTGCATTAAAACACAGTAAACGAAATAGGGCCGGCAGCACCGCAATGAGCGCATTATCTCAACCCCAGATTGCTATAACTTTACAGCAGTAAAGAAATGAACCTAAGAACAGGCTTTAAATACCGTTTCAAGGATAAGATATCGATGTATTGATCTCTGAGTGCTATTATCAGATGGCTATCTCTGGGTGTCAGGCAGATTCGTTCATTGCCGGAAAGACAAACCAGGTTGTCAAGGCCTGAAAACCTTCCTTGCTAATTATTTCTCTCCTACTGTCCTTCCCAGCTCCAACTTCTGGCTGCTGCCAAGTTACTCCTCATGGTGGTCACCAAAATCAACAGTGTTTTCTTTTGTCTTGATTAGTTAATGTAGGAAAACATATGAACTAACTCTGGTAGTTAGTTCATAGAGTACTGGTAGAGGGGGGACCTGATCAGCGTGTATAAATACCTCAAGGCAGGGATAGGACTAGAGGAAATGGCTTCAAACTGAAGCATCGGAAGTTCCACAGGAACTTAAGGAAGCATTTCTTCACTGTGAGGGTGACAAAGCACTGGAACAGGCTGCCCAGAGAGGTTGTGGAGTCTCCTTCTTTGGAGATCTTTAAAACCCGCTTGGATGCAGCCCTGTGCCACGTGCTCTAGGTGATCCTGCATGAGCAGGGGGGTTGGACTCGATGACCTCTGAGGTCCCTTCCAACCTTCGGCATTCTATGATTCTATGATAATAACCGCATCAATATCATGAAATATCACACACGGTCACGTTTAGGTGTTTCACTACCTCAAGTTTTAAGCAGGACAAAATGGTTTTCTAGGATACTCTCTGAAGTGACAGCTTGTCTTTCTTCTACAGAAAACATTAATTTCCTTCCACCTGTTCTCATTCCCAAACTCCTCAGAGCCGAGTCCTGTGTTTTAGCTCTCACATGTTTCATCCATATTTCATATTTCTTTTCTTTCAAATGGAACAACATAGCAGCATTTCAAGCTGAAAGCATCCAGAAATTGCTGGTTTGGGTTTCTTGAAGGGCTACTGTATAAGCTCTCGATCCTGCACCTTGGAGGAGCAGCAGCTTCCCCACGGTGGCATGGGGTGGACGGCACGACACGCACCCAGTGCTGTGGCTGCAAAGGGAACATTTTACTAGAAGTGATAGGAAGGAATATCTGGCTGGAGTTTTCATTGTCTTGTGTCTTGGATTTGCTGCTGCTAAACTGGCTGCTAAATTGCCACATGGGCTACCAGGCTTCATAAATGGTCACCAAGCAGCAGCAGCCTGACTTGGTAAACAGCATGTGACTTTGTCATCAGCTGCTGATATGACTGACGGTATCTACTTTGGGTGCTGTCTGGGGGCAAAAGCCCCTAAATATTTTCCTAGTTTAATGAGGAAAAAGGGAAATATTAGATGACATTCAGAGGAGGAAGTCATGGCTAGGAATTTTTGGATGGGTGACTCCTTTTATGCTCAGGAAATAATGGGTTTTATTTTTGCTCTTGAAGCTTCACCTTTTGAATGCAGTTCATTACATGGGCGCTCACATTTCTGCCTCCCAAACAGACTGAGGCCTCTCAAGCAAAGAATTTCAAATGAATCTCTTTTAAAACCTCCCTGTTATCTCCAATCTCCTATTTTGAACTGGATGTAATGACATTTCTTTTTCTTAAGGGATATTATAGCCCTGCCTGGTGTGTGCCACAAGATTAAATGTGTCACTCAAGTCTCAGCAAGCCACCTTCTCCTCAAGAGCACCAGCCTGCCCTAAGAGGCTCTGGACCTCAGAGAGATGAGAGCAGAATCTCCCCCTTAGCCAAGGGTGATAAGAAACTGAAGAAAAGAGGTTTCCTCTTCTTTATGCATGATTTCTGTCATTTTGGCTACTCATCTGTGGGTCCTTCTGCATTTTAAGGAGGTAAATCTGCTGTTGTTTGGGAACCCTGGAGCACTGCATGCAGGCATCGAGCACTGAATCTGTTATCTGTGCTGGAGGAACTGCCACCCAGAAGGTATGGAAGGGCTTGATGTCAGAAAAAAAATCACCTGAAATCAACCAAAATCATCATCTTGGCATCCCAAGAAAAGGCTGAGAGCAAATGCTAGGTGCAAATGGTATCCTAGGTACACACGTCAAAATAGAGAATACTATTAAAAGCTCTATGAAAGCAAGCAGGACAAAATTCAAGCAAACTTTGTTCAGTCCATCCCCACCAGGATCAAGTCCCCATGGTCCCTCCTCCCTCGGGACCTAGGAGATGTGTGATACAGCTCACACTAAGGCTTAGTTTTAACTCTCAAGTTGCAGTCAACCCCTGGGTGAATGAACAAGCGGCCTCTTAGGTCTCCACCCTTATTTGGTGGCTGTTCAAGCCCTCCTTTCCCCACAGTCCTGGGGAAGAGTGATTCACACCAAACTTATTCAGGAGACAGTTTCCATCTTCTTTTCCTGAACAATTAGCAGCCCCCTCCAGACTCTAAAGCTCTTTGGGCAGGACCGTGTGCCACTTTCTGTGCTTGACTAACCTGTTAATAAACAGCCCATGGAGGGTGGAAAAGCTCTTTCCCACCTGGTAACACTATTTTGAACCTTGGTGTGAAGCTGAAATTTATATTTCATACCAGTGTGTAAATCAGGAGCTACGTTTCCCAACACCTCCTCTGCAGTCAATGGACAGCGATCCCAAGCCCTCTTGGCGGGATAGGGTAACAGAGATTTTCCTGCTGAAGGAGTGAGGAGGCAGCCAGGAAACAAAACGAGCTGCAGATTTCCTGGAAATAGGAGCCGGTTTTGCCTCCCTTCTGAAGCGACAGGATAAAGCAAAGCGTCTTCTGAGAGCAGCCAGCCTGGATGGGACAGGGGCAGAAAAAGACCTCCCTAGCTTCTCAATACATGCACAGAAAAGCCTCATTCAATGGGGATTCACGATTCACTAGGCTGGGTAAAAAAATGCAGGAAGGACCCGTGTATTCTGGGATACAGCTGATTTTCCCCAAATCATTTTTTCTTTAAAGACAGACGAGTGCTGCATGTCTCGAAGCATGAGCAAAAACATACACTTTTTTTCCCATCGCTTGGTTGTTTTCTCATTCCTGCCAGGAACACTTGCAGTGTTTTACATCCTTTTTCAACTTCACTTAACCTTCCCATCCTGTCTGAAAATACAATGCCTGCGAACAGGGGAAATCGCAGGGACTAAAGTCGTGCTGCTGCCTGATCTCTTACATCATGTGAAGCTTTATCATGGAAAAAACAAAGCAATTCATCGTGGTGAAGCCGGCGGTCGCAGCGGCACCACGTAGCACAGAGCAGGAGCCCTGCACAGGCCCTGGGAATAGACACACACTGCCCCAAAAAGCTGTTCAAGCAAATTGAAGAGACCATGGAGGGATTCAGTTGGGAGGGCATGAAAGAAACTCAGCATGGAAACACTGATGAGCACAGGACGCAGTGAACGTGCTCTGCAGCCGCCTTCCCAAAAGAACTAGAAAGCCTTTTGGTTTGAAAAAGCATCTTTGTAAAACCAGCTTTAAACAAAGTTTTCTTGGACCCACGAATAACAAGACAGCAAGACGCGCCTTCCCTTTTGGTCCATGTGAGCTTTTGATGGTCATCACTCACAGACTACTTTTTTTAATGTGTGGTTTAACAGAACCGAAGCGAGGCCTGAACAAACATCCCCAGCTTTCCCAATGCAAACGTGTCCGACGCATTTTGTTCTCTTGGCATGAAATAACGGCAAATGTTTAGAATTCCTTAGCGGAGAAAAAAAGCCACCACGAAAATACCATCAGTAAAACAACAGTATAATAGTCATTTGAAATCATTTCCTTCTTTGCTGGCTTACATCTTGATTAACACTGGTGAACTCTATTCCCACTGCTTGAGACAGCTTCCATGGGAAACCCTGGCAGACAAGCTACCACCAAGCCCAGTAACCGCATTAAGGTTTTGTTTTGTTTTTCATGTGCCAAGGAAACATTATCACATCTTAACACATTTATGTAATGTTTCTCTTTTTTTGCCAAATGTTATCTAACTTCTAGAGGGTCTAGAGACTGGAGTAACTACTAAGGGTCACACGTCTCAAGACAAAGATGCTGCAAAGCCCTAGGACTATCCCGCTTGCCTGAAGGAAAGAAGCAAAGCTGAGCACTTAGCAAACATCTCCTGCATTTAATTACTTGGGCCCTTTGGTAGAGCTGACCCACAGAGCGCTGCATGAGCACATATCCAGTGGGTGCACTCAGAGCACATGCAAATGCGCTCTCATCAGGGGTGCTTTACTGATCCTTAAACATCACAGATTTCATGCATGCAGACTGTTTTATTTCCCTGAAAAAATATCCGCCTGTGCCTAAGTTCCAAACATAAAAAGTTATGAACTGCCAGTTTTGGAAAACTCGGCTCCCTTCAAGACTGAAGTGGCCGGACACTTTCCTTTGGGAGCACTAAACCAGGTTCTCCAAACTGGTGCCCTCCAGGAGCTGCAGGAACTGGCTGCTCTCTGCAGTTTTAGGGAAGCCCTGGTAGGTAGCTATAGCACAGCGGGTGCTTCTGCCTAGGCTGCACTTGCACAGAAGGACCCTGAGGTTCAGCTGGGTCTCTAACTCGGGTCAGAAAGCCTGGGTGCACCAGTGGAGCAGCCGTCCTGCTCTCCTCACACAGGAGGGCACCAGGCGGCACCAAGAGCCCCGGCTAAGGGCCCCTCGAGTCTGTCCAGCTCTGCCGTGTCCCCTGCTAGGAGCAGATGGAGTCACAGAAGGGACTTCCTTGTAGTGAAACACTTCTGCCTTGCAGAGTATTCTGCCAAGTATTCTGGATAGGGCAAAGCAGGAGAAACAGCTGCCATCCCCTGCCCTCCTCCTTTCCCTCCCAGAACCAAGATCTCCAGAAGATGAGAAGTTCACAAGCTCCCCCATAAATTCGTTCCTTTTCCTTTTTCTTTCTACACTGAGCACCCAGACTGAATGCCTGTAAACTCCCTGGCCTGAGTCCCCAGGAACCTCTGCAGCAGGAAAACCAGCCGCTGCAGCGGGAGGGAGAGTTGCCCATTTCTCTAACCCAGACAATCTCACATTTCAAGCAACAATCCTCCTGAATCTGCTACCTTTCATTAAAGTAGCTCTTATAACTCTGTCAAATTCTCCAACCTTTGTATTGATTTTTCTTCTATTCAAAATAACTCTCCGTTACAACAAGAGCTGGCTGTCAGCCTCTTATCTCTTATTTTCACCCAATCTGATCCTCCTTCTCCTTGCCAGTCGTTCCAGATTCCAATTAATCATGTAGAAAATCGGGGATTTATGTTAAGAGGAATGTACAACCCTGAGCTCACCATTAACATACTGTAATTGCAGTGTAGTGCTACCAGCTCAGACCTTTTCAACAAGACAGTGAAAATCCTTTGGGGAAAGCAGGACATTCCCAGCAAGCACACAAAGACCTGGCTTGTGTTATCAAATAACTATTGCAAAATACAACTCTGGACACCTTCTAACATTTGCATCTAACTCTGGAAATTATTGAGGTCCTACAGACAGTGGGAAGATGCTACCATAAAAATTGCTGCTTCTTCCCTGAATTTTGTCTCGGTCTCTCTCTACACAAACAATCCCAAGACATGCAAAGCCATGCTAACCATATTTTAGTCTCAGACCGTCCTCTCATGTTTCTTCTTAATTACCATGGGGCATTCACAGAAAAGATCAGCCAGATGGAGATTAAATATTTCACTGCTGCAAGATGAAGCATCCAGCACTAAAATGGAACCTTGATTGCAATAAAGTCATTAATTAAAGTCTCAGCTGATTCTCCTGTCACTATAAGGGAGGCGCTAAAGACAACTGTGAAGAGACAGTGCATGAGCTACAGTAAGAAAAATAAAACAGTAAAACAGGCTTTTGAGATGCTCAACTTACACTGCATCAGGATCTTTGCAGCGCAACATGATGGAAACCCAAACTATCAATAAATTGGAACTATCTTATGTTTATATTTTCTGACGATGAGAAACCTAAACAAGTTTGAAAAGCAAAAAGCAAAGAGGAAAAGTAGTGGAAGAATCTGATGGAAGATAAAATAGAGAAGCATTTTTAGCTTTTCATCATCTTCTATTTTTAAAGTATTTTACGGGTATCCAGTCCCTAGAAAACTGTGGGGAAACTGGAGAAAGAAGATTCTAGGAAAATGATTTGGAAGAGTAACTGCAAATTGTCAGTTTGGCATAACTAAAAAAAAAAAAACCCTGCAAATCCCTAAGCAATCTCCTTGTTTGAGTATGTCAGGTGTGCTGCAAGAGCTGCAGACTGAATAAGCAGTGTGGGCGAAATTCCCCGAGAAGTCCAAGTCACAGAAATCATGAGCACGAGCCAAGTTCTCACTCAGACTTTCACCAGCAGATCTCCCATCAAAGTCACTGGAAGCACTAAGTGTCCCCATATAACTGCAGATTTGGTCCTTAGAGAGAAGATTACAATCAAATTACTTCAGACAGTTGAAGTATCTCAGTGTGATATACTCCCAATGGCCCTGTTTTGGTCCCTCCATCATTTATTGACTTCTACTTTGCTACATCCTGCCAGATGGAGGCAAGGAAATTTGAAGAGCAACTAGTAAATGAAATATAAGGAAATAAAACCAGTGCTGGCTCTCTGTTTTGCAATTAGTCTTCACTTGTGCTTGAAGCCAATACCAGAAATCTTTGTAAAATTACAATTACCAAATATCCTGGACGCCAGAAATAATAAATGCAGCCACTGCACAGCAACACAGGGTGTTAGTCCCCTCCTGGAAATTGAGGGCACACTATGGTATATTCTTCTTTAAGCCCCCCCCCCCCCCCCCCAAAAAAAAGCACAGAAACGTAAACAGATTTACAGACGCAGCAAATATAGGGATGAATAAAGGATGAAAAAGGTTGCCATTTTTACATTAAATATACATTTTTTTGCTATCCACAGGCACACAAATGTTGGACATTTACCATACATGACTCCAGGTGTGACAGAAGGAATTAATATTTAGGGTAACTCCCCCTCTTCCCCAAAATAACTAGTCTTCCCTATGATAAAGGTCTTCACACATTGAGTATCACACATTAATGACACGGGTTGTGCTCTCTCGATGATCAGATAAAACATGAGGATTTAAGTGATATAAGAGCTAGGAGAGCACAAGGTGATAAACTCTGGCAGGGAGATCTGAGTATTTGGCTTACAGAAACTAGCTCCAGACAACACTGAGGTGAGTCTTAGGGTGCACTTTCAAAGGGAAAAGGAAGAAAATCAAAGAAGTTGCAAGAACAAAGGTACCATTAGAACCTGGAAAGTCTTCTAAGACACAGGCTTAAGGGAGGGCATGAATTGCTAATGCAAATGACTGTTTATAATAGTCATTTAGTGAAATGAATCAATCAACATAAAAACTGGTTAATCAACATGAAAGAGCACGGCCTCTTCATTTGCTGCTCAGATGGGTTGTGGGTTTTTTCTTTTTGTTTCTTTTTTAATGGAGAAGAACTAGAGCTGTGCAACAACATGCATGCTGGAGCTTGTGGGGACAAAAATCACACCGTTTCAGAGGCCAGGTGGAGGTTCCTGTACCCAATTTGGCCTAGACAGCACAAGTTTGTTCATGTAAGATTAAAGGAATGAGGTCTCTATGGCGTACTGCAGTATGGTCCTTGGAATAAGATTCTCATTTACTAAATAAATTACTGTATATTACTGTATAATGGTGTTCACATTATAACTGACAATTAGCGCCATTAAAGAGAAAGCTCATAAACAGCCAAAGCTCACATTAAATTAACACAGCCATGATTAAAATCACTCTTCTGATTTCTGCTCTTCACAGAAATAATCAGCATTTTGCATAAAAATGAGCACGAGGCAACTAAAAATCACAGTGCTGCTAGGATGGTGGGCCTGAAAGCAGCTAGCAAAGCCACGTCAGCCACAGCCACCCAGGAGATGACAAGTGGCCAGGTTTGTCACCTACGGCAGGTAGCTGTGATGGTGCCCTCCACACGTGAACCTCCTAGGAGGCTAGGACGCTCACCCTTGCATTGACACTGGGGATTAAAGCTCTGTAATTGCTAGTCTTGGCTTTAATGAGGGAAACCTGGGCTCTCCCTTGGCCTGAGGGAAGCTCTCCAGCCTTACTGGAATTTTGTCACTTCGGTGTTTAAATAGTTTCTAGCGTTTGCACGGTCATTTATACCTCGTTGGCTTCAGAAGCTGAAAGAAAAACCTGAGCAAATATGACAGAGAAGCTAAACACAAAGGAATCATCAATTTGTTAAGATGTAGAGAATGCAACACTTTAAACTTCCCTTTAGTTGAAGAATAAAGGGAAAAGACTTTCTGTAGACTGGCACAAAGCCCACATCCTCCTTATCAGAATTAGTGCTCCAATCTCACAGCAATGTGCTAACGGTGCTGCTTTAATCTCGAGCATCACAGCACTAGTTACTAGACTCATCTAAAAGACAGTGCCAAAATGGGAAGAAGGAGGAAAAAGACTGAGGCTTTAGATCAATGTTGTCCAGGGCTGCTATCACAAACTGGCACATGGACATCTCTGTTCGTAAAGGCAACTTCAGACACAGCCGAGCTCATTGTGGTTTTATAAGGCTTTAATATCAGCAAGAATCTAATCAATACATAAGCAATCAAGACTACGTAATGATAGCAACCATTTAAATACTGTTACACATGCTATGGATTGAAAAGGAAGCACAATACGCTACATATGAATAAAAGCACCGCAAGATAATATGCCTTTGATCCAACGTGCCTTTAAAGTAGGAAACAAAAGGACATTCTCATATATCTTACCAACTAATTTAACATATAAATCACCCCAAAAATATGATCCAGATGGGCTTCAATGAAGGAAACCAATTAAGGCAGACAGCCTTACCATCTGACACATTAGTTGTAATAATAAAAACCAAACAACATGGTCAAACAATAATGCTCTGTATTATATCTGACATTTCTAATTAGTTTCTGCATCCTCTTCAAGAAAAAAGACTAGCAGCAAACGTTTTGTTTCCCAGAGGAAAAAACATCTAAACTTCACATGGATACAGAGCAAAGTCTACGGATGAGGCTCATCTATCAGCGCTCCCTTGGGATGTGCTTGGGAACTAATGGGTTTTGCATGGTACACATCTGGTTTTGCAATTAGGCTTGGAAAATGTTTGCTTTCAACTGCACTGCTGCCTTCACTGCTGCAGACCAGGAATGCCAGTACCTGTGCACTGAACACCTTACCTGCACCCACGGACTCAGAGCAACTGGATTGATTTGGCCTGTGCTTGCCGGAGGGATGGCATTTTGATTTTCCTTTCTACTGTCTTCCTAGAAAAGCCACCTCTCAAACAAAGTACAACATTCTGGCAGAGGCCTCCCAGAGTCAGGCAATTAGCATTGCATCAGACAATTGCAGCCTGAGCTACAATTAGCATTACAAATTAAAAGCTCCACCATGCACACATGTAAATTTTGAGAAGTTTAATCCCAACTGTAAGGACGAATTTTCTATGTTTCTGCAAGAGGAACACTGTTCCATCAACTTAGACCTACTGAACAGTGTGAGCACCTTTTAAAACCCACCCATGGAAATTCTTTTCAGCAAGTGGTTTAGTAATGTTGAAATTTGGAATTCTTGGGCAGGAGGTGGCATCACCACGGGGGAATGTCTAGGTTTAGAAACCATTCTTTCTTTAAAATAATAAAAGAAAAGCCAGGGAAATTTTGCTAATGCCATCGTGCCTGGAAAGGTCAGAGTTCAGAGATATCCAAGTTCTTGTAATGAATACAACTCACTGAAAATTACATTTTTGCTATTAGAATTAAATCCATCTGAAATAGCAAATTGTTGTGCACAGCATTCATAAAAAACAACAGTGACCTAAATTCAGAAAGGCAGGCTCTGCTCTTTTCCCCCCCCTTTAAATTTTAAAGCAGAATAAATTAGTATTCCAACCAAATTAAAGGGAAACAAAGAATATTCAGAACAAAGAGAACTCATTTCTCAAGAATTTGCTTTTTCTCCAAAGCAAAAGAACTTTAATTCTTCAAGCTAGCACCAAATAGCCTTGGCTTCAAAAGAAAGGGTAGAAATACTATTTTTGACACAAATTTGAAACAAGCAGAGTTCTTTACTACCTGCACTCCCTTACATTTCCAAAGAGGAGACGACTGGCTCCTCCTGCAACCCAGAAAGAGCAGCTAAAAACACCAAGATTGTCACCTGAGAGGATGAGGCAGCATGAGAACGTTTGGGCTTCCGCTCTGCGCCTGCATGGGTGGCCTGGCGTGGGAAACCACAGCCCGAAGCTGTTGCAACGTCTCATAAAAATAATTCCCTGCCTCTCAGACCATCTAACCTCAAGGGGTCAGACAGAAGTGGGAAAGATAAAGATAGTTTCTCATTCGTGTGATGGATAAGAAAGAGGAGAATGGTGGCTTTCAACAAAGCACAGGAGCCGGCCACAACCACCCTCTGTGCTTTGGACATCCATCCCACCTGCACTAACTACTCTACATGTGCTCACCTGATCTGCAGGAAGCAAAGGTAAAACTGAGGTTACCTGGAATTCTTTCATCATGCAAAACCTTGAGAATAAAGTAAAAATCACCAGCAAACTCTATTAACAGTAGCCAGATGGACTCAGGACTAGTGGACACCATGCAAGACCCCACTGTGCTGGCCACCATGGCATTGCAATGCAAAAGCTGTCCCACCCAAAGGTTGCCCTGGGTGGACAGACCTCTGTCCTGACCATGGCCAGGCTGGCAGGGTACCCTGCCCCAGCTGAGGCCTTGCTCCTGCAGCGGTGCAGCCTTTGGCACCAACAGCACTGGGCTGGGAGCAGTCTGTGCACATCCATCCTCACGTACTCGCAACACAAGACAAGTCACAGCAGCTGAACACAGGTATTGGAGAAGACCTTGTGTGTGCAAGGAAGCAGCACTGAGAAAGCACAGCGCACTCAGCACAACAGCTCCCTGACTGCGGCTACTTACTGGTTTGCAAGCACCATGGGAAAGAAAAGATTTGGAGGAGGATGAGGTCACTTTGCGGATATCTGCAAGGAGATCCTCCCACACACGAAAAGCTTATGGGAGAAACCAGACAAGTGGCTGTTTGAAACTTAACCCATGGGACATAAAAGCTGGCAAGGCGAGCAAAGCAGAGCTCAAAGCTGACATTGCAAAAGCGCATAAGAGATGATAGATAGAGTGCTGCGAGGCCGGAAGGGCCTTGAAAGTGATATGTTCGCTGAAGGAAACATTGCCCTATTTCACAGCCATTTCCAACTACTGCAATACATTCCGGGTTTATATATATATTTTTTTTGGCTAACACAAGCACACGTTTTTCCACTCACCTCAACGGGGAACCTCTTGCCATTGATGCTGTGCTCAGAGCCAGCCGACCCGTTGCTTTGGCCCCAGTGAAACTCCACTTTCTCCGCCTTGAATCTGCCTGGCAGCCCGGCGCCGCTCACGAAGTACTCGTCCTTCAGCAGGATGGCAACTGCACACCCAAGACAAGGAGAAAAACAGGCTTAGGTCTTCTGAAGCATTTAGAGTTGTTGCTCATTATACTAAAACTGATAAGTAAAGGGCAGGGGAGCATTTTCCTCCTCAGAGGGGTTGGTTTTAAAAAAAAAGGGGCTTCAAGTAACGCTGGCTAATTAGGGAAGTGATTATGATGCTACACAGAGCACAGAACATCGCAAAAACCTCCAAATTTCTCAAGGACTTTCTGCCCTCTTCATTGATTAGAATTTAAATGGTGAACTATCAAAAGATTATTTAATGTGGTTCCAGGGACTGATAGCTGACCATGCAGCCTGGCCTTGCACACTGAAGGTCTACAGATCACAAATGAAGTAAAGCGTGGATCATGTTGGACTCCCTCTATTTTGGTGTGGGGAAAAAGGAAGTCCATGCCCCAGCTTCACCTTTATTGCTCGTCACGGTGGGTGCTCTCCTTCACCAACCAGTTTCTGTAAAATGGGGAGACTGTCCATGACTTTTTTGGAGTCTCACTCATGAGAAGTCCTTCATATGGACTTATAAAATAAGGGTTTTATTGTAGTAACTGACATTATTTAGCTCACTGAAGGTCAAATGGCTCTTCTTTTTCTTTTCATTTCCAAATGTCTTTGTATTTTGCATGACAATAAAAGCCTTAGGTCCTAACAGAGGACACACTGACCTGGTGGTGGACATTGGGAAGATGTTACGGGAGAGGTTCACAATAAAAACTGAATCTAGCTTTGCAAAATCCCATGTGCTACTCTCACTACATAACCACCGACCTTTCTAACATCTCCCACTTTTAATACGCACAGTTGCTAAGAATGGCTCCTCACAAAACATTTTATTCTCATTCCTTACAAAAACATTGCTTAAAAAACAGAACTAAAGTTATTTTTTTTCTAAAAGTCATTGCAGACCACCCTCTGCTGTACCCAGAATCCTGCAATTAAAAATCTTTTTAATGGGTAAAGAATAACCCCAAAAGATTCTTCTGTGTTCTCATTCCAAGTGTGTCAACACAACAGGAGCATTAATATAAATCCATTTTTATTATGTAAAAGGGAGGATTGTATTCACTGCTGGGAAAAAAAAAAAAAGAGAAAAAAAAAAAGGCCAGTGTGAAATACAGGCTTTTCCCCTGCTGCTCTTGCTGCAGGCTGGACTTTCTGCCTCACTAGGGCTGCTCTTGCCATGAAGCCTCATCTCAGGTGCAGTTGTACAATTCCGAAGCGGCTAAGCTCTAAATTGTTTATGTTAGAAACGTTTAAATGTCAAATTGCATCAGATTCTTCCAAGCTGTGTCAGCACCATCGCAAGGCTCTTCTCTCCCATGATTTCTGTTTCTTTTGATACTCCCTTTGCCTCAAATCATTTGTGCAGGAAGAATGGCGATGAGGTACAAGCTGTAGGATACTGTCCCTATCAGCATCACTGCTCTCTGCTTCCCTTAAAAACTTCTCAATGAGCTCAGTAGTACTTCAAATACTGAATCTCTCATTCAATTGGTTATAAATTCCATATATAAAATTGTAAGGGATGAGGAATACAGGGAAGCAGATTCATGTGCATCTGTTGAAAATCTCTGTGGGCATTCAGTTGCATCTAATAAATATTTGATAGTTCCTAAATCATTTATGGCTCTGTCAGGGGTCATTTTACTTGTTTTAGATGAATAATTAAAAGGATAATTAGGAGGATGTACAATCTGAAATGTTCATCTAATTGTTCATTTTACAGTATTTCTTACACTGCACAACACATGTTCCCATCACCTTCCCATCCGAGTAGCAGCCCCTTATCACCAGGAATTTGGGGGTGATATATAACTGAGCTGAAAAAAAGGGGTTAAAAGTGTGTGTAATGCTGGTGAGGATGCTGCTCCCATCAGGAGCGTGTTGGGCTCCCATGGACTCAGTTCCAGCTGATGCTTAATCAGAGGGTGGTAACGGTAGCTAATGCCAACAGATCTATGAAGGGTGCTCATGCTCTCCCAGGGACCTTTCCCATTCTCCCTGGGGACACCTAAACCCACATCAGTGCCCATGTAACCAACACCAGAGCATTTCTTGTCCAGACCAGGCCCATTTTGCGACCAATGCTCTGCTTTCGGTACCCTTTCTGCCCTTGACCCAACGAGGGACACCGGGTGGCGAGAAGAGTGTACTAGAAATCTAGAGAGCAATAACATCTTTATCTTTTGGCATTTCCGAGCATAAAAATAACTTGTTTTTCTCTTAAAAAAAAAAAA